>NW_022196905.1:26049582-26162877 GCF_008632895.1 Mastomys coucha | reverse complement strand
TGGGTAGATGGATGATGGGTAGGTGGATGATGGATTATGGGTAGATGGATGATGGGTGGGTGGATGATGGGCGATGGGTAGATAGATGGATGATCGGTAGATGGATGATGGGTGGATTAATGAGTGGGGAGATGTATTCATTCTTGTCTACTTGCTACTCTGGGGACTGAGTGGAGGGTTGGAAGTGTCCTGAGGAGTCATGTACTTGAGTTGCCAATTTCCAAGCCTATGCGTGACCCTGAGCATTGCTCCTTGCTCATCCTCACAGCTGGGGAGGAAGATCGAAACCATTGTGATGATATTTGACTGTGAAGGTCTGGGACTGAAGCACTTCTGGAAACCTCTGGTGGAAGTGTACCAGGAGGTGAGGAGGCCCAGGGGTGGACACACTCACATGCATGCATGCGCTCACACACGTGTGCACACACACACACTTGGGAGACCAGCTTGGCCTGCTTTGCATTTACAGTTTGCTTAAAGCACAAATTAATGAAAGGTAGTTTCCTTCTTAGCCCCACCCTGAAAAGAAACCTTAGTAGGACTCCTAGGAAGTGCACAAGAGAGCACAGGGCCTCTTACCACAAACAGTTCCAGCCCTGTCACTCACTTGCTCTGAGCCCTAGGCAAGTTATCTCCTGTCTACCATCCCTACCCACCCCATACTCTCCATGCTACCATGCTTCAGCTTCCTCCCCTCCAGCTTGGGGACAATTACATGCAGGAGTGAGTCTGTAAAACATGTGCACACTGCTGGGCAGACTCTGAAGGCCTGGCACACTGCAGTCAACATGATTACCATCGCTGGGCAGTGGTGACACATGCCTTTAATCCCAGCACTTGGGAGGCAGAGGCAGGCAGATTTCTGAGTTTGAGGCCAGCCTGGTCTACAGAGTTAGTTCCCTGTCTCAAAAAACAAAACAAAACAACAACAACAACAACAACAACAACAAAACATGGTTACCATCTGTAGTTAGAGTGGATGTGTGGTTACGATGGGCATTTGGTTCTAACCGTCTGAGGTGGATGCTGCCCCTCAGAGGCCAATGGAGGTGATACCTAAAAGGGTATTTCCTCTAAAACCTCTAGACAGGATACAGCAAAGGAGTGGGAGGGGAGAAGGCATGGACTCTGAGGGGCTTTCTTGGTTCCACAGTTCTTCGGCCTCCTTGAAGAGAATTACCCAGAGACCTTGAAGTTCATGCTTATTGTGAAAGGTAAGTGAGATGTGACTCCCCCTACCAGGGCCTCCATACCCCTATCTTTCACCCTTAGGGTCTTGATGCCTCTTCTTGGGGCAAACCACTTGGTGTCTGGCACAGAGAAAGTGCTCAGGAAATGCTAACGTCTGGTTTTACTCAGAGAGGAGCAGCTTCAAACTCAGCCCCCTTACAAATGCCTCTTCACTTCCCTATGGCCATCTTTCCATCCTTGAGTTGCCTGTGGCCCTAAGCTGCACAGGCTGGCCTTGAACTCACTTGCAAATGGAGCCTCAGCCTTTAGAGTGTATGGGATTACAGACCTACACTTCTATTTATTCTTTTTCTTTCTTTTCTATTTTTGAGGGCATTGTTTTGTTTTTGTTTGTTGTTTGCTTATATTTTGAGTCAGGGTCTTACTATGTAGCTCTGGCTGTCTTAAAACTCACTATATAGACCAGGCTGGCCTCAAACTCACAGAGATCCATCTCCCTATCCCCCCCCAAGTTCTGGGTTTGAAGGCATGCACCACCATGCCCAGCTCATCGTGCTTTTCTGAGCAAGTTATCTTCCCCTTGAAGGTCTCTGAGCCTATGCCCATGGTGCACATCCCTGGCCTGGCACCATTCTGGGGGCTCACTGACTATTCAGGGTGCTGTTGCTCAGGTGTGTAGGTTGGTAGAAAGATGGCTTGTTTGACAGTTGGTTAACTCATTGCTTGGCTAGCTATCCAGCTGATTGGCTGGCTGGTTGTCTGAGTAGCTAAGTACCTGGGGATGGGTTGAAGAGTTGAGTGGGATGGCTGACTGGCTGACTGGCTTTTAGCTTCATTGGTTGTCTGGCTAGCATTTCGATGACTGGATGTTTGGGTGGTTGCCTGGCGTGTTGTCTGGCTGGCTGGTTTGTTCTGCAGCTGAATTTGCATGGTCAGCTGGTTATTTGGAGATTGGCTCTTTGTGTGAATGGTTGGTAGCTGGAGAGAGAAATTGATTAGCTGCTGGGTTGGTAGCTGATTCATCTGCGGTTTAGCCAACTTGTTAAGTTTGGTGAATTGGTAAATTATTTGTTAGCAGGCTACCTAGTTTGTTGGCACTGGCTGGCTGTTGGTAGACCAGTTAGCTTATTGGTTGGCTGAGGAGGAGGCTGATGACTGGTTCATTTGCGCAGTGGGTAGGTGGCTGATGGATGGCTGGTTTCTTGGGTGACTGCATCTGAGCTGACCCGGTCCATTATGACTCCTGTATTACTGTCTGTGTCCATTGTGGAAAGGTGGCCCAGTGGCTTGATCTCTCTCTCTCTCCCTGTTAATCTTCTTGTATCTTTCCAGCCACCAAACTGTTCCCTGTGGGCTACAACCTCATGAAGCCATTCCTGAGTGAGGACACACGAAGGAAGATCGTAGTGTTGGGAAGTAAGTCCTTCCAGTGCCCTGTCCCCAGACTTCACACCTAGGCTGTAGAATAATGCTGGTCCATCATCCCTTCCAGTGCTCAACACATCAGCTGCAGCCACAGGCTGTAGAATAACTCTGGTCCACCCCCAGGCTTCACACCTAGGCTATAGAGTAAGGCTGGTCCATCCCCAGGCTTCACACCTAAGCTGTAGAGTAACACTGGTCCATCACCAGGCTTCACACCTAGGCTGTAGAGTAACTGCTGGTCCATCCCCAGGCTTCACACCTAAGCTGTAGAGTAAAGCTGGTCCACCCCCAGGCTTCACACCTAGGCTGTAGAGTAAGGCTGGTCCATCCCCAAGCTTCACACTTAAGCTGTAGAGTAACTGCTGGTCCATCCCCAGGCTTCACACCTAGGCTGTAGAGTAACTGCACCTAGGTTGTAGAGTAACTGCTGGTCCATCCCCAGGCTTCACACCTAGGCTGTAGAATAATGCTGGTCCATCATCCCTTCCAGTGCTCAACACATCAGCTGCAGCCACAGGCTGCTTCTTCCCCTCAGTGAGATGGGGCTCATCACATAGAACAAGACACTTCTAAACCCTATTCCCTGCCTTAGCTTTGGGATTAGTGAGGAGTAAAGCCACCCTGCCCCCATTACATTTCAGCTCCATTGCTTATCAACCTCAGTTTTATGTGCCCTGGTTTTCTTTATGCACTCTCAAACCCAGTGCATTTAATGGCAGCTCTGATTCTGAAGAATACCACTTTGGGTTATCCTCTGACCTCCATGTACATGCACATGTGTGCATGTTTATGTGCATGCCCATGTGTACCTACACACAAGCCACATGGTCAATATAATTTGTTTTTATAATACCAAGTGTGCTGGGCCAGAATGATGGCTCGGCTGCCACCAAGGTTGATGACCTGAGTGTCCCTAGAGCCCACACAGTAGAAGGAGAAAACTGACACCCACAAATTATCCTCTGACCCCCACATATATGTTGTGATGTGTTACCCCTCACACAGACAATAAATATAATTTTAAACATAGTAAAATAAAACATATATATCATATAGATTTTTAGAAGGAAACACAAACAGAATAAATCATTTTTAAAGGTATTGTTTGCATTTTTCTATTTTCTCAATTTTACATATTACTATAAGTAAAAAAGTAGTAAGAAAAAAAGTACTTTTAATTCCTCTTTTTGTTTTGCATTTTAAGATGCAGTAGCCTCCATCCTCCTGCCTCAGTCTCTTGAGTACTGAGACTTCTACCATTGTATGCCATTTCCCTGACAAGAGTTGTTTTTAAGAGTGGCAAAAGTAGGTTGTGGGTATATCTCAGTCACCAAGCATTTGCCCAGAACATGTGAGGCCCTGAGTTCCATCTATGGCACTGTAATAGAGATAGATAGATAGATAGATAGATAGATAGATAGATAGATAGATAGATATGATATGATATGATATGATAAGATGAAGAAAACTAGTTCTCAAACCCACGTCAGTGAGCCAGTGCTTGGAGGAAAACCATCCCTCAAGCAGAGTATTCAGTCCTTCTAATTGTGAAGGAGGATCTAGAAACAGTGGCTGCATGGAGTCTTATGTCCCGTGCTTTCTCTTTCTTTGCAATGCCTCTACCTCCACCCATTTCCACGAGGAATGAGAGCTTGATGGGTGAGAAAGCAGCCTGGCTGTGGAGAGGCACCAAATCTTGGAGCAATATGGATCCAAGCCCTCTGTTCCTCTGAGGCCCACAAGGCTCAGTAATCTGGCCCTAGTGTTCCAGGCACTGTGCTGTTTCCCACTGCCCACTGAAGGGAAGGACTATTCCACTGCCATAAGGGTTAAGGTTAGCCACAGGGCTAGGACCACAGCAATCCCCAGCACCCAGCACCCCTTAGAGACTCACATATGAATAACAGCAATGGCATTATACCTCATGGTCGTGATGATGAAAGAGGTAAGTGGTTCTCTAGACAGAGCTGCTCCCACCACAGGATCTTACTGACTGACTGAGTAATCTCAGCAAAGGCCCTGAACTCACGGTGCCTTAAAGTCCCCTCGAGACATTCAAGCATCTCCCAGTTTTACTGCTCATGACCTGGAGAGCTTCAAGGATGTCCAAACCCATCACCAAGGGCAAACACGTTTCCATAACAACTGGATGATAGGAAACCATTTCCTTCAGCCTGAGGTCTAGGTGACTTGGGAGTTATCGTTCAGCATGTCTTGGTGGGTATGGGAGGCTGTCTGGTCCCTTCCAAGTGTGATAACCATCATTGAATCTTCCTCCCCCCAGACAGCTGGAAGGAAGGTTTACTGAAACTCATCAGTCCTGAGGAATTGCCTGCCCATTTTGGGGGGACTCTGACTGACCCAGATGGGAACCCCAAATGTTTAACCAAGGTACACAGGGCCTGGGGTCAGGAAGGGGTTGGAGGGGAGTATAGCTGGGTTCCTTTCCTACCCACCTATTCACTTCACAAACATTTCCAGATAGACTGCTGGGTATAGAGACCCAGGATTGAACTAGGTGTGTCCAGCTTATTGGGACTTGATAATGAGAACATGTGCAGAGAAAGATGAAATGGGGAGTTTTGATTCGGAATTAAGCTGAAAGAAGCTTCCAGAGGATGCACTAGCCCTCCTAGAGAGTCAAGAAAGGGTTTGGGGAAGGAGATTGGGAATCTTCCTAATAGTGATAAATGACTCCAGAATCTATTATAGATCAACTATGGTGGGGAGATCCCCAAGTCCATGTACGTGCGTGACCAGGTGAAGACTCAGTATGAGCACTCAGTGCAGATTAGCCGTGGATCTTCACATCAGGTGGAATATGAGATCCTGTTTCCGGGCTGTGTCCTCAGGTAGGAACACACGACCGCTCCTCCCACAGCTGGGCTCTGGCCCTTCAGGAGCCCATCACACTGAGCAGCAACCTGTCCTCTCCCAGGTGGCAGTTCTCATCTGATGGTGCAGACATTGGCTTTGGAGTTTTCCTCAAGACCAAGATGGGGGAGAGGCAGAAGGCAGGGGAGATGACAGAGGTGCTAACCAGCCAGCGCTACAATGCCCACATGGTACCTGAGGATGGGAGCCTCACCTGCACAGAGGCTGGTGTCTGTAAGTCTACCCGAGCTGTGCAATGGCTCTGGAGACAGGAACCACCTTCCCATGGTTTAAAGGATAAACATGAACAGTGGCCCCTTTCCCCAGACACATAGCCAGGACACATAGTCCATGTTAGATCCTTCACTCATTCTCAAGTCATATTCATGAACACTTACTGTGCGCCAGCAGTCAGAGACACATGGACCCTGAGGAACTGAGGGTGCTTGGATCGCAGGACACAGGCATGGGACAATAGGGCAGGTGGTGATTTCCCCATGAGGTCATGAGAAATAAGCCAACCTACATGCAGCTTCAAAGCTGAATGTCATGCTACCCCAGCTCCACATCCGCCTCAATGTTGTTGCACAAGTGCAAAACTGTGCCTGATCTGGAAAAGACCATTGTTTGGGTCACTCATGGTCTGAGGATTAAAACCATTACCTCAGGCTTTGTCCAGCACCCACGTTGTCCAAGAGGGCTATGAAGCTTCTGTTGCTCTCAGTGTATGTGAGCATCCAGGGGTGAATATACTTGAATTAATATAATTAACATCCATTTTTCTTGATATCTGTTGATGTAACTAAAGCCAGGCTGGGTGATTGTCAAGAGGAGATAATTTCTGTTTACAGGCTCCGCTCAGGGCAGCAGGTCCCATGGGGAGGTAAAAGGTATGATGGGGAATTACACCAGCTCAGCCAAGCACAGCCAATAGGAACTCATCTTTCCGTCTGTCTCCTAGATGTCCTCCGCTTTGACAACACCTACAGCTTCGTCCACGCCAAGAAGGTCAGCTTCACGGTTGAAGTGCTTCTCCCAGATGAGGGCATGCAGAAGTACGATGAGGAGCTCACCCCTATCTAGGTGGATCCCCCACTTCTCAGAGACCCCAATCCTTTGTTTTCTCTCTTCTCTCCTTTCATTCCTAAAATTGATCATTAGTCCGGCTTACTCTGTGACACCAGTGAGCAGAGAGAGATTGCCCAGAGAAGATTTATCTGCTGTAATCAAAATTTAAAATTATGAGAGGTTGGAGGTAGAAAGGTTGCAAAAGAGAAAGAAGCATGAGGGAAAGACAGGAGATGGGTGTCCTTGGGGCTCAAGAATAGGGAAGTGACTCTACTTGACCTCATCTCTCCTAAGACGTTTGCACTTGAGTCCCTGCCTGTGAGCTATGAGCAGCTTGATCTAGAGATTATCAGAATTCTTTTTATTTCCGTCCACTGTATAGTAGATGATTAGTGTGTTTCTGTAAGTTAAACAGAGGACCAGAAGGCAGGGAGCTCAAGGCTCACAGGAACGATAAGAGAAACCAGGCGGCAGATTTCAGCACCCTAGACAGAGCCACCCTGGCGAAGACCCAGGCTGTCCAACCTGAAGGAGGTTTCCTTTTGGGAGTCCAAGAGGCGATTGGCAGGAGGCGCCGGCTTCTGCCTTTGCCTGACCCAGGGGCACATTATTTTCATAATCACCTCCTTCCTTTTGAACTCACAGCTCATATTTTAAGCCATTAAAAGAATTTTCCCCGGGGCTGGAAAGATGGCTCAGAGATTAAGAGCACTGGCTGTTCTTTTAGAGATACTAAGTTCAATTCCATATGGTGGTTCACAACCATCTATGATGGAATCTGATGCCTTCTGGCATGCAGGTGTACATGCAGACAGAGCACATAAATAAATCTTTTTTAAAAAGTATTTTTTTTTAAAGAGTTTTCCCCCAAAGCAAAGAAAGTCAATACTTACTCTCAATGCTGTGGGCAAACAACAAGAAGAACAATAACGGCAGTGAGGGTTGTCACTGTTCCAAGAGCTTTACAAGGTAGGCTCACACCACCAACAATACACCTTATCAGAGCCACTTTATCAATGAAGAAACCGAGTTCAGAGGGGCTAAAGTAGCCACTCAGTGTCATAGAGTCTTACGCAGCAGATCTGGGACCTTAGGGTTCTGTTTTTTATTTAGTCAGAAGGTATTGCTCTAAATTGCTCCCTGATGGCCCTTCATAGATCCTGCTCTGACAAGAAGATACGGAATGCTTTGATTGCCCTGCATCTTTAAGTAGAGTTATTGGATACCCCCATCCCTCTAAGCCTGTTTTATAGATGGAAGAGATAATCCCTCCAAATTAGGCAGCCCAGCTAATGGAGACCCACAATGTGTGAGGAGGTTGTTCAAGACACCTCACAGAGGGATGGAAGGGCTTGTCCTCTTTGTCTGGTGATCTGTTCTCTTCTCACACAGATATAAGGATGATCACCTGATGCTCACCATGCCCCTGGGGAACTGGGACAAGGCAGACAAGGCCAGGGTTCCAGTTTCTTTTTCAACTTCTCGACCCATGCAGGGTAAACAGACACTGACTTGAGCCCTGGCCCCTGACATAACTTTTGCCAAGAGATGATTAATTAGTCCAGAGTATGAAAGGAGGCCAGAACCCAAGGGCTCTACTGTTTCCATGAGATGCACTGTGGGAACAAACTAAGAGCTGAGTGCAAAGCCTGACACTCACCAAGCTGATGGCATTCTGTGGCCGGGAGTAGAGTCATGCACAGACCTGTGCCTACACTTCAGGGTACAGCCTCTTATGTGCATCTTACCTATAGGGACTGTCTTCGGGTTTCCGTTGCTGTACTAAAACACCATGACCAAAAGCAACTTGGAAGGAAAGGGATTATTTCTCTCCGTTTTACATAACAGTTCATCCTCAAGAGCTATAGAGGTGGAATTCACACAGGGCAGGATTCTGGAGGCAGGAGCTGATGCAGAAGCCATGGAGGGATGCTGCTCACTGGCATGCTCTTCATGGCTTGCTCAGACCAGGGGTCCACCACCCACAATGAACTGGGGCTTCCCGAGTGATCACTAATTAAGAAAATGCCTTACAGCCAGATCTTATGGAGGCATTTTCTGAACTGAGGCTCCTTCCTCTCTGATGACTCCAGCTTGTGTCTAAGCTGTGACAGAAATTGAGCTTCCAACAGCACTGGACTCATTTTCTTCAGCCAGGGAGTGGTAGAACTGGACCAGAGCCAAGGTACCCTCTTCACTTCATGACCTCCAGGTTCCTGTGTGATGTTCCAAACAGGGTGAGACTGCCTCCTTCTTTCTGAGCAGGCAAGGGAGGGGAAAGAAACTGGAATCGCAAAAGAGAAGAAGGAAGATGGGAAAGAGAAAGCTGTCAGACTTTGAAAGATATTTGAGTGATAATGGATGGTCCTTAAAATGTATTCATTACCTGACATTAAAGTTTAACTGAACATCCCATATTTTTCAAAACTATTTACCTGTTCCTTAGTAATTCCACACGTGAATACAATGTGTTTAGGTCATAGTCACTCCTCCTCCTCCTCCCATTCCAATGCCTCCCAGAATCCCCCACATACACATCTCCTCAACTCCATGTCTTCTTTTGTTTTTCTAACCCACTGAGTCCAATCAGAGCTGCCCTGATGATCAATGCTCATGGATATAGCACTCCAGCCACTACTGTAGTATGGGCAGCCTGCCATGGGGCCACACTGTTGAAGAAGATAAACTCTACTTTCCAGAGGCCACTGTCTGTCAATAGCTCTCCAGTTCAGTGGCAGGCCTCATGAATCCTTTTCCTTTACGTACTGGAGTATTATGTGATTGATATTGCCTGATTGGTGGTGTGTTGGCAACCTCAACTACTGAGAGACTGAGTGCTCTAGTCCCACCATACCCACAAAACTCCCTAGCCTCTGACTCTTAACAAACTTTCTGTCCCCTTCTGTGCCTTGTGCAGGGAGTGACAGGGATGTGCCATTTAGGGCCAAGTACTCCACAGTTACTTATTCTCTGCATTCTGGTCAGCACTGTATTCACCACTGTGTGCTGAGCAAAGATGATCCTCTGCTGCGGGTGACAGCTGCATAAGGTTAAGACTTAGAAGGCACTGTTAATCCTTTAGCAAAGCGATAGCAGTTGGTTCTATGAGCTCTCTAGTCATGGGTTCTTGGACAGGTTTACAGTGTGAGCTGCCTCCTGCAGAGTAGACCTTTATTCCAATTAGAACGTGTTGGTTACTCCAATATCATCCATGACATTACTGAGCCGTGGGTGTATCTCCCCAGGCTGGTCATTACTGTAGCTCATAGGGTTCACATCTGGGTAAGATTCTTGATGGCTTTTTTGTGCCTCTGGCCTGCATAGCACTCCTGGCACTGTGGAATCTAGACATCCGGGAGGATGTTTTCGGATCACTACCAGGTTGAGTTCTCTACAACAGTGGGTTTCGCCTATTCCAGTAAGTCTGGGTAACCAAGAGTGATGGCAATCATCTTACTGTTGGGGGGGGGTGTCTGTGGACCCCACACGAACACCATGACAAAAGGTATCCCAGGCCTGGCACTGGGACTTTTGTTTAACTATCTATGGCTTCTGGAAGGAACATTCCATGTAAAGTAATGCTAATGAAACCTTTTAAATGCATATTTTTTAGGAAGTTTATAAAACAGTAGTTTTCATAGAGCTTTTCCTTTCTGTATTACTTTTCCAAACATCCCTCTCCCCACATCACCCAGCGCTTTATCTGGCAAGTCTATAATAAAGAAGGAGGGAGGGAGAAACAAGTGGGAGGGGGACTGAAGTTCAGAGGTCAAGAGTACTTCTTGAGCAGGGCGGTGGTGGCACACGCCTTTAATCCCAGCACTTGGGAGGCAGAAGCAGGCAGACTTCCGAGTTCGAGGCCAGCCTGGTCTACAGAGTGAGTTCCAGGACAGCCAGGGATACACATAGAAACCCTGTCTCAAAACAAACAAACAAACAAACAAAAGCACTTCCTGATATACAGAGAAGCTGAGTTTGTTTCCCAGCTCGCAGACTCAGTACTTCAGCTCCACAGGAGCCAGCTCCCTCCTGTGGCCTCTACCAGCACTGCACCCCTGTACTCAGAAAATAAAAATGAAGTATTTTTAAAATAAATGGGAAGGTTAAAAATACTGAGGGAGAACGGGTGGAAGAAAGAAGGAATAAATAGGCCCTCAGAATGGAACGTAGCAAGCATCCATTTGTGCAAAGCATGTTATGAGAACCTTGGAAGAAAATGGCTGAACACCAGTGATACATAGCTGGAGAGAGGCGCCCCCCCCACCCCGCCCCAGGCCCACTGAGGCAGTAGAGTCAGAAGACAGAGTATGGGATCTTTGCACACAGTGGGGGTAGGGGGGTGGAGGAAGCTGTGAGCGGTGGTGTTGGTATATCTTTGTTAGGGCTCTGCTCCCTGCAGCTGAGCAGAGGGACTCACTACCAGAAGGCTGGAAGTGCGCCATGCAGGTGCGAAAGAAATCCAAGTTCCTACTTTCTTCCCTAAGAACCCATTGCCAGGGAGACAACACCAAGGGGCCACGTCTGTCTGTCTCCAGCCGGTAGTGCAAGAGAACACAAGAGCCACATGAAGGGACCTCTAGAGACGTCAGAATCTTCAGTGTAAATCTATCGAAGAATTGCTTGGAGCTGGTTGTGGTGACATATACCTGTAACCCTGTCACTTGGGAGGTGGGGACAGGAAAAATCAAGAGTTCAAGGTCATCTTTGGCTACATAGGTAGTTTCAGGCCAGCCTAGGCTACACAACTATATTCCATGCAACATTCGGAGTGCATTTCTAAAAGATCCACCAGGAACAGGCGGGGCTTAGCCTCCTTATTTTGTTTGGTAAACCAGTGTATCCAACACCTGTTTCCTGAGGTGACCTCAAAAGAGTCCCAGGGAGAAAAGTAATGACAAGAAAACACTTCCCAACAGGGCCTGGGACACCCCCGTAGCTCCTTACCTCATCCTCACCCACACCACTGAGCAACAAGTCATCCACACAACACTGTCTTGGCCATCCTGTGCTCACGGATGGGACTAGACTTGGGACCTAAGACTCAGGGAGGTTAGGTGACTTGTCCGAAGTCACAAAGCTTATGGAGTCTGACCTCCTGACTGCTCCAGGCTTCAGCTTTTCCTTCCCCAGCTTGAGATTCCTGAGGAAATTTTGACTTCTTCAGAACCATTGTTTTAACATCCTGACAGCCAGAGGGAGGGCACACATCTCTGTGGAACAGTGGTTCTCACCTTCCTAACGCTGCAACCCTTTACACCTCCCTTCCTCATGTGGAGGTGGCCCCCAGCCATAAAATCATTTTCATTGATACTTCATAACTGTAATTTTGCTCCAGTTTTGAATTGTAGCTGTACAGATGGCTGTGAGCCGTCATGTGTGTGTGGCTGCTGTTGATCTCAGGACCTCTGCCGGCCCTGCTCGCTCTGGCCCGCTCGCTCTTGTGTAATTTACTGCAGCTGTCTTCAGACGCACCAGAAGAGGGCGTTCGAACTCATTATGGGTGGTTGTGAGCCACCATGTGGTTGCTAGGATTCAGACTCAGGACCTTCAGAAGAGCAGTCTGTGCTCTTACCCGCTGAGCCATCTCACCAGCCCCCAGTTTTGAATTGTAATATGTGTGTTTTCCCATGGTCTTAGGTGATCCCTGTTAAAGAGTCATTTGACCCCCATAGGGGTCATGACCCACATGTTGAGAACCGCTTCTCTAGAATGTCTTCATCCTGTCAAATAGATTACAGTGGCAAAGCTTTGGGCTTGTCACCATCATGACATTTCCTGGAAACATTTGATTTGGTTGGTTGGTTTTGTTTATTTATGGTTAGGGGCAGGGTCTCTCTATATCATGAAACTCACTATACGGACTAGGTTGGCCTCAAACTCCTGAAGACATTTACAGTCAGTGTGACACTGTTACATTACCGCACACTTGACTTCCTGTTCTTGGGGCACTCAGCACAGGAACCTGTAATGAGGACTCATCCTCACCCTAAGTGTGTAGCATAGGCTAACCTGGAACGTGCCATCCTCCTGCCTCAGTTTCCTGAGTACAGAGATCACAGACCTACCCTGGTTCACGGACAGGGATTCACAACTCGTCGTTTAGTACAGTCCTCTATGGCCGTCACTTAAGAACTCTCATACATGAGGTAAGAGGAACAAGTCAGGAGAGGTCTGTGGCAAGACGATTAGAGAAGGTGGTCTTGGGGCTGAGCATTGAAAGACCAAGAAAGAAACAAGTGGGGGTGGGGCATTCCTGGCAGGTGGCACAGCCCGAGCAAAGACATAGAGGCTGGGTGTGGAGGGCACAGCCAGAGAATGCTGGAAGTTGGGAGAAGCAATTATGTAGACACAGTGTGTCATGGGAGAGATAAGACTCTGAGAATGGGGGCTCTGAGGGGCCATCCGAAGTCATGGAAGGTGTCTACCTAAGGAGGACTAGGGAAGATTCAGCCCCACATGATCCGGTCAGAGGGCTCTTCCTTTAGGCACAGAGCAGAAAAAGGGTCTCCCTACACAGCTGTGAGTGTATGGTCACACTCACACACACTTCTGAGGTCACACAAACATTTCTTCCAAATAAACTATTTCATTAAGGGGCAGAGGAGGACAAGGTCTTGCTATACAGCCCAGGCTGGACCTCAAATTCACATTCTTCCTCCCTCAGCCTCTCAAGTAGTGGGACTACAGGCCTGAGATAGCATGCATGGCTCAGAAAATCCTTACGGGTGGAATCCCTCAATGTTTTGCTAAGATTGGCAAATCTTACGCCTGGATTAGCCATGAGGCAGGACGACTCAATCATTTTAAAGTGGATATCTTTTGTTACGCTAGTGAGAGCCAGCAGCGGTGGAGTCACCACCCGGATGAATGTTTTTCCTGCCATTCTTCTGTAATCTTTTTAGTTGTTTCAGATAATTAAGAATTGCACAATGAGCCAGTCGGTGGTGGCACACGCCTTTAATCCCAGCACTTGGGAGGCAGAGACAGACAGATTTCTGAGTTCGAGGCCAGCCTGGTCTACAGAGTGAGTACCAGGACAGCCAGGGATATACAGAGAAACCCTGTCTCGAAAAATCAAAAGAAAAAAAAATTGCACACTGAGGGAAAAAAGGCTCAGAGCATTAAACAACTTGTCCAAAGTCACACAGTCCGTGGGATCAGTTCTGCCCTGACCGAGGAGTGGCCTTGTGAGCTTGTGCCTGCAATAGCAACTCAGGAGCAGTTCACTAAGCATTCACCAAGAGACTGGTCACCATGACCAGTTTAACCAGTTGACAAGCACATGTTAGGATATGCTGTCCCCTAGTGGCTATTTTGAGTGTTCCCTAAAACTAGGTAGGGTTTGCCTGGGGACCCAACTACCAGGCTGTTTGTTTTAGGACAAAAAGCCACAAGGCCTGGGGGTGGGGTTGCTGACTTGTCGGTCCCTACTCACTGTAGCCTCCTGCCATCACTGTTTCCTGAAGATGCCTGGGATCCATCGTAGGCCTCCTGGCCTCTGTTGGTGTGGATCTTACCCTTTTCTGCTGTACCAATTCCTTTGGAACCTTCTAGGGATACTCCATGTGAGCTTTAAGGAGCCCAGAGGGGCTCCCCTGAATCTAATGAGAGTCCTGCCATGAGGAGAAGTTAAGATTTCTGAGGAGAAAGTGGTCACCACACTCCACTGGCTCCTGGGATAAGGGAAAGGCTTGTTTACCACATAGCATCTCTGGACTATTGGGTGACTCCCCAGCCCATCTTTGACAGCAAACACCTCAAAAGTGCTGAGAGGTGGGAGCAAGGATCTGAGGCAGGCCTTAGCTCCTCTCCTCTGCTCTGCCTAACGCCAAGAGTCAGATGGGACTGACTCTGGTCTGGGCTCTCACAATCTAGGTTCTACCAGAGAGGCAAACTCATTATGTCATTATGAGGAAGCAACCTCTACTAATGTCTAGATTAGCAGAGCCTTTGAGGGGATCCCATGACTGTTGGTAAGGCTGCAGAGGGCTCTGGAAGCCAAGACAAGCTATAAGGTTTTGTTTGTTTGTTGTTGTTGGTTTGTTTTTTGCTTTTTTTTTTGGTTTGGTTTTTTTTGTTTTTTGTTTTGTTTTGTTTTTTTAAATATTTATTTATTATTATATGTAAGTACACTGTAGCTGTTCTCAGACACACTAGGAGAGGGCATCAGATCTCATTAAGGATGGATGTGAGCCACCATGTGGTTGCTGGGATTTGAACTCATAACCTTTGGAAGAGCAATTGGTGCTCTTAACCACTGAGCCATCTCAACAGCCCCGTTGGTTTGTTTTTTGAGACAGGGTCTCTGTGTAGCCCTGGCTGTCCTGGTCCTGGAACAGACTAGGCTGGCCTCGAACTCAGAAATCCGCCTGCCTCTGCCTCCCAACTGCTGGTATTAAAGGCATGCACCACCACCGCCTGGCCTAAGTTTTTAATTTATTTTCTTCTTCTCCTTTTTAGCCTGTAGACCAGGCTGCTGTTGAACTCAGAGATCTGCCTGCTTCTGCCTTCGAAGTACAGGGTCTAAAAAGGCTTTAGCCACTGTGCCTGGCTCAAGTTTTTAAACCCAAGAGTTTGGGAGACATGTAACTCTTTGACCTCCCTACACTCAAGGAGAATAACAAGTGCTGCCCCTGTGCTGTTAAACGCTGGTCTTTGCTGACTGCCTGGGGCATCTATTGTTTGGTTTAACTCTCCTAATAATCCTTCCCTAAAGTCCTCTGCAGCCACCACAAGCAGGCCCACTTCTCAGATGATAAAGAGACTTTAGGTCACACAGTTTGAAGCAGTTCGAAAGGCAGTAGTACCACCCTTGGTATCCACAGAGGATTGGCTTCAGGACAACACCATTACTATGATATTGAAATTGGATGACACTCAAGTCCCTTGTAGAAAGTGTCATTGTGATTGTTTGAATCTGAAGTGTCCCCTGGAGGCCCATGTCTGATGCTGGTTCCACGATCCTATATTGGTACCGCTTTGCCTGAGCTCTGCTTCCCACCCATATTCTCTGTCTTTTGATCCATGGGGATATAAAGAGACTCTCACACTCCCCCAGCCTCTCCTCTCATGATCATCTAACCACCCTGGAACCATGAGACAAGTAAACCTCTTCCTCTGAAAGCTGTCTCTGTCAGGCGTTGTGGCCAATGGAGAAGCAACTAACCCAGGTGTGAAAAAATCTTCCAGCCACACAGCTCTTGGTCACACTGAATACAAAGCAAATGTCCTTTGGTGGGGCAGGGGGTGAGACAGGGTTTCTCTGTGTAGTCCTGGCTATTCTGGAACTCACTCTGTAGACCAGGCTGGCCTTGAACTAGGAAGTCACTTGTCTCTGCCTCTGCCCCTGTCTCTGCTTCCTGAGTACTGGAATTAAAGGTATGCATAAATGTTCTTAAACTGTGCTATGTATAGAATTGTGGCAAGATATCTGTATGCATGCCATTTGTTTTCCAAATATTCTTCATTTGTCGTAGGTTAAATCTGCGGATGTGAAACTTGTGGATACGTGTGACCACCTCCCACCTGAGTTATATCAGCCAGACTCCTCCCTGTCCAGGCAGGTATACTTTCTGTCTCTCCAAGCTCTAACTGGCCTGGTCTCTTACACTAGAAAGCCACCCTAGCTCACTGACACTGATGACAGACTCTGCTCATAGTGACAGTTACATCATCAGCTACTGTGGGTGAGACAGTGGGGTCTGAGGAGCCCTTACCACCCACCAGAGATTTGCAATAGTGATGCCTGATCACTCAGTCCTTCTAAGTCTTGACTGTAGAAATGAGGCTCTCAACACAGGGGCCCCCTAAAAGCCCTGTGTATAGAAGGCCCGTGTCTACTGTGTGGACTCAGACCAGGCTGTGGGGTTGTCTCCTACACCTGTGGCTGCCTAGGAACAGTTGTGTCCCCTGTCCCTAGAGGAGGGTTCACTGAACCGCTAGAGCAGAAGTTGTCTTTGAAAAAGAATGGGCAGTCCATGTGAGATCAATTTGGCCAGCCTCTTGCCTGTGGAGCAGAGCTGGCTGGTAGGAACTGGAGCCAGAGCCAGCTGCTGGCTTTTCAGGAATTAATGAGCTGTCAAACAGCCATGTCAACCTTCTATTGTGGTGACAAAAAATGCCTGTCATAACCTGAGGGAGGAAGGTTGGTTTGCATGGCTTCTGAAATTTGAGGTTGTGGTTGATGGGCACCCGTCGCTGTGAGCCTAGAGGAAGACAGAGGGTCATGGTGGAAAGGATATAATTGGACACAGATGCTAACCTCTTGGTGCTGAGAGGCAGAGACTGAAAAAGGGCAGGGTAAGAAGTAGCCTTGGTGGGGCGGTGGTGGCGCACACCTTTAATCCCAGCACTTGGGAGGCAGAGGCAGACGGATTTCTGAGTTCCAGGGTAGAGCTTGTTGGGGGAAATGGTCATCACTAAAAGCCAAGATAATCAGAGCAGTCATCCCTTGATGCAGGAGCAACCCTGGGGCCTTTCCCACAGAACACTAAAAAGACATTGTTCTCCAGCCCAGAGGCCAGGAAGGGACAGACATGCCTCATCGCACAGCCGTATCCAGAGGTGTCTAGAAGCCACGGAAGGTCAGAGTTCCTCAGGCCACAATTGGAGGGGGAATGCTGTGATTTGAGTACACAATTTTCATTAGCTGTTATCATCAGTTTCGGAAATGAGGTGTTAGAATGGAGCAGGTCAAGAGCAGCAGGCAACTGTGAAAGCTCAGCCTTCACAAAGGGGCCCAGGCCGACTTCAGCCAAGAGCTGATCTCAAAGCTCATTGGAAGTGTTGAGCAATCCTCAAACCCAGCAAGGCCATTCCTATGGACTTTTCTATCAAATGCTATCTATGATGCTATGACAGGTGGCCCTGAGACTGTCAACAGTTGTACAAATCTGGAGAACCTGGGGCTAGTATATTCCTAGAGATTCGTTTGTTTGCTGTTTTGTTTTGTTTTGTTTTGGTTTTGGTTTTTCGAGACAGGGTTTTTTCTCTGTAGCCCTGGCTGTCCTGGAACTCACTTTGTAAGCCAGACTGGCCTCAAACTCAGAAATCTGCCTGCCTCTGCCTCCCAAGTGCTGGGATTAAAGGCATGCGCCACCACTGCCCAGCATTTTGTTTTGTTTTTGTTTGAGATGGTGTATTAGTCAGGGTTTCTATTCCTGCACAAACATCATGACCAAGAAGCAAGTTAGGGAGGAAAGGGTTTATTTAGCTTACTTCCACATTGCTGTTGATCACCAGAGGAAGTCAGGACTGGGACTCAAGCAGGTCAGGAAGCAGGAGCTGATGCAAAGGCCATGGAGAGATGTTTCTTACAGGCTTGCTTCCCCTGGCTTGCTTCAGCCTGCTCTCTTATAGAATCCAAGACTTCCAGCCCAGGGATGGCACCACCCACAAGGGGCCCTACCCCCTTGATCACTAATTGAGAAAATGCCCCACAGCTGGGTCTCATGGAGGCACTTACCCAACTGAAGCTCCCTTCTCTGTGATAACTCCAGCCTGTGTCAAGTTGACACACAAAACCAGCTAGTACAGATGGGATCTCACTATGTAGCCCTGGCTAGCCTGGACTCTGTGTAGACCAGGTTAGCCCTGAGTTCACAGAGATCCACCTGTCTCTGCCTCCCAAGTACTCAGATAAAGGTATGCACCACCAAGCCTGGGTATCGATTTCTGTCTCATAACCCGTCCTCAGGTTGTCCTTTGATTTTCCTCTTTTACTTGGAGCATGAAGCCATTACCCTTGGCTGACACGCCCTCTCTCCCACTGTACAATGTTAAGGCCAAGCTTCCAGAAGCAATTATCTCAAATGTGGTCCCTGGAGAATCTCGGGACAATCTGCAAGGCCTCCAGGACTCTAACTGCTTTTAGCCCCTGAGCCATCTCCTCATCCCTATCGAGATTATGCTGTGCAGCAGCTATCTGTAATAAGTTGCGGCCTAAATATTAAGTGGAAAATTCCAGAGACAAGCAGTGTGTAAGTCCTGAGTAGCTCTTACTATAGTATGCAATTGCCACCATTCTAGCTTATTATTGCCATTGTAGTTGGTCGAACAGGACTCTCCTGTAGCATGTAGTTTAAAAAAGTAATCCACACTAATCCGGCAATGGCGGTCTCCTCCACCCCCATGGTTCCTGTGTCCAGCTGCTGCCAAGCTGCTCCGGTCTTCCTAGGCCATCCACCCCCTGTGGCTAGCCTGCAGAAAGCCAGCTACCACTAACTCAGATCCCCTTAGCCCCTTATATAAAATGATAACACCAGAGACTTTTAATATACCAGCCAAATTTATAACAGTAGATCTCCAACCCCAAAATACCCACGCTAAGAACACAAAACTCACCGGGCGGTGGTGGCGCACGCCTTTAAGCCCAGCTCTTGGAAGGCAGAGGCAGGTGGATTTCTGAGTTCGAGGCCAGCCTGGTCTACAGAGTGAGTTCCAGGACAGCCAGGGCTACACAGAGAAACCCTGTCTCAAAAAACCAAAAAAAAAAACAAAAACAAAAACAAAAACAAAAAAACTCACAAAACTCAATTGCTATAAATTCAAGCTACACACCTAAATCAGGCAGATGTACCCTGCATTACTCTATTTCCCATCTATGAAATCCCTAGCTACTTGCGGCTTCTCCAGACCACGTGGGTGAGCTCCATCTTCTCCTTCTGCCTTTTGCCTCTCTCATCCTCCGTCTCATTTGACCTTTTCCTCCTTTTTCCCCTCTCTAAAACTTTTAGCTCCACCCCTTCCCTCCACTGCCCAATCACAGGATCTAGCTTTATCTAACCAATTAAGATTTCACCTGAGTACAGGCACCCCTTTTGAGGGAGCAGAAAAAAAAAACAATATACCAATGCACAGCACTCTCCTAAGAGCCAAACTGCCACCATCCTCATAAGTTCAACTGTGTCCATTCACAAAGGATAGTCACAGCTGGGCTTTGTCAACTTGACCATTTTTCATAGGACAGTGTCCAGCTGCTCCTCTCAGCCAGGTCTATGCAGGCCTGTTCTAATAGCATGAGGCCTTAGAGAATGGCTAGACATATTTAGATCGGGAAGGACTAGGGAGGTGGCGACATCTAGATAACCAGGGGAAGCCATCATCCATGCTGGATGCAGGCCTTTCTGGGTGTCTGCTTTAGGGTCAATGGTGCTCCAGTTTGCAACTCCTCAGCCATGCTTTGTAAGCCTGATGGGATCACTGACTCCCCAGGGTAAACCTCAGTGGAAACTAACTGGTGTGCTGCTGGGATCTTATGAGGTGGGTAGATGTTTCCTAGTCTCTTTTGGGGTTGAAGGTGGCTTTCAGGACATAACTATTATAGTTAATCCCTATTCCTGTTTGTGCCAGATAAGACATAGCATAGAGGGTCTGCTGGCATCTGTGGTTTGACGCATCCTTGAAAGGAACAGCTTCTGGAGGTCAGTTATATCACGTGGTTTCCCCAGCTGTGTTCAAGGGCTTCGCTGGATGGTTTCAAAGACAATGGGATGGGTGCATTTTCACTATGGAAGTGAACAGTGGAGTCTTCCTGTCCTAAGGCAGCCAGAGGTTAAACACTGACCAGCAACTGCTCTGGCTCCCCGGCTAACTCAGGAGGACCGTACATGGCATGACTCTCCTTTCCAGATCTAGATTCTAAGGAGCAGAGAAGGCAAATGACCCAGAGAGGCCTCCCAGCATAAACAGCTCCAAGTAAGACTGGCATGCTCTGTCTTGCATCCATTTTCCTTGAATTTTCATTTCCTTGTTAACAGACAAACAGAACTCCATCGTGTACCACATTCCCATTCTCCACTTGTCTGTGGATGAGCCGGCTCAGTTTCCCCCGCTATGGTGAATAGAGAACGGATGTGCAAGTGTCTCTGCAGGAGGATACAGGGTTCTCTGGGTGGAAGCCCAGGAGTGCTGTGGCTGGGCCAGATGGCCATTCTCTTTTTAATTTTTTTTTTTGGGGGGGGGGGAATTTTTCGAGACAGGGTTTCTCTGTGTAGCCCTGGCTGTCCTGGAGCTCACTCTGTAGACCAGGCTGGCCTCGAACTCAGAAATCTGCCTGCCTCTGCCTCCCAAGTGCTGGGACTAAAGGCGTGCACTGCCACCGCCCGGCTCTCTTTTTAATCTTTTAAGGAGCCTTCACACCGACCTCCATAATGACTACACTAGTTTGCATATCACTAGCAGTGGATAAGGGTCCCTCTTCCTCCCTATCTTCTCCAAGATTTCCCAATCACTTCTTACCAGGTCTAGAAGCCAGTTCAGACTCTCTGCCCCTGCTCTTGAGAGCCTCCATCACTTGGACAATATGACTGATGGTGGTTTGAATACACTGGGCTCATAGGCAGTGGTACTGTCAGGAGGTGTGGCCTTGCTGGAGGAAGTGTGTCACTGTGGGGGGTGGGCTTTGGAGGTTTCCTCCTATGCTCAGACTCCACCCATTGTGGAAGAGTCAGTCTTCTGCCTTTGGATCAAGATTTAGAACTCTCAGCCCCTTCTCCAGCATCATGTCTGCCTGCACGCTGCCATGCTTCCTACTATGATGATAAAGGACTGAACCTCTGAAACTGTAAGCCAGCACCATTTATAAGAGTTGCCTTGGGGGGGCTGGTGAGATGGCTCAGCGGGTAAGAGCACTGACCTCTCTTCTGAAGGTGCTGAGTTCGGATCCCAGCAACCACATGGTGGCTCACAACCACCCATAATGAGAACTGAACACCTTCTTCTGGTGTGTCTGAAGACAGCTACAGTGAATTACACCAGAGCGAGCGGGTCGGCAGAGGTCCTGAGTTCAATTCCGAATCGACACACACATGATAGCTCATGGCCATCTGTACAGCTACAGTGTACTCATACACATAAAAATAAATAAAATAAATATTTAAAAAAAAAAAAGAGTTGCCTTGGTCATGGTGTCTCTTCACAGCAATAAAACTCTTACTAAGACAGGAGTTGGTACCAGGGACTTATAGACCTAACCATGTTTTTGTTTGGAGGAATGTGAATTTGGAAACTTTGGATTTGGCAAGCACTGGAATGCTTTAAGAAGGGCTTAATGGATCATCCTGGTCGGAATATGAAAGACATTGGTGCTGAGGGTGATTTGAATCGTAGGGGCCTGACTCTAGAGGTTTCGGAGAAGAGGAATTTTAGTGTGTTGGCTGGGGACCATTCTTATGATGTTTTGGTGAAGAATGTGGCTGCTTTTTGCCCTTGTCTGAAGAGTCTGCCTGGAACTAAGGTAAAGAGATTCAGATTAATTGCATTGACAAAGGAAGTCTCAAAAAAGCCCAGCATAGATTTTATCCTCCGATTTACTCTCAATAAGAGCAATTTGATCAAGTGTGGCAAGCTTAGGAAGGAAAAAAAAAAAAATATATATATATATATATATATATATATATATATATATATATCATTCAAAAAAGTAAAGGGACACCAGGCAGTGGGAGCTAAACCCTGTGTTCAAGGACATTAAATGGAATTAAGGAATGGTGACCTCAGGGCACGATCCCACCCAACTAAGCTTATCACGTTTGCAATTGAACAAGAGATAGTTATATCATGTTAGACATTATTATTACCTGGTTACTGTTTTCATTTAGACTTTTAATCTGGAATGAGCTACAATCCAGAAATGAAGGGCACACCTGTGACCATATCTTGAGGCTGGAAGACATAGGCTTTTGATCCCGATCTTGACACGGGATGACACAAACTTTTGATCTGGATCTCAAGGTATCGTGGCTATAAGAAGCTTAGGTCCAGGCCTGGTAGTACATGCCTTTAATCCCAGGAGACAGAGACAAGCGGATCTCTGAGTTCAGGACCAGCCTGCTACATACAGAGCAAGTTCCAAGTAAAGAAAAGCTTAAGCCCATCCAGGCCTGGCGGAGTAAGCCTTTAATCCCAGCACTCTGGAGGACCAAGCCTTTAATCCCAGCACTCTGGAGGTAGGCATGCAGATCTCTGAGTTTAAAGTCAGAGTTCCAGGATAGCCAAGCTTAGTTAGAGAACAAATTCATTGAAAACAGAAAGCTGGCGATAATGTAATGGAACCAGCAGGGCATGTTGCAGCCCCAGCACGCAGCAGAACTCCACAGCTTCAGCCACATGGTTTTAAATCTAGAGTCAACAATAGAAGGGGTTACTAGGACAATTGATGCTTGTTATCTGGAGCTAAGAAATTAGTTGGAATGAAGAAGGGACCAGCACGGAGGTGAAATCTTCTGGGAGCACTAAGTGTTTTCTGAGAGCACAGAGGCTGTGTTCCAGAGATAGCCAAGGTTGTACCTTATACTGCAGCTGGGCCTGGTAATGTGTAAAGAGTCACCCAGGTGGTACTGGTTTTGAAGGCATGAAGGGTCCTGGAGAACAGCTGAGGCTAGGCACTGTGAGAGGTCATGGAAAGCCATCGGTGAGGGTGCAGCCTCAGTAGCAGTTGATGCCCAGGACTGAAGGGGCCATGCAAAGAAACAGAGGTTTGGCACCATGAAGAAAGCCTGTGAGAGGCTATTGGTGAAGCCTAGTCACAGTGCAAGACTCCAGCATTTGATGCCAGCCCCATAGGACGATCACCAAGAACAGCAGCAGCAGTGGAGTGGAGTCAAGCAGAGCCTAGAGTGAGTGCTACAGAGGGCAGAGCCGGAGAAGTGACCCAAGCCCTTTGGAGGAACTCAGATCACGTGTGGAATCCAGACACTGAAACAAGAAGCTGTGAAGTTTTAGTTGCCTTGGATACCCTAAAATGTTAGAGATGCAAGAGCCACGGGATACCTGACGGGAAAAGCTGCTAACAGGAAGTGGAACCAGCCCAAGAAAAAGAAGTGTATTGCAGTCATCAAAGCTGAAAGGAGTTGGACTCAGACATGGAGATGCAGAGTTTGGAGTTTGCCTAGCTGGGTTTTTATCTTGTTTTGGTCCAGTATTTCCGCACTGTGACGTAATGTATATTGTATACCGTGATATGTTAAAAGTATGTGATCTGCTTTTTTTTTTATTTTTATTTTGTAGATTATAGTTAAGTGATTGCCTGAGTCTTGAAAGAGACTTTGAACTTTGGACTTTTAAACGTTGTTGAAACTGTGATAGACTATAGGACTTTTGAAATTGGACTGGAAGTATTTTTGCATTATGCTATGGATAGGTATGGCCCCCATAGGCCCATATATTTGAACAAGTCTTTGGAGACCAGGGAGTGGAATGTGGTGGTTTAAATATGCTTGGCCCGTAGGCAGTGGTACTGTTAGGAGGTGTGGCCTTGCTGGAGGAAGTGTGTCACTGTGGGGTTGGAGGTTTCCTCCTAAACTCAGGTTCCACCCATTGCAGTCTTCTGGCTGCCTTTAGATCTAGATGTAGAACTCTCAGCTCCTTCTCCAGCACCATGTCTGCCTGCATGCTGTTATGCTTCCTGCTATGAAAATGGACTGAATTTCTGAAATTGTAAGCCACCCGGAATTAAATGTTGGTCTTTATAAGAGTTGCCTTGGTCATGGTGTCTGTTCACAGGGATAAATCCCTAAGCCACCACCCCACCTACAATACAAACACCTCCCATTTCTCCCTACTTAAACCTTCATTTCTGACTCCTTTCCCCCCTTTTTCTTTTCCTTGGATCTGATTTTGCTCTTGAACAGGCTTGGACACACTCCTCCTTTGTTTCCCCCACAGCCCTTCCTACAGAGCCAGGAGACCAGCCCATTTCTCCTTCAGTTTACCTGTTCCAGAAGAAGGGCCGCTGCTGCGGTCGCAACCCTGCTTATCCCCAGGATAAGCAGAAAGAAGATGAAGAAAAGCATAAGCACAACCCTGCTTATCCTCAGAAAGAGAAGAAAAGAAAATACTATTTTGGGAAAGGAGAAATTTACATGTAAATAAAGAAAATATCTAAAAAAAAAAAAGAAAGAAAGAAAGAAAGAAAGAAAGAAAAAGAAAAAGAAAAAGAAAACATTTTTTGAGAGTTTTATTAGGCTAGCACTTGGGTTGTGATTGTCCTGCCTCTCAGCCAGGCCCTGGCAGCTCCTGCAGCAGGGATGAGCTGGCCAGAGACTCTGCCCTGAGTGTCCCAAATGCTGTACCTCTGTATCTTTCCTAAGTCACTCAGCCACATTACCACAAAGTGACTTAGAATAGCTGGAAGCCTGGTCCTCATTTGTCACGTGATCTCAGGAGTGTACCCTGCCTCTCTGGGCCTTAAATCCTTCTCCTCCATAGGAGGATATAACTTTTCCATCAGAAGGTAGGCTCGGGGGCTAAGAGGTACTTCAGAGGTTAGAGCACTGACTGCTCTTGCAGAGGAACCAGGTTCGATTCTCAGCACCCACATGGTGGCTCACAACCATCCCTAACTCCAGTTTCAGGGGGGTCTAATCACCTCTTTTAACCTCTAAGGATGCTGCACATACATACATGCAAGTAAAACACTTATACACATAAAATAAATACTTCTTAAAAAGGATTTCAAAAGACAGACCCGGCCAGAGTTTGTTCCTACTCAGCACAACCGTGGCCACTAATGCAGACAGGGTTGAGTCCCAGCCCTGGGACTCATGGCTCACTACTCCTCAAGGCCTTCACCTCTAAGGTCCCATCAATTTGCACCCACCCAGATGGCAGCACCATGGACCCCAAACAGCTACATATCCACGTTCTTTGATGTGAGTGGGCCAACCTCAGGCAAAGCTCAGGACAGGGTCAGGGGGTGCTGGGCTTCCCCACTGACGGGTACAGCTTGCGCAGGCTAGAGTCCAGGAGGAAGTCCACTGACCTACAGAGAGAGAAGGCCTGGTGAGTAGGTAGCCAAGAGTAAGGAGATGCAGGAAACACACGGGCTAAGGGAAAGACTTGTTGATGCATGGTACTAACAACAACTACATCAAGACCCATTTTATCATTCTCTTCCCTTAAGGAAGTCACGCTTACACCCCTCCCCCCAAGGATAACAGCCATCTTTGTTTTCTTTCTACAGCTAGAGAAGCTGAGGCACAGTGAGTAAAGGACTCTCACCATGAGGATCAGGGTAAGTTATGCTTCCCTCTACCCTACCCCTGCCACCAGTGGGACCCTCTCTCTCCCTCTCTCTTCTCCCATCTCCCCCTTTTTCCCTCTTTCCCTCTCTCTCTTTTAGATTTTTTAAAAATTTTATTTCTGTAGCCAGACAGTAGTGGCACACACCTTTAATTCCAGCACTTGGGAGGCAGAGGCAGGCAGATTTCTGAGTTCGAGGCCAGTCTGGTCTACAAAGTGAGTTCTAGGACAGCCAGGGCTATACAGAGAATCCTATCCCCCCCAAAAAAAATTCTGTATTTTTTATGTATATGCATGTTGTATCTGCATGCAAGAAGAGGGCATCAGACCCTATTATAGATGGTTGTGAGCCACCATGTCATTGCTGAGAATTGAACTCAGGACCTCTGGAAGAGCAGACAGTGCTCGTATCCACTGAACCATCTCTCCAGCCTGGTCCTACCTCTAGTGCTAAGAGCAAGCACATGGTTGGCTAATCAGGACAATGGCTCAAACATGGGCCCCTCATCTGAATGAACCAATGAAAATCTTCCTTGAGATTTTTGCTGTCACTATGGAGAAGTTTTGATGGGGCTTAAGATGTTGGAAGGGACAGGACACCATGAGACACTGGAACATGGCAAGAGAGTGAAACCCACAAGGACGGGATAGAGAGAGAAGATGAAGGATGGAAAGATGATGAAGGGTGGGAAGATGATGGAGGGTGGGAAGATGAAGGGTGGCAAGATGAAGGGTGGCAGGATGATGAAGGATGGGAAGATGAAGGATGCTGTGTGGCAGCAGCACTCGAATGCCTGGATCCAGCTGTGCAGAAAACATGCCAAAACTTTTATTTTGCATTTACCAAGCAAACGGAGTTTGATTCATGCTGCTATCAGCTCCTTCCAATCCAGCACACCTGGCTGCCTCCGGCTACTTCACAGCACTGGTCTTTCCTTCTTTGAACTTACACAACTTTTGTCCAGTACTCATAAGGCCCTCTGCTTCCTTCTCTGCTGCTCTGCTGCTCCATATGATAAGATGGCCTCTCTACTTCAACCCCACCTCTGCTGCGCCGGTTCTGTGCCCACAGTTCACAGCCTAACTCTACCTTCAGAGTGACTGACCAGAAAGGCACGCACCTACCTGTCAATGGGGTGGACGATGACAGGAATGGCCAGCAGCCCAAGCGTGGTGGTGGTCCACTTGCGGACAGTCAGGGGCCAGCGGGTCATAGTACCCAAGACATAGAGAGAGGCAGCACACAGGCGGTTGATGGTGAAGCCTGGGATGGCCACAGAGGCCAAGGACTGCCACACAAAGGTGTCTACCACAGCCAGGGCCACTCTGGTGCTACGGCCTGCTTCAGGGCTTGGCACCTGGAAGGTACAGACATTTAACCCAGCTGGGGCAGAGGTAGGAAACCTATAGACAGAAGCATGAAGGTGGACCATGGAGGAAAAAGAGCAAGAGGAGGTAACAGGGTAGAAGGAAGCTGGGAGGAGGACTCTGGGCTGTACTACATTCAGCGTTGGGGGTGATTTGCCTGAGGTCACCGCCAACCCATGTGGTTTGGTCCAGTGGAGATGAACGATCCTACAAACAGGATTAGCTTATGGGCTGCACTATGAGACACTAACGGGGATAGGACTGTCCCACATGCAAGACTGCACACCCACCCACACTAGGGTGGGTTGGGAATGGTTAACTAACACTCACCTCTCCTGCCTTCTTGCCTTTGTCTATGGCATCGGCCAGGACATAGGAGCTGGACACACCATAGCTCAACCACACCACAGCTGCAGGAACCAGGGAGCGGAAAGCCTCCCCGACCTCATTGGCGTAGCCTGGAGGGAAAAGGCATTTAACTCTCTGGCCTGTTCCACAAGGGGGCGCTACACCGAGAGCGGCTTCTAATCCTAACCAGCTAAACTACAGTGCGGCAGGTGACCTCGGTCAAGTGACTTTACCTTTTGGTGGACTGACACGGACAATGAAGTTCATGGCTCACTGATCAAAGTCCCCAGCCGTGGTTCTGGGGATCTGCATTAGGGGGGCGAGCGGAGGCCAGCGAATAACTGAGCGTGGGCTCCACTGACACGTATCAATCAAGTGCTAGGTCTTTCAAAGCCTTACCTCAGCCCGCTCTTACAATCAGCACCCGACAAGAGCGGCTCGCATTCAGCCCTTTTTACAGAAGAGAAAACTGAAGCTTAGGAAGAGCCAGGGAAAGGCAGGCTGCGCTAGGAGTCCAGATCCTCTGACCCCATGGCTAGTGCACGGTCACGGCAGAGGGCAACCCACGCACTCGGTTTGTGCCTCCAGAAGAGCCCTGTGGACAGAGCTGAACCCACAGTGTTGTGTGACCTTGGACAAGTCCCTAGCCTTCTCCTGAACCCTAGCCCAAGTCGAATAGGAACTAAGCCCCTTTTCAAACTCCAGGTCGGCAACCCAGGAGCACTGGTTGTTTTTTCTTTTCTTTTCTGCCCCCCCGAGTGGTGGGGGTCGCTGCGTCTGTCACTCCCACGCTCACCCAGGTAGCGCACCCACGTGTCCCGGTAGAGGTCGCGCTCCGCGCCCTGCCGCTGCTGCTCCGACATGACTTCCCGGGAAAGGCTGGAGTCACTGCAGACTAGAGTCTCACCACAACTCTGTCTCCACGAGCACTTAGTTAACACCAGGCGAGAACCCGCCAGTAGTCCGAGGCTGAAGGACAGGGCGGGCTATCGCCACTGCAGGGAGTGTCTGAAAATTGCCTTATACAACCAAGCCCCTCTCCAAGGCTTGGGTTTTGCAGACAGATGGTCGTAGGTCTTATTTTCTCTGAGCAGTTAATGCAAAACTCTCCCAGACATGATTAGTTTTTGGAGTTAACTAGGTCAGATTTCCAATCAGAGGATGGTATCTTCTTAGGTGTACGGCTCCTAGGAAAGGTGTATTTATTTCTCTGAGCCTCGGTTGGTGTGTAAATGGGAGGCATGCCAGCATTCACTGCCTTAGACAGCCACAAGGGCTAATTAATTATAACAGTCATCATGTATTCAGTAGACGCAGGTTTGCTTCCTTAAGCTCTTGCACTAGCGTCGGGTCCTATTTTACAGTAAGGAATTAGAGACACAAAGAGGACAGTCACTCTCCTGACTCATGCAACTTTTCAAAAGGAAAAGGGAGTTGGGGAATTATTACAAGGGTGGAAAGCGTTCTGAATCCTCTGGGATTTCAGAGGGGCAATGCTATGGCCCCTGGAGACAAATCCTACTTGGGCCGCCTAGTAGATGTAAGCCACCCCCTCCCCCGGTCCCAGTGCCCACGTCTGTAAAACAAAATGGATGAGACTGGAGAGATACCTCGGTGGTTAAGAGTGCTTACGACGGCCGGAGTTCCATTCCTGGCATCTACACAGGTGTCTCACAGCCACTAGTAACTCCACATCGAGGGAATCTGACACTTCCGGCTCCACAGGGAGCACCCCACCCACCCAAAAAAAAGCACACACACACACACCTATGCATTCACTCATAGAGACATACAGATAAATACAAATATGGTCTTAAGTCTTTTTATAAGCCAGGCATGGTGTTGCATGCTTTCATCTCAGAATTTAGGAGGCAGAAACAGGTAGTATCATGTGCGTTCGAGACCAGTCCGTCTACACAGGGAATTTCAGGCCTGGCCGGGGCTACACAGTATAAAAATTTCCAGCTACATAAGTACAGGGTTTCTGCACAGCTCTTTTTTTAGATCTATAAAGGTCTATACCAACTCCCTACGGAAGCCACCGTTTTCAGCCTATATTCTCTCAAAACCTGTGGGTCAGCGGGGACAGGGCCCGGCGCGGGTGGGGAAGGTAGATCCGTCTGTAGGACCTGAAACCCTGGCCGGTCGTGCTGGAGCGGAATTAGGAGACGGTCCCTAAAGCCACGTGATGCTAATCCTCGGCCTCCCTCCCATTTAGTACCCGTTGCAGACGCAGTTCACGCCCGCCGCGGCGGTCAACGCGGAAGAACCACCCAGCACGTCTGGAACCACCGAATAGGGCGGGGCCTCCGCCCTCACCGTGAAGGCTCTCGGGAGCATCCGAGAGCCAGGAACAAAGATGGCGGACGACACTCGCCGGCTCAGCCAATCGGAAGGCAACGTGTTAGGACTATGGAGAACGTTGTCGCAAGAGGAACGGAACGCCTCTGTGTCTATCGCCAGAGGGAAGGATCAGAATGCCTTCCTCTCTCTCTCTCCCTCTCCCTCTCCCTCCCCCTCTCCTTCCCTCCCTCCCTCCCTCCCTCCTTCCCTTTCTCCCTCCCTCTCTCTCCCCCTCTCCTCATGTCGGGTGTGTGTGTGACTAGTGTAAGAGACCTCTAGGAAGCCGGCGATGGGCAATGAATTCTGCTCTTTGCTTTGAAAATTGATTACTTTATTCATTGGTTAATGTACCTAACTGCATTGTAAACCAAGGCCAGGATATGCTCCTGAGATATGTGACTAGATCCTGGGTGGCCTCAGCCCTCTCTGGTTGCTAAACCTGCACCTGCCCAGAGCTCCCTCCGCTTCGTGAACCTAGTCTGCAGGCTGGGCCAAGACCTCATTCCGAGGAAAGCGGGGACCCTGTAAGGGCCTGGGGCTTCCTTCCCGAATTCTGGGCAGCCTGTCACCTGGCTGGCAAGTTGTGTGAGGTCAAGAACTGCTATTGCAACGTCACCTGTGCCTGGCCCCCTTTGCTCAGATGCCTGCCTAGTCTATGGCCACCTTCCTGGGCAACCTCCTACCCTGGCTACCGGAGTCCCCAGGCAAGAGGAAGCCACTTGCTGCCATTACACGCCTCCACAGAGAAGGGGCTGCCAAGCCCTTGCTCATGTCAGGAGACCGGTTCTCAGGCACTGTGGGAGAGTGGACTGGGAAGTGCACTCAGGGCTGTCTCAGCCCTGCGTGTCATCTTTGTGTAGGGTTGCTCAAGTGGAGGTTTACTTAGTGAGAGGCCTGGGGCCCACCCACAGCCTCCTTGGCCCTTTGCTATCTACAATCCCTGAAATTAATTATCCTTGTGCTTGTGGAAGGTTTATTTCACTGGAGAACGGTGGCTAGGTACCAAAGTCCCACACAGCTTTGAGGCGCTGGCAACCATTAGTAAACAGGCAACCAGTGGAGCTCAGGAGCTAGTGAGGTTCTCAAGGGGAGAGAGAGGCCCTCTGTTAGCCTTCCAGTGCTGACTTAGGCCACTCCTGAGATTTGGGGGGTTGGGGAGGGCTGAGGAAGATGAGACATTCGAGGCTCATGACAAAACATTTCAAAGAGCTTCAGATACCCATCACATCTAGCAGCCTACTACCTTGCAACCATCATTACAATCATGGAGGTTTGTTCCATGTTCATTTAGGAGCAACTTTCTCCCCAGCAGCTGGCTTCCCTGAGTTTGACATCCCGATCCCTTCACTTCTTTCTAAGTTCTTTCCTGCCACCGTCCTGTGTACCCTGCCCCTCCCTGTCTCAGCTATCCCTGGGCAGGTGAAGTTGGCAAGGTCTACAGGGTAGACATCATTACAGCCGGTCTCTGATGGCGAGGACCCCTCTAGCTATTTATCCTCTTCTGATTCTGAACGGGAGCTCCGTCCAGTCTGAAGTCTTCCCTCCAACCCAGTTTCTTTGGGCTAATCGGTTGTAGGAAAATGACTATAAAGAAACTGACAGGAAGACATTGAGGGGACCAGGCCTGCTGCAGGGGGAGATGTTATTTGGAGGTGCCTGCCCCCTGCTGATTCATCTTCTCTTCCGCTGCTTTGTCTGGAAGCAGGACCTCCACAGTGAAGCTGACTTTCTTGGCATGGATGAAGCTGTAGGTGTTGTCAAACCGCAGGACATCTGAGGGAGCAGAAAAACCAAGCATTCAGGCAGTTCCCACCAAGAGGTGGAGGGTGGTGAGCAGGACTGGTTTGTACTGACTGAGCAAGGTGATGTGGTAGAAGACGGAGGTGAAAGTGGCATAATAGTCCTTGGTCTTCTGGAACTCAGTCTCGCTGAGTGTGTTGAGAAAGTGAAAAACCGTGTGAGGCAGAACAGGCCTAGTGAGGCAGGGACAGAGACTCACATCTGTGACAGCTTGGAAGGAAAAGGTCTCCAAGGCCAAAGTCACGGCCGCGTTACCCAGGCAGAGTGCTTGGGAGGGTACTGTCTATGTGTGAAAGCATGGGTTTGCAGTCTGTACGTGTGATCACATTCTTCCGCACCACAGCTCTGAAGTCAGCAACAGTCTGACTTTAGCTCAGCTCAGAGGGATTTAGGTGACACGGTGAGCGATGGCAAGGTTGGGCTTTCCCTCTGGTTTGCATCCCTGACCACAGTACTGCCTCATTTGGACCCTGGGTTACTCCAGCCCATCCTGCTTCCCTGCAGACTTTGTGAACCAGGTGCTTACCCTCTGGGAAGATTAATGGGACCAGGGGTACTCACTGCATGCCTGCCCGTAACAACAAAAGGATGGGATGTTCATTGAGGAAAGTTGCCCAAGGAGTTTGTGCTGTAATCCGTATAGTGGAACACTTTTCTGACATAAAAAGAAAGAGCTTGCCGGGCGGTGGTGGCGCAGCACACCTTTAATCCCAGCACTTGGGAAGCAGAGGCAGGTGGATTTCTGAGGCCAGCCTGGTCTACAGAGTGAGTTCCAGGACAGCCAGGGCTACACAGAGAAACCCTGTCTTGAAAAAAACCAAACCCCCCACACCCAAAAAAAAAGAGCTTTAGCTGGGTATGGTGGTACACCTGTAATCCCAACACAGGAAGGTCAGGATCAGAAGTTCAAGGCCAGCCTGGACTGTATACACTATTTGAGTCCAGACTGGCTATGTAGACAATGGGAAGGGTGTTGGGAGGAATGTCTAAGATACATGCAGAGGCTAAGATATGTGTAGAGCAATCTGTAGCATTTTTGTTAATTTATGTGTAAAAACAAAACTCTTTTTGGCTCTAGAGGCTCTGTGATACTAGCGCGGGAGCAGCACTGTCTTGAAGGAAAGGTTTCCTCACATCCTGTGGTGAATGTGCCTGTGCATGTACTTGCCAGGCTTGTTATGGAAATGTGTCTCTAAAGGGACAGACACCCTTTGGTAGGCTGGCAGGTGAGCAGGCCATTAGCTGTGCTTTCCTCTGGGAAGAGGGTGGACTCAGTTGGCAGGGACAGCTTCTAAGCCTTGGCCACTGAACAGGCTTGCTTTTACTCTCAGCCTGTTCCTTTGCAAGCTTGTTCCATTTCACTCAAATGCCCCTTCAAGACAGCTAAGCACAAGAACAAAAGCAGCAGGGCCTCCCTTCTGGGTCGCTCTCTGGCTTTCTCAGCGTCTTTCCCTTTTTTCACCCCTGGCTAAACTGCATGAGGACGACAGTCAGCACTGCTCCGACTGACTTCTATTTCCTCATCTCTACAAGAGGTCCTTCCTCTTGGTCCTGTTGACAGCCTTGGCCACCCAAGTTCATCATACTCTGATCTCCTTAGACCAGCCCTGAGATGCTTTGCTCAGCAAATATCTGCCCTCCAACACAAGGAAGGGCACAGAGGAAGGGGCAGCACTGCCACTCCAGCATCCCAATGTCTCAGTGTGACACTAGTCGTGTACTCACAGGCTCATGGAGGCCTTAGAGGCCTTCAGGTCTAGGGCTTCTCAACATGTTTTGGGTAATTATCCCCCCCCTTGAGCATCTTCAGGTTATCAGGGACAGTGTCCCAAAGGGAGTGTCCCAAAGGGAAAGACACTGTTCTTCACGTATGTAGTGGAAAATATATAAATTACAGGTCTGGGGCTGAAGGTTTGAGTTAGAGTACTTGCCTAGCATGTAGGGAGCTCTGGGTTGAATTCCTGCTACTTCATTATTATTATATCCACATTTGCTTCCTTTTTCCCCTTATATTCCAGATAGGGCACTGACTTTAAAGCTGTGTGTAGGTGCGTTACATTATCTGTGAGTTTCATTTCAGAATAGTGATGGGGACAGTAGGCACTATAAGAAGGAAATGTTGGGTCTTAGATTCAGAACCACTTCTCTGGGGAGTTCATGGACCCCAGAAGGAAGTCTGCTCTAGCCCACTTCTCTCATATGACGGTGAAGGGAAATGAAGTCCGTTCTTTAAAGGTACTTGGATCTGAATACTCTGGAAGAGTCGGTGGCAAAGTCAGACATTCTCAGCAAGCAGGTACTGGTGCCTAGCTGTCCTCTTCTCCCTGGTGCTGTCTGGCCCTCTACTATAGTGTTTGAAATCTTCCTAACCACACTGTATCCTCCAGATCAATGCCCAGACCTTTCTAAACTCTTTCCAGCACTAGTTGAGCATTCCACACAGTAGGCTCTCAGTGAGATGTAATGTTTAATATACCTGAACATGGGCCAGAAAAGCCCAGGAGGGTTGTGTTTGTACCATTTGAAGCTGACAATCCAGAGGTTTCTCTATGGGGTGACAATACTCCATTCTTCAGGGGTTATCTGGCCCTCAGAAGCATTGCCCTCCCACAGGTAAGCTTTACCTAATTCATGATCTCAACAATTCTGCCTCCAAATGACACCCGATCCTACCTCTCCTACCTCACTGCCTTCCCATCCGGGAAGGGGAAGTTTATGCTGTGGCCTGACTCTGCTCCTCCAAGAAATAAGCAGATCCCCAGGCAGGTAAGTGTTCTTATAAGGAACAGATCCAAGAAGGAATAAAATAAATTGAGGATTTGCAGTTCCATCCTGGTTGTATTGAAAAGCTGTTTATCCTTCAGATATGAGAGAGAAGCAACTGAGTTGGAGCCCTCCAGCCCCTCCATGGCCTTTGTGGAAGTACATCCTGGATCTGAGACTCTTGTCACATCAAGGATAAATGTCTTAATTGTTTCTTGGACAGTCTGTAGTTAGGAGCCTCTAGTATCCTCACTTAGTGTTTACACTAGTAACATAATGTAAAAGAGAGCATCTACTGTCTCTTGTCTATACCACAGCTTCTTCATCTCTTAAAGACTTATTTTAATATATGAGTATCTGTCCTGATGCACATTACAAGAGGGCATCAGATCCCATGACAGATGGTTGTGAGCCACCATGTGGGTGCTGGGAATTGAACTCAGGACCTCTGGAAGAGCTCTTATCCACTGAGTGGTCTCTCCAGCCTCTAGCTTCCTCATCTTTTAAAGTAAAGTCAACCTCAAATGTATAATGAGCTTTCTCCTTTGTGGATGACAAAGTCTAGCCTGTGCTAAGCCTTGTTCTTGGTGCAGCAGAGTGCATACATTCTCCTGAGACCTGGCTGCTCTCTAAAAAGAGTGATCCTGCTCCTGGGGAGCCAGATTGTGTACAGTGTACCTGAAGGGAGGGAGCACCAGACCTGCAGGCTACTGGATAAAAGGGTCTCTGCAGGGTGAGTGCAGATACCCCTGTGGTGCTGCCTCCACAATGGAGCCCAGGGCGTCTCCCATCTTCCCCCATCGTCTCCGGGGACACCCTGCTCTCCAGTTGCCCTAGTAATGATAACACTGATGGGCACAGGGGCTGAGTTGCATGCTCTATCTCTGACATCATGCCCATAGCCTTACAGATCTTATCACATGTGAGCTGGCATCTCTGTAAGTTGCAGCAATCAGAAAAAAGACTTAGGAAGGCTGAGTCATTTGCCCAAGTTTACACACATAGCCAGCAGGCAAGTCCAGCTCAGATCTGAGGGTAAAGCCCTAGCTTGTCACTTTTCTACCCTCCATCCCTTGGCTTTGTCGGAAAGGAAACTAGAAATTTGCCTGGCCGGTGTGTAGCTGGCATGCGTTTGTTCTTTCTATACTACTATACTAATACTATACTATCCATACTATCTATACTATACTAATACTATTTAGTACATTAGTATACCATACTATACTGTACTATACTATACAACACTGTAGAATATATTTACAGAAATAGAAGAAAAGAAAGCCCTCAATAAGTGTCCTAAGTTAGTGTAGGTTTCCCAGAGTTCCTTTCTGTATATAGCCTTTCCCCTCAACCTCGGTGAACATGTACCACACATGCAGCACTTCATGTTTACCTGCTTAATGTGAATTAACATCTTAGCTGTCAGTGTGCCCTCTTTAATGGCTCCTTGGTGTTTCGTTGTAATAGATGGACCTTCTTGGGGCCATGTGCTGCGCCTCTGGCTTTATCGGCTGCTAGGAACTTCTTGGTCTCTCTAGCCTTATGTATTTGTAAAGGTTTCTGTTGGACACATTCAGGACTATAACTGCTGGGTTGAAGGGATTTAAACCAATACCAAATGACCTTCTGTGAGGACTTCTGCCATGTGTAAGTTGCCTTCTCGTGTCCTGGACCTGCTTTTTGGTCAACCAGAGGTGAGCGATGCTCAGAGTTCAAGGCTGGCCTTTTTTGGCATGCTGTGCCCTGGGGAGATTCCCTCTACCCACACAGTCAGTTCTGCTTCTCCTGTTTCTAACTATCTGGCTGCTGTCTCGGACCTAGTCAGCCTTGGACAAAGCCTGTGTACCTCAGGCTGGCCTCAACTTGCAATCCTGTCTTAGCCTCCTAAGTGCTTCCATTGCAGGTGTGCACACCATGGCCAGCTCCCAAAAGTAGATGTTCTGAATCCCTGTCCTCGCCTGTTACAGTGATTCACCTCTACCTGGGAGTATCAAGGGAGAGCTCCAGCCAGCTGTTAGCTATCTGGACTCCCTTAAGCAAGTCACTACATCTCTCCAATTCTACTTTTCCTGATCTGTGCCAGGACAGGTGACCCCAGAGAGTGCCCCTTCCTGTTCTAACACCATGAGGTGATCAGTCCACTGAGAAGGGGTAAGTCATAAGCAGAAAGATAATGCACTTCAAGTGTCGCCAAGACCCAGATACTTACAGATGCCTGGCTCACTGCAGGTGAGGGTCCCATCCTCGGGGACCATGTGGGAATTGTATCTCTGGTTAGGCAGCACCTCCGTCATCTCCCCTGCCCGCTGCCGTTCCCCCATCTTGGTCTTCAGGAAAATACCAAAACCCACGTCTGATCCCTCCGACATAAACTGCCACCTGCAGAGGACATTCACCTGTGTGTGTATGTTTGTCCATGGCAACTGGGTTCTTCCACCCTAGCCTATCCACTGGCATATATAAAAGCTCAGGTCCCTAGAAGCACCCAGTCCTACCTGAGGACACAACCAGGGAACAGAATCTCATACTCCACTTGGTGGGAGGAGCCTCGGGAGATCTGCACACTGTGTTCATACTGCTGCTTCACCTGGTCTCGCACGTAATACTGCTTGGGGATGTCACCCCCATAGTTGATCTAGAAGCAGAGCAAAGAGTGAGCTGGGGTGCACATCTGAGCTAAGATTCTCCCCATTGACATCCAGCTGGTGGCCCATACCTTAGATTTACACTTGGGGTTTCCATCAGGGTCGGTCATGGTGCCTCCGTACTCCACAGGCAACTGGTCAGGGCTGATATGTTTGAGTAAAACCTCCTTCCAGTTTGCTGCCAGGAGAGAGAAGGACAGTAAGGTATCACTAGGCAAGACTTCAAACCTCATGGTCAGCCCTGAAAAGGCAGAAAGGGTGGGCCCTACCCTAAAAGGGAACATTATACGCTGGGCATGGGGCACAGTTGCAGGCAGGAAAACCATTAGTTTGAGGCTAGCCTTGGCTCCATAGTAAGGCAGTGTCTCAGGGGGAAAGGGAGCACTTTATGAGCATGTGATATATGCTCATGGAGTTAGGAAGAGCCACTACCCAGAAAACAATCCTGCCTGGTCCAGGATTCAGAAACCGGGAGCTGCTGTCATCATGGCGACTGACCAGCTCAACAACCTCAGGAACCTGCTTCATTCTGAGCTGCCTGCTGTGCAGGATTGGGACGGCAGCAGGATGAATTGAGGATATGTGAGAGGGCTTTGTAAATTAGTCTATTACCTTTCCTAGGAAAGGATACAAACATTAAAATAAAAGCCAAACATGGGCAACTGTATTCTGTGCAGAGGAGCATGCGGCAGGACCAGCAGTCTTGAATCCACAGGTTCTCATCCGGTGATGCTGATCTCACATATTTTCCCATACTTCACTAGCTGAGCCATGACTTACTGAGTGAGTACCTCACTGTAGAGTGACCCCTTAAATGGGCTTATTTGTCTCAACCCCGCCCACTTCACTTGTGTTCTTGTTTTGGGCTGATTGACAGCTTTTTGTTGTTTTTCCAACTAAATCCTCTCCTGACTGGAGCAATTATTAACTCTTGAGTTAACTCTCAGTGCTGAGAACCATTTTCCCAAGAAATACCAGCCTGGCACAAAACCTTAATGCCACAAACCACTCTAATTATATAGCCTATCAGCTGACTCTAAGTCAGCAGCTCTAGGCCGGGGATGAGCCTAGTGTCCTCTGCACAGATGACTGGGACCCTGACCGTGTTGTGTTGGCCCACCTTCAGTTATCTGTGACCTTAGGGTGATTTCATTGGCACTGCTAAACTCCAGTGACCACCCTGAAGTAACTTTTATCTTTCCTCCGTTGGGAATCTCGTTTCTTCCCAATGTGCCCAAGGCACATTTGGTTGAAAGAATTTTAAGTGTGGGTAGGAGAACAGACTGAACCTCCTACATAGCTCTGCTGCCAGGGAACCAAACAGCCTCACGCACTTAGTGGGTGGTAGCAGCAGTAAAACCAGAAACCATAAAAATCTATTGCTCTGGCTTTTTCTCTTCTCCCAGCTGAGCAGGGGAACTGGTTTAAGGGAGAGGCCTTCCCATCTCTAGGAAATATCAGGCACAGACAAAGCTGGGACTTTGGTGCTGAAGTCCTAATGTCCTTTTGTTTGCAACAGGGTCTCTGGAACCAAGGCTGGCCTTGAATTCACTATGTAGTTTCAACCTGCTTCTGCCTCCCTAGTCCTCGGATATCATAAATGCATTTCTGTTGTTTTTTTTTTTTTTTTAAATCTATTGTTGCCAGGCGGTGGTGGTGTACTCCTTTAATCCCAGCACTTGGGAGGCAGAGGCAGGTGGATTTCTGAGTTCGAGGCCAGCCTGGTCTACAGAGTGAGTTCCAGGACAGCCAGGGCTACACAGAGAAACCAAAAACCAAAAACAAACAAACAAAAAATTACTATTGCTGTCGTATGTGTGTGCTGGGGATGGTGCGTGTGTGGAAGCAAAGGGCAACCTTTGGGAGTTGTTCATCTCCTTCCACTGTGGGATCTGGCAGCAAGCTCAGGTCATGAGCCTTGGGTCACAAGCATGTGTTTACCTGTGGAGCCAACCCAGCCCATACTGTTTTGAGACAGGGTCCCACTATGAAACCTGGGTTGGCCTTGAACTTAGAACACAGCCCAGACAGACCTGGAACTGGAATTCCCCAGCCTCCAAAGTGCTGGGATTACAGACATTCATCACCTTCCCAGGACCTGAGTTGCCGCTCTGACTTGACCTTAGCCTAAAGGTCAAGAAGCGAGCCACAGCAGCCACTTGCAGTATGTCGTTTAAAGGCAGCCTTGCAGATGCACCTCTACGACTACTGCCAGCTCAGCTCCAGAGCCTGTCTCAGTCCTTCATAGCCCATCAGTCCACTCCCTGTTGCCACGGGGCTTGGTTCCTGTGTGTCTTCCTGGCTGGTTTTGGGGGTCACACATTTTCCCCACTTCTCTGCACATCCAATCCCTGCTTCTCTGCCAGCGACACTAGTGACTTCCCACTCTCCACAGTGGGCTCCACTTACTCTGCCTGCACCTGAACTTGGATACTTCCTGAAGATCACTTCAGGAATCCTCAGTATAGGCCAGCCTCAGTGTGCCCACGCTCGCTCTTCCTGAGGGTTGTTTGTTCCGGCTGAATATTACTATCCATTTATTCTGTAAAGCCCATTGAATTCTGATGTTTTGCTTCCTGGGTAAGTTGTAAGTCCAGCCAGTCTTTCCTCCCTTTCCCTAAGGCTGCTGCCTCAGTTTACGCCATCTCTTGCGTGGGCAACAGCATGGCATGCATACCGGCATCTGGCTTTCATGGTCTTGTTGGTAAATACAAGCCAGTTGAAAATCTGACCGTGGTACTCTCTGCCAAGCACTTCTCTGGTTCTCGGAGCCTAAAGAGTCATGCTCTAGCCTCTCAACATGGTGTCCTGGTATCCATGTGGCCTGGCTCCGGCTCCCTCTCCAGCCTCACACCTCTTGCTGCACCCTGCCTCGTAATCTTTACTCAGTGTTCCTCTTTCTGCTTTGTTTCATATGGCCAGCTCGCTCACATTGCTGTATTAGCTTGGGCGGACATGGCTCTCATCTCAACTCCAGAGGGATGGGTGTTGTGCCCAAGTGTGACTCTATACTGTGGTTTCCTCTTTCTTCCATGTATCACATCATGCTGATAAGCAAGTTTGTACCTCTCTTTCCTGAGAGCTAGCCAAGGGACTCTGTTTTAATAATCCTGGCGGCCTGACACCTCATCCTGGATCTGGCACAGGAAAGGTATTTGTTCCAAAATTATCTCCATGGCACCCTCTTGATGTACTTTCTAGTGCCTTCTGGTTTGTTCCATAGCATTTTCTCTGCAGGCCTCTCTCCCCTAACTTAAGCCCCTTAAGGATAGGCATTGGAATTCCATTCCTCTCTGAGAGCATGATGAGGTGAGCCCAGGGCTTGCTTCTAGAGTATGTGAGAAAAAGTGTCCTTATGAAAACAGGAAGGTGGAGAGCCGGGTTAGCATGCAGACATGGCCAAGTCCAAGAACCATACCACACACAACCAGTCCTTCAAATGGTACAGAAATGGCAGCAAGAAACCCGGGTCACAACGATACGAATATCTTAAGGAGGTTGACCCCAAGTTTCTGAGGAACATGTGCTTTGCCAAGAAGCACAAGAAAAGCCTGAAAAAGATGCAGGCCAACAGTGCAAAGGCAGTGAGTGCATGTGCAGAGGCCATCGAGCCCTGTTGAAGCCTCAGGCCATCAAGCCCAAGATGCCAAAGGGGCCCAGCGGCAAACTCAGCCTTCTGGTGTTCATCACACACCCCACGCTTGGGAAGCAGATTTGAAGCTACATGGCCAAGGGACATAGGCTCTGCCTACCAAAGCCCAAGGTTTAAACCAAGGCAGAGGCCACAGCTCCAGCTAAGGCCCAGGCTGCAGCTCCAGCCCAGGCTCCCAAAGGTGCCCAGTCCCCTATGAAGGCCCAGTAGAAAAGGCTCCTGCCAGTGTTCAGACAGATGGACTGCTGTGACACACGTACCCACACACTATTTGCAGATGACCAGTGTCCTGTGCTGTTTTTACAAATAAGCGAGGCAATTAAAAGAAACAAACAACAACCAAACCCAGGAAGGCACAGACTGTCTCCACTTGCCCAGTGTCCCAACTACTACTGAAGCACAGGACAGCCCCCAGAGGCTGTGGCCATACCTCTAAACCCAGACCCAACTTGGTTCACACACCTCTGTAGAGTTTGGGATACTTACCTCCAAGAACCATGATCTTCTTCCGAGTGTCCTCACTTAGGAAGGGCTTGATGAGGTTATAGGCCACAGGAAACAGCTTGGGGGCTGGAAGAGAGACAAGACCATGTGAAGCAGAGAGCAAGGTTAACTCAGTCTCTGACTGCGTCATCTACCACCCACCTCTGCCCATGGGGCATCTAAGCGTGAGGCTCAGCCAGGCATATTTGAGGTCTGGCTCCCAATCTGTACAAGGGTTGTGACCAACTAGCCTCCTCATATGGCAGCACCAGCCTGAATCTTACTGAAGGCTCAAACGCTCTTGGAACTGTAAAGCACCTGTACAGGCTAAGGCCTATGTCAGGCTTCTTGGGCCCATCCTTTAGCTCACTGTTCGCTCAGTCTGCCCCCCAAGTAATGGTTTCAGTCTCTCCTTCCCATTTGACTTCATCACCAGAACTTCACAACTTACCTTTAACAACAAACAGACGCTTCAGTGTTTCGGGATAATTTTCTTCAAACATGGTGAGAAACTAGGGGACAGAATTGGTCAGGCCTGCAGGCCACAGCGCCTTCCCCCTGCCCTCCCCGTCTGAGTAAGCCTAGCTGAGCAGCCCCTCCTGCCCCTACACCCTTCCTCTCACCTCTCCATAGGCCTCCACTGCAGGTTTCCAGAGGTGCTTGAGGCCGAGTCCCTCACAGTCATAAATCATGGTGATGGTCTCTATCTTCTTCCCTAGCTACAGGGAACGGACAGACAGAGGAAGCCATCATTCCACCCTGCTGGAGAACTAACCCAGGGCCAGTGCTGAGTGCTCAGGTACGCACAGAGCAAGCCGTGCGTGGGAGCTGGGCCCAGAGGTTCTCACACACAGGTATCACCGAGGGAGAAATACCAACCTAGACATCTAGGGAATGACTGGGTGGATCAAGATCATGTGTGAGATCCCCTCTGTCCTTCAGGTTCTCCTGAGGGCCTCTGTCTTCCTGTCAATTACTGGGCTCCCTGGGTAGCACTCATGCAGCCCCTGGGCCTCTCACAGGCATAGATGCTCCATCCTGCCTAAGCTCTAAGGAAGCATCAAGTTGAACCCCTTTTGTGTGCCCCAGCCTCTCAGGGCTCTTTCTGAGCATCTGCAAATAATAGTGCTGAGAGGCACCCATACTTTAATATATCTGCAACTGCTGGGTGGGAGCAGGGGGTGGGGTGGGGAGGAAGGTGAGGGACACCCCGTCTTGGTCCTCAGTGCTTCCTTTCCTTTTTAAAAAATTACATTTATATCTCTGTGTGTATGTGTGTGTGTGTGTGTGTGTGTGTGTCCATGCTACAGTGTGCAGCCCAGAAGACAATGTGAGGAAGCTGGCTCTCCTCTTCCACCAAGGTTCTCAGGCTTGCTGGCAAGTCTGTTTACTCACTAAACCATCTCTTCAGTTTCTGTCTTAGCAAGGGAACTGTCACCTGATCTCTTGAAACTACACTTGGAGGAGCAGGGGTTCTGGGTTCATCTGCGCCAGTAGGACCCCAATCCCCATACTTGCCCAAGGGTAGCTTTGTCCAAAAGTAGATCTCACTGGTCCTCACAGAAACAAAAGAAGTTCTCCAACAATGTAGTGAGATGGTTTTCTTTGTCTTTCTGGGTTTCTTTGTTGCACTGAGAATTACACCTAGGCCCCAGCCTGTGTGAGGCCAGCTGCCTGTCACTGAGCAACATCTCCAGCTGTAATAATTTATAGTTTTGGCTTTTCTTTTGCCTGTGTCTAGGGTCTCACTATATAGTCCAGGCTAGCTTCAAAATCAAGACCCTCTTGCCTCAGGCTCATGGATGGTGGGATTGCAGGCATGTTCCACTCAACTTGCTGCCAATGCAAGGTGGCTTTTGCTCTAGTGGATGGGGAAGCCCTGGGTGTGCTGTGAGCACTGTACCAACTGAGCTCCAGCCCTCACTCTAGTGAGGTTTTATTAAGCCAAGCACCTTCAGGGTAAAGAACTGCCTTTTATTCCCAGATCTTCCGTGTACACCATTCCTATACATTGTGGGAATTCATCATGGCAATAACCGATGGGTATCTTAAGTTTTTCTTAGCAAAAGCATGACAGTATGGAGGTGCAGTTCAGTGGTGGAGTAGAACACTTGCCTAATGTGCACAAGGCCCTGGGTTCAGTCTCCAGGCAAAGGAATCGAGGGAGAGAGTCAGCGAGAGAGAGAGAAGAAAGGTGGATTGGTGACATTATGTTCATCTAAAACCTTGAGATTTCAGGTCTATGAAGCGCAAACCCTGAGGCTGTGCCTCCACCTGTGTGTGACGGCCTGCCTCTCCTTGAATGCCTCTACCATGATCCAGTCACTCTCAGTGGCAGCCAGGCCACCTACCTTTGTGGTCTGCTGGACACATTCCTGCAGAAGCAGCTCACAGTCTCTCATCTTGGTCCTGAGCAGGTCCTGCTTGGAGGCGGAGAACAGCAGACCCTTGGCATCCAGAGGGCCGATGATGTCATACCAGACAGGGCAGCCTTCCAGGTCGTAGCCACACCTGCCGCCTGACAGATACTGTTGGATCACCTGGGCCAGAGATATAGTAAAAACACCTGGTGGGCAGGCTCAAAACATCCACACCTTTCCCAGGTTCATAAGTCTCTCCCTCCACCTTTCTCCCTTGGGTGTCAAAAGATACCTATTTTGCAACTATAAGGACTCCTTTGGCATTGTCAGCCTGTCATCTGAAGCTCCCAACCCAGAAGACCATGATATGGAAGGAAGTGGGATCATTTGCCCTCACCTCTGGTGGCTGCCAGCTGATGATTTTGTCAATGTCCTTTTGCTTCCGGAATTCTACATGCTGCAAATACACAGATTTAGGAAGTACAGGGGGGAAGAATTAGGAAGCATGAGGTCTGTGGTGGGGGTGGGGTCTTGAATAGGAAGGACTAGGTCCGCACAAGTTGACCACCAGACCACAGGTGACCCCTAGAAGGACCTGAACAGGAGTAGAAAAGGAGGCCCCAGTTTCTTCAGATATCACAGCAAGAATATCATTGTTGGCTGGTCCAGAAGTAGGAAAGCCTGATATTTCCAGGGAAGGAAATTCATTTTGTCCCTCAGGGATAAAGCAACAATCATTGGCTAATAGCTGGGTCCCATAAACCAAAATCTATGATGGAGTGGGTAATGGGTAAGCAGGAGAAGTGCAGGCAAGATGTGAGTTGGATGGGAGGAACCGTGGTAGCAGTAGATGCTCACCTTCCGGAGCATGGCCTCCGACTTCTGCAGGTCAAAGCTTCGAGCTGTAACAAAAGCACGGTCAGGGCATCAGACTGATGTCTTAAGGACCCATTCCCAGGCTGGGACCAAGTCCCCTTGTGGGTTCCCCCAGCCAACTGTCAGCTTAGGCTCAGAGCCTTCACCGAGGGCTTGTAAAAGATCACAGCCCTAAGTCTGTAGGACAGACCGGTCAAGGTCAAGGCATTTGGGAGTGCGGTCAGAGTATCCAGGCAGATAATCAGGTAAAAGGTCTTATCTCAGAGAAAGTGAACCCTGGATCCTTTTATCAACTGGCCATACCCCACAGGACAAAATTTATCTCTGTCACAGTATAACATCAAGCTCTGAGAAATTGATCCACAGTTCAAAGATGAACACAGCTGCCCCAGAATCTGGGGCCAGAGTTGGCTGAACATCCTGGAAAGGTAAAGGAGTCAATATGCCTCCAGCTAATCCTGACAGTTCTCTAATAGGCCCACATATTCCTTATAGGACTATAACGGGTTCTTGAGACAGTTCACCTGGGCCCACTCCAACAAGTTGTCCTCAAATCTGAACCCAAGATTTCACTACTCCTGAGGCCACCCCGATAACCAGAGTTGCCATGTATACCAGTGAGTTGTATGCTGCCCTCTACTCCAGAGACGGGGTTGTCTCTCCCATCATGCAACAGCCCTCCCAAAACACGCATTCTGAGCTGGCCCCCAGGGCCTTCCCTCCCACGGTGCTGCCTGTCTTTGGAGCCTTCTTTTCTTATGCTTGGCTTCATGACCATCCTAATGGCTTCCCTTTTGGATGTTTTCCACCCTGGTGAATCTCACGAGCTGAGCCCAGGTGTTGTTTGCCCCTTCTCTGATGAACCCTCAGAATTCTCTTGGCAGCAGTCATGCCTTTTATTCAAGTGGAGCTTCGAGTCAACTGAAACCCCAAATCCTTCACACCTGTGCTCTGGCTAAGCCTCCACCCTCTCTATAGAGAGTCAGGGCCTTCCACAAGTCTCCCATCTCTTCACCACAGTCCCCTTCATTCCATCCATTTGAAGAACTTCTGAGACTCTAAGCCATTTGGCCTCTGATCTATGAACTGTCTCTCCTGGCTGCACATCCTCCGTGGATTTAATTGGCATCTAGATCTGCTGATAGCCCTGGAACCCAGGCACACAGGCTGCCCTTTGGGCTGTCAACAAGCCCTTCGCCATTGCTCTCTGGGAGCGGGGGAGCATACTCCCTGACTCTGCATTCTTGAAGTCCTGTCCTCTATCTGAGTCAGGATGGTATGTCTAAAGGTCTGACCAAACCTGGGTGCGGTGCCTTGGTAGGCTGAGACAGCTGGGTCTCAAGTTTGAAGTCAGCCAGGACTACATAGAAAGTTCAGGCTTACTCATGCTACATATTAAAACACTACCTTAGAAAGAAAGAGAGGAGAGAAAGAGAGAGAGAGAAAGAAGAGAGAGAGAGAGAGAAAGCAAGAAAGAGAGAGAGAAAGGAAGGAAGAAAGAGAGAGAGAGAGAGAGAGAGAGAGAGAGAGAGAGAGAGAGAGGAGAGAGAGAGAGAAGGAAAGGAGGGAGGGAGGGCGAGGGAGAGAGAGACGGTAAAGGCCAGCAGGATGGTTCAAAGGAGAGAGCAGCCCACTGTGCACTCCCAGCAACCTGACAACTTGAGTTTTCTCCCCAGAATTCCTGTAACGGAAGATAACTACACAGAGTTATCCACCCCGTTCCACATGTGCACCATGGCGTGCACTCCACCCCCCCCACACACACACTGTCCTTCCCCCTTGCTTCCTCCATATATACTACACATCTTAAAATACTTTTTAAAAACAAGAGAAAACAAGAAAGGGTTGGCCAGGCCACTGCCACGATGAAGAGAAAACAAGGAGTTGGCCAGGCCACTGGCACCATTCATGCCAGGTCCTTTCTGGCAGATCTGAGCAGGCAGCCACTCTGGCAAGCTGGGCTTAGGCATTTCCTCACTACCACCCTTCCTGTGCCTCAAGCAGCCAGGGAGGCTTTTGGACAAGAGTAATGTGGGCCTGTATCTCATCTCCTCCACCTTGTTTTATCTCGGACAAGATACTGTGTATGCCTGACCATACATACCACTTAAGAAGCTACAACTGCACGTCCTTTTGTAACAGAGGAGACCATGAAAATGAGTTTCTCACAGAAAGGACACCCCTCTAGAGAGAAGAGCCCTTATCTTCCTAGAAAACAGGAATCCTCTAGCAGTGAACAGTACTCGTCCTTCTCTGGGGGAACTTCTTCAGTTGACAATTATCTGCCAAGAGTCCAATATTCGGGGTCTTCTCCACTGTTTCTTTTGAGTCCGGTCTTTCTAGGCCCCTTCCACCCTGCTCACAAGCACCTGAAAGCCTAGCTTGGGGCACTGGACAATAGCCTGGCCCAGGAGCAGCCAGGTTTGCCCATCCCATGGCCCTGTAAGCTGCAGACTGAGCTATGCTATGCTCTCTCCCAGGGCTCCTACTGCCTCTGTTCTGTCTTGCTCACTGATCTTCCTTGCTGGGGTGGGTATCCAGATCTCACTTCCAGCCAGAGAGGCAGTGGAAACTAAACGGAACCCCAAGCTCATACCACATTCCACTGCAAAGGTCTCCTTTAGAATCAAAGAGGTGTGTGTGTGGTGGGGAGGGGAGAATAAAAAGAGGTTTTTTTTTTTTTTTTTAAAGGCAACAAAAGCCCCAATTCAAATTCAGAATAGGATCTGAGTAAGGCAGAGCTGCTGCCCAGAAAATATGAGACACGGATGCACTACAGAGGGGAAACATCCTCCGCTCTGTGAAGCAGACTTTGAAACCAGAGGTGTGACTTGGACATAGAAGCGCTTGTCTGGCATGCATCAGACCCTAGGTTCGATCCTCAGCAGCTCAAAAATGATTACTAGGCAGTGCCTGCTTTCAGGAGTAAGCAGCTCACCTCGAAGGGAAAGGGTGCTGGCCCCGATTGCGCTCACCATTGTCTTTGTGCCCTCAAGGAAGTCCCCCGCCCTGACTGAGACTAAGTTTTCTCCTCCGGAAAATGGGAATGACCATCCTACAAGGGTATGGCTAGTACCAGTCATAGGCCCTGACTAAACTATCAGGCCTTATACAAATGGTTCATGCCATCCTAGGATTATGATAGCAAATGTTTAGTGTCTAGGAAACCAGCTGCTAAGACCTCACACTGGCCAGAGCTGCAGAGCTGTTCAATGACTGACTCTCTCTCCCTCCTCCCCTCCCTCCTCCCACCCTTCTCTGCCTCCTAGCAGCAGCTCCGTGGTCAGATCATCTTGGAGCTGGCCCTTTAAGGAGGCTACTATCTTCCCACTCTCTCCGCCCACCTTCTTCTAGCCTTTCCCTTTCAGCAAATGCTAGGCCAAAATTTCCTCCAGCATAGACTGACTTCATTGCCACCCCCACACCGCCCCTCCACCCTCTCTATGTGGACTGGGAAAGGGGCCAGATCATATAGGTGGTGGGTAAGGGTGGACAGATGACACTTCCAGAGGCCCATGAGCATCGGTCTCCTGGTTGCACCTGTCCTGGGGTGTTGCTAGCAGGCCTTCAAGAATATGCCAACTTTGTTAAGTTTCTAGAAATAAGAGTTACATCTTTTTGTCTATTGTGAGTCTTCTGGGGCCCAGAGACGTGTGGATGTGCCACAGAGCTGGTCTTGTCCTCTCACATTTTTTTAATTGTAATTTTTTTTTTTTTTGGTTTTTCAAGACAGGGTTTCTCTGGGTATCCCTGGCTGTCCTGGAACTCACTCTGTAGACCAGGCTGGCCTCGAACTCAGAAATCTGCCTGCCTCTGCCTCCCAAGTGCTGGGATTAAAAGCGTGTGCCATCACTGCCCAGCTGTACTCTCACGTTTATGACAGATTTCTACCTAAAAACTGGAGCTCTGCTTGTCAAACTCAGGAGAATTTCCTCATTTTTATGTCTGGCAATAAAGTTTCTATAAAGAAAAATGAAAGTGTGTCAGAAGAGCCCGGAAGGTGGTACCCGCCTTGAATAACAGTTAAGGAGAGGGAAGAGGACCCAAGGTGTAGGAGTGGGGGCTGAGTCTGATCCTGACCCTAGCAGCATGTCCCCACCATTCCATAGGCAGTCCTTGTCTTGCAAAAAGGCTGGGCTCCCTGTCTAATCCACCTCTCAGAGGAGGAGCCTAGAGATCTGCGACCTTGGCCCAGGTGTCACAGCCAAGCTGGCACAAGGCTAGAACTAGAACTCAAGACCCTGGTCTGTGGAGCGGGGAGAGGTGCCTTCCTGAGTCCCCATATACAGTCCCCTTCATTCAAACTGACAGGATCAGGACCCCTGGTTCTAATCTCAGCTCTACCTACAACTTTCCACAGAGTAGGGCCTTTCTGGGCCTTAACTTTCCGTATGTCTGCAGAGCAGACTTACAGAGTAAATGAAAAGGATGCTGACAGTCCAGACCCAGAGGCTCGCATCTTCTTCCCACCTGCAGCTCACCCGGCAAGTCCCTTCACCTGTCAGAGCTTCCACGTCTGTATCCCGCAGAAGGGCCGGGGCTTGGGGGTGGGGAGTGGGATGGCCAGCTGTATTTTTGTTTCAGTTTGCCAGGGATTTCAGAGAACACCCTTCTATTGTCCAGAACACACCCCTGTCCCAGCCCCTCTTCCCTCACCTCGGAGCCATCGAAGGAGAAAGTAGTCATCTGGATTGGGCAAAGTGGGCAGCACATCCTGGACATTCTCTCGAAACTATAGGGAGAGACAGTTGGATGAGTGGTAGATCCCCAGTCTCCCTCTACCCAGAGTGCCCCTCCATCAGGGGCCTTTGCCAGAGCCCTTCTCTACAACAATGGTAGACACTGGCTGAGTAGTCATAGGCTGAGTTGTAAGGGGAGCCGGGTAGGAGAGGAGGGCACAGAAAAGGAGGAGGACACTGCTCTGCCTCACTTAGGAGCATAGCTCCATGCTAATCTGGTGGGCAAGTGGGTGTGTTCCCAGCCAGCAGTGACAGACAGCAGGCACTCTGGTCATGCCACCATGAATGTATACCATGCTGTCTGTATACCAAGCGCCTGTCACATACACAGCACCGGTCTTGGCACCATGTCTTACATCTCACCCAGAGCCCCTAGAGGTGTCACTGTCCCCATTTTACAGATGGAGAGATGAAGGACAAAGGGGCTCAGCAACACTTCCAACATCTGGATACAGATGTGAGTCCCGATCCCAGGCTCTTTCCTCTGCAGTCTTCCTGCCGGCTTGGTAATGGAATGGGAAGCAGAGGGGAAGAAGCCGGTAGTCTCAAATGACTTCGTTAAAAAAAAAAAAAAAGGTAGTGGAGCTAGTTTGAAAGACTACAAAAGCAGCAGAGGGGGATGGGGGGTAGACAACCAAGATGGAGCAGACAGCTCCTGCAGGTGGTCACAAAAGGGAAAAGTCCAAGTGAGGTGGACAGTAACCCAGGACAGCCACCCCTATCTCCGATCTCTCACTGCCCAGTGGTAAACAGGCAGCCTGCTACCCTCCCCAGTCTCCTACCCCAGCAGAGACCTTTATCTGGTTACTGACCTGTAAGGCACCTCCAGAGGGGACCAATGAGGACTGGCCACCTCTGCCCTTTGCCTTAGGTCAGCTAGGTCTAGTCAGACCCTCCCATCCCCCAAAAGCAGCTCCCAGAGTTAGGGCAATGGTCATCTAAACGACAAGCTGGAGGCCTCCCTTCACCAAGGACCTCACCCAGCCCCTGGCTTAATCCCCATCAAACCTATGTCCAACTGACTTAGTCTGCATGCCAGCAACACACTTGCGTGAGAAAAAAGTCACACACATGAGCCACATCTGCTGCCACACTCTGGAATAAATAAGAAACTGCACAGCTGGGAACCCTGGGGCTGGACCCCATCAATTCTGACCCCGTGCGACTGAGGAGATAAAGTCTTTTGGCCAGAAGGGCCAGCTCCTGAACTTGAATGGAGTAGATAAGTCCCTAAGACTAGGTGCCAAGGCAAAGCCTGGTCATGTCCTTTCCTTTTGAGTGGCATCACTAAGTCCCTTGCCAGGCAAGGGTCTGGGATGCCAGAGTGAGAAGAGCTCTTCTCTCCCGGGCATCTTAGACTTCACACACAAGAGGTGCCCAACATTCAACTCCTCTAATTTCATCGAGGAGCACACAGGACAGGGCTTGGCCCAAGGTCGCACAGTGACTTGGTGTCTCGTAAGAGCTATGGGGAGTTTGCCAAGGAGTTGTCTGGGACCCTTCCATATGCTACTGCCCCGCACGAGGAAAACCTCCAGGAAATAGGAGGAAACCTGGGGCCCTGCCCCTGTCCCACGGCCCTGCTACCAGTCCCTGCCAGCCCGGAGGATGAATGTTGCCTTTGTGCCCTCAGCTGCCTCCCAGGGCTTCCAAGCAACCACTTCTTCCCAAAGGGGACACCTCCGGGGCTGCTCGTGCTGGAGATCGCGATGACCAAACTTCCCGAGGTCCTCACCCTGAAGGAGAAGTGGTCCGCTGAGCACTAGCCAAGCGGGGGCGACTAAGTCGCCCGCCCGCTGGGACCGTCTCTCGCAGCCGCCTTTCAGCCAGGAGCGAGGGCCACAGACAGGCCAAGAGCAGGCTCACCTTGGCCAGTGCCTCCTCCTGTTTGGGGCTCAGGTCACCGACTCTGCCGCTCATCGTGGCTCAGCCTCGGGGCGCGGCGCCTGCGGCAGCTGATGAAGCTCCGACTCGTTTGCCGCTGCAGCCGCTGGAGTAAAGTCCCAGTCTTTGGCCGAGGCCCCGGGGCTGGCAGCCAAGACCCGCCTCTTAAAGGAACCCGAGGGGCGGGGCGAGACGCGCAGAGGCCTTGGATTGGAGCCAGGACGCTTGCTCATACACCTGAGGAGCTACTTGGGTCTGGATCCTCATCCTAATCAAGAGGAGGCTGGAAAGCTCTAGAAGTCTTCTACGGTGAGACTCTACAAGGCTGGACCAGGCTGCTGTCATCGCTTTCCTTATCCCAAAACGTGGACAGCTTCCTGGTGCCCGCTGAGAAGGGATGCCCCTTAAGCATCTTTCTGCCTGTAGGAACTGTGGTGTTCACTCTGCCATCCGCTTATGGTCACTACTACCAACCAGTTCAGCTTGGGGGTGAGAATTGACCCCCAGGGTTGTCGATGTTAACTCAGTTGGTGGCAGACGGCTTGCCTAACATGCACAACCTTGAATCGGATGCCCAGCACTGCATGGTCATGGTGGCACATTACTGCACATATCCGTGATCCCAGCGTTGGAGAATCGGAAGTTCAGATCACCCTTAGCTATTTATTGGGTTTGAGGCAAGCCCGGAATACAAACAAATAAACCAAACGGAGTGGACAGCCTTTTTCCTCTACCTGCAGAACAGGCATAGTGAAGACGGTGCCATGTAGCTGAGGGGAAAGGGAGACCAGCCTCCCCACCTAAGACCCAGATCTTCCCTGCTCTCGGGAGCCACGCCCGAAGCTCTCCATCTGGGCTGGCATGCTCTGCTTCCTCTGTGGAAGTGAGGAGGCTCAGATCTGAGGGCCCGTGTTCCACGGGAGGCTACAGGGGGCCCTTTTCCTCACTGTACTGTTGCTCCTTCACTAACTGGGGGTGCTTAAGGGTAGAAGGCTAACAGAAGTTAACATACACAATGCCCAGGCTTGACTTCTTGTGGCTACCTCCTAGCCGGCCCTGCAAAGTCGTCCATTAATGGCTGCCTAGCCAGATTCTTAGCCGTAGGCTAGACAGAGAGGAAACCACAGTGGAAGCCAGGGCCCATAGCAGCCCTGCTGTGGCTTATCTGCTTCCTAGTTCTGGCCAAGGGCCTGTGGACTCCCCACTAGTTACAAGTGTGACTAGTGGGTGGACTCTGGCAGCTGTAGCCTAGCGGCTACAGCGTCTTGTCCAGCCTATGCCATCAGACTGCCTCCCCACACCCCAGTTACTGCTTCTGGCTCACACAATAGAGTTCATAGCCTTCTGAGAACTGCTAGAGCCCCTGCCACTTTGATCTTACTTCCATGGTAACGCCTGGTCATAGGGCCAGAGCCACTTTTTCTTCCTACTGTATGCCATGCGGGAGGCATTGTTCTGGAACCCAGGAATATTCAGCCACCACCTTTTGGTCCCAAACATACGGAAGAGAACACAAAAGCAAGGTGGAACACAAAAGCCAGGAAGAGGAATCAAACAGTAGGGGCTTAGAAGGATGATGTTTTTCTTGGATGACAAGATCCTAGAAGGCTCCATCGAGAGAGTAGAATCTGGCCTGTACCTTAAGATGTGGGAGAAACGGAAGAGACCCCTCAGCTTCTATCAGCACAGTAGTCTGAGCTAAGTTATGGTGACACATGAAAAGTGTAGCAACAGGGGGCTGGAGAGATGGCTCAGCGGTTAAGAGCACTGACTGCTCTTCCAAAGGTCCTGAGTTCAAATCCCAGCAACCACATGGTGGCTTACTACCATCTGTAATGAGATCTGATGCCCTCTTCTGGTGTGTCTGAAGACAGCTACAGTGTACTTACATATAATAATAAATAAATCTTAAAAAGAAAGAAAGAAAGAAAGAGAGAGAGAAAAGAAAAGTGTAGCTACAGTCAGAGATGTGGAGGCAGTAGGCAGCCTGCCGGGGCCAGGCAGGTGGTGCCTAAAACCTTGGTGTGACCTTCCTTAGGAACATTGACCTTCTAGGCCATGAGTCCCCATTGCTTCAATTATCAGAGTCTCCACAGACCCCCGCATCCCCCAGTACATGGATGAAGCATGGTGACATACGTATGTAATACAGCAATCAGGACTGAGGCAGGAAGGCCAGCCTGGGCCAGCCTGGGCTCAAAGAACGACAAGTATTGGAGGGGAAAGATGGGGGGGGGGTTTGGGGAAGGAAAGTTAAGTAAGCTCTATCTCATGATGTTCATGAGGTTCACCTAACAGCAACAGCAGCAGGGATGGGAGTTGGGTGTGGGATAGGCTCAAAGAGGCCATGGCTTGCCCAAAGTCATTAATAGCATGACAGATGTAAGGTGCCCAGTGGCTGGGCAATGGGAAACTATCAGGTGAACCCACTCCTTCATGCCTGGCATTAATGCAGAGATGACCTCGGCTGCCTCCAATCCAGGTCTTGGGACTGTAGGAAGCAGAAGGTCCTACCTGTCTCTCCTCACCCAGAGTCGAGGCAGGTGGTAATAGGCCTGTTCTTGGTTGGCATAGAAAAGGACCCAGCTGTGCCCCTGGTGTGGCCTCCTCCTAAGAGATCTGATGAAGGGTGGGCTGAGGGGCAGCATGTGGCTGGCAGGTCCCTAGCCTGACCCCAGCAGAGTCTCCAGGCAACACAGGTGTCCCTGGCCACTTGGTTTCTGGCTTGGTACAGGATAGAGCTGCCTTCCTCGATGGATGTGAGACTTTCAGGAGCTTTAACAGCCGCCCAGGGGCAGTGTGCTCCTCACTGGGTAGAGACTAGTAAGGAAAGTAGAACAGCCCCTGCTGGTGGTGCGATGCCTGACAATTTAAACACGCATGCAGAAGGCTTCTCTTAGAAGGGCTGGTCCGTTCTCTAAGGTGGCAAGTCACATGATGTATGGAGGAAGCTGAGATGAGGGGTGGTTACAGAAGAGCACCTGCAGTCAAGACAAACCTGGCTGCAGGGGCCACTTAAAGGGAGCCAGCAGTGGTGGCACATGCCTTTAATCCCAGCACTAGGGAGGCAGAGGCAGGTGGATTTCTGAGTTCGAGGTTAGCCTGGTCTACAGAGTGAGTTCCAGGACAGCCAGGGCTACACAGAGAAACCCTGTCTTGAAACAAACAAACGAACAAAAAAGCCACAAAGGACTTAGACCCTGAAGTCTTTCCCCAAGCTCAAAAGAAGTGGATACCAAGAAAAAGACTGAGTGAAGAACTCCCCCTCTTGTCTGCCCCTTTCCAGTTCCCTGGTTGCTCACTGCTTCCACTGAGATTTGCCATGTCCAGCCCACTGGGAAGCCAATGGTTTAATCTGATAATATAAATCCTAGATAAACAGTCTGGCAAACTCCCCTGAGCTGGTGACTGAGACGCCCTCCTTCCTATCTTACCTTTTCTCCATTTCCCTCCCCATGCCCTACAATTCTCCCTCCCTTCGAGGTATATTGCTTCCCTCTCCTCAAGAACCATCACTTGCTGATCCCTCAGAAGTCACCCCAATCCCATTGTCTTGCTTCAAGGCCTACTCCATCTCTTCCCAGCATCCTTTGTGACCTGAACTGCCAAAATCCCTCTTTCCATAGACTTCCTTAACTGCCAGAGATGTTCCCTGCTGTTCCCCAGAAACACTCCCCGCAACTCCAGCCCCTGTCGGTTATTCTTATTTCAGCCAGCTCTTGCTTGGCCCTCAAAGCCCTGACCCAAAGCTGTTTCTAGAAACATCTTCCCTATCTTCCCATTGGAATGTGACTTCTGCCAACCTTCACCAGGACTCTTCTTTGTTGTGATTGTCACCTGGACTAACTGGAAGGACCTGGCCCCCAGGGTAAGGCTGCCTGAAGTAAGATTTGGTAGCATAAGTGTGTGTGGTTCTGAGTGTGCCCTGCTGGGAACTGAGACAGAGGAAGTATGGACAACTAAAAGAAGAGCTTGGGAGCTTTAATTTTAGGAATTAGGGCATTGGGATTTAAATTCTTCTAGGGAGCAGCTCTGGGCACAGGAAGAACTCTGGACTGGAAGTGTCAGCCTTGTTCTGTGTCCCAGAACTAATGTGTTATAGAAGCTATTCAACACCAGCATGCATGGGTGTGAGAGCAAGAATGGGGGCACCGTGTCCCCTCCATGGCCACTTGCTTGTGCCTCCAGGGCCTCCTCACCCAATGGAGAACAGTGGCCTCAGAATAAAAGTCCCTCCCCTAGTGCCCTGACCTCTGATCTCCTGAGGCCCGTGGCAGGCAAAGTGGTACAAAGATTGGCACGGGGATGTGAGACAGAAACACAGCCCAGTCTTTTAAACCCTTCAACAAATATTTGTGGAACACTCTACTTCCACAACACCAGAGCCATAAGAACTTTCTGGAAAGCCCTTGAACTCATAGAGCAGCCCCGGAGGAAGGTCCCCTCCTTTTAACCCTGCCTTGTGCGGCTGCAGCTGCCTCAGGTTACCTCTCTTCTCCCAGTAGCCTAGCATACAAACTAATCCTTGCCATTCTCCCCTGGGGTCACTGTGATAATTCCAAGTGACATGCCTGGGAAGTAGTGAATGCACAGGGCGAGGTGTCATTATTATTGTTGTTGTTGTTATCATGGGTTATTTGAAAACAAAGAGAAAATGAGAACTAAGTCCACCCCTCTCCTCCCCTGGGTCCCCACTTCCTTCTCAGTTCCCTGATCCACCCTGTCTTTGTCAAGAGATACAAATCCTCTCCCAGCCCCACTTCCCACACCTGAACCCCTCTGATTAAGTCCCTTCCTGGGTATCACTGACTAATCCCTAAGTCCTTTCTCACCAGTCTCTGGTTGTCTCAGAGAATCAAATCCCTTTAGAATGAGGTGGCCCAGTTAGCTGCCAAGGGAGAGGCTGGGGCTAAGGATCTGGGGCTTCTGGACTGCCTCAGAGGAGACTAGAGGACCGGAGGGGTCCCTGAAGGCCTTCCTTCAGTCTGGCACTAGCTGGCAAGAGGCTGGGGACTTCCCCGAATGAATGGGTGCCAACACTTCTGCTCCTACCCTGCGTCCAACATGGAGGTCAGTTCTCAGCACCAGATCTGTTCACTCCCCACCATGGACTTGGGAAACAGAATGGTGGTCCACTAACTCTGGAACCAGACCACCTGGTTCTGTTACCTAACAAAGTTAGCTGTCACCGTCCTCAGGTTCCTACTGAGGAAAGAGTGTGAAAACCTCACTACCTCACCACTGGGGTTAAGTAAACTAGTTTATTGGAAAAAATACCTAGAACCTAGAGAACGCAGCAGCTGTTGTCTGTTCACACTTCCTGTTTCCTGCCCCAGACTTTCTGTAGGCGGCTACCCACACACCATCTGGGAGTGGCTTTCCTGCTTCCATCTCGAGACTGAAGTTGCCCCTGACCCCCATGCCTATCTCATTCTGTTTTGTTCTCCATATGGCACTCAGCTGTGGTCTGGAATGGAGTGGCACTGTATATGGTTAGGTTCACTCTCTGCTCTCAAGGCTAGGAGGAGCCATTGTGGGCCAGAGCCATAGCTGTAAGCCCAGTGTCTGGACCTCAGGTGGATGGACAAAGGAAGGAGCGGTCCGTCCCTTCCTCCTCATGCCGTGTGACAGTTGCCTGCTGCCATTCACCAACTAGCCTGTGCGACCCTGGGTGACTGCCTCAGTAACCCTCTCTGGGTATTCAGGTGGGTAGAGGGAGCTATGATGGCACCCAAGGGACCGTCAACGATTCTCCTGTGTTGGTTTGGGTTTTATGTCTGCAAGGTGAAAATACTTCAGAAAAAATTTTTTTTATTATTCATTTATTGTTATATGTAAGTACAATGTAGCTGTCTTCAGACGCACCAGAAGAGGGCATCAGATCTCATTATGGATGGTTTTGAGCCACCATGTGGTTGCTGGGATTTGAACTCATGACCTTCGGAAGAGCAGTCAGTGCTCTTACCCGCTGAGCCATTTCACCAGCCCAAGACTTCAGAATTTTATGAGTATCACCCCTAATGTCTAAAATTACCACCAACTCTAGAACCAGAGTGTCTCTTGTTATTGCACAAAGTCTCAGGCCCCTCGACCTGGGATTTGATCCCGTGTTCTGGGCATTTCTTCCCTTGAGGCTCTTTCTGTATAAAACGCGCCAAACCAAGACTTCCAAGGTGGCAACTTTCCCCCAGGACTAGGATGCCACCTGGTGGCAGGGTGCCGCATGGCTCTTCTTGGTTATTAGAGCATATAACCTGCATGCAGTTTGCACTTCCTGCCCTTCCTTCCCTGCCAGCACCAAAGTCCATGGCATGCCTCACCTATCCCAGTGGCATTTACACAGCCTTACCTGGTGGAGGAACTTCACTGAGATCAGAAGTGAGGTTTTTTTTTTTTTTGGGGGGGGGGTGCTCACTGAACTTACTATGTTCCTCATTACTGATACTAGTCCTCTTATCTGCCACTGGAGGACATATCTATCTCTTGCCTCACCCTGGATCCTCCTACAGCTTTGGACTTAAAAGATAGAAACTGGGGTCCCCTCTGTTTCCAGGCCAGGTTCAGGAAACATGGTATAACCAGAAACAAGCTGGTTAGAATCAGAGTATGTGTGGTGAAAAGGTCCAAATCTTTTCATCCAAGATCCATACGAGCTGGCCAAAGGAGAGATGGCTTGCTTGGAAGCATGAGATGGGAAGATGGCTGTCCTGTCCTTCCTGGCTGTCCCAGAAGTCAAGCAAGTGGGAGCTGAAGACCTGACTCCTTTTGAGTCAGGCACTGAAAGTGTTGAGCATCGTGTCTGTCCATTGCTGGGATGGGTGGTCTGCCTCACTCCTAGTTCACTCCTTCAACAAGGACACACCTCTTAATCCTTCTTGAACAATTCTACCAATTGGGAAACAAGCATTTAAATAAATGAGCTTATGGGGCCATTCTCATCACCTCATAGGCTTGTGGCCATATCATAATCCAAAATGACTCAGTCCAAGTCAAGAAGTTCCGATAGCCTTTCAGTCTCAACCCTTTAAAGTCCAGAGTTCAAAGTCTCTTCTGAGACTGAAAGCACTCTCTTAGTTATACCCCCTATAATATCTAAAAAAAGATTCATGTATTTCCAACATTTAATGGCAGAGAATAAAAAATACCATTCCAAAAGGGAGGGAAGGGATCATAGTGAGGGAACACTGGACCAAAGAGAGACCAAAACCTGGCAGGGAAAATTTTAAGTTCTGTGGCTCTGTCCTTCTGGCTTTGCTGCCTGCAACATCCCCCCAGGCTGGTTCCACTCCCTGTCTATGGATCTCCTTGCAGGTATCCCACAGCTCGGTCACCTTTTATATCATGGGGTCTCCAGGGAAACCCAGGCTTTACCTTCGCAGCATCATGTAATGGCATTTCAGGGTTTTCAAGGTAGGGACTTCCCTGCAACACATTGCCTGGCCTCAGCAGCTCTCCTTAAACATGGAGGAAGATTCCACAAGCTCTTTACTTGTGTTTCCTTCATGATGCTGAAACCGGACATGCATGGACAGCACTGCCTAGCTTGGCTGTGCACTTGGGATGGAGCCTGCCCCATTTCAACAACACTAGCAGCAGCTTTCATGTGTGGTTTTGTTAAGGTCAGAAAATTCTCAGGCCTTCTCTTCTCACAATTGGGAGCTTAGCTTGTGGGGTCTTGCCCCAAGGCTCTCCTCCCTCCATTCCATTTCAGATCAGGCCTTTCCTTAATCTCCTTCCCTCTTTCAGCACAAGCCTTGGCTCCAACATTAAGTTTCCTGGAGCCCTTTCTCTCTTTAAGCTGTACATTTTGCTTTGCTTGCTCGTTTTCATTGTAGACCTATGTAAGAGTGATCACTACCAACCAAATGACAGAGTCAATGTTAGTCTGTCTTGAAATCTCCTCTGCCAACAAATTTAATCCATTGCTTTTCAATTTAGCCTCAGGCAAATTCTTAGGACAAGAGCAGAAAAATAGCTACAGTCTGCCAAAATATCACAAGAATGATCTGTAGTCCAGTTGCTAAGATTGTTCCTTCTGACATGGGCCACCATAGTCCCCATAGCTCTCATTACTACTGTCTCCCAAGCTCCTACTAGAATTGCCATTAATCCCTACCTACAGTGTTCAACTGCTCTCCTAGTCCAAAGTTTCAAAATTTCAAAGACATTCTTCCCCAGAATAGCACAGGCAGGCCCTTCATAGCAAAAGACCACTCCCTGCTACCAGCTTCTGTCTTGGTTACTCTTGATTGCTGTAATAAGACACCACCATGACCAAAGTAAACCATGAAAGAATGTGTTTAGGTGAACAAAGGATCCAGAGCATTCCAGTCCATGATGTTGGCTGGAGCAGCAAGCAGCACAGGTCATGTCTTGATTGCAAGTTGGAGGCAGAGATTTCAGTGGGGCTGGCGTGGGGCTTTGGAGCCTCAAAGGGCACGTGCATCCTGCCCCCAGAGATACACGCCCTCCACCTCTTAATACTTCTCCAACAGTTCCAAGAGGTAGGTACCGAGTGTTCAGCCATGTAAGCCTCTGGCGGCTGTTCTCACCCCAGTCCCCAGGATGCCTCAGTTGCTTCTTCACCCTAGTTTTTGAGGAAGGTCTCACATTGCACTATGAACTTGCATTTTTGCTAGACTGGCTAGGTGGTCCTGTCTTCACCCACTAATACCAGGGTTACAGAAACCCAGCCGTTGCTGGCTTTTATGTGAGTGCTTGGGGCTGAACTCAGTTTCTCATGCTGGTACAACCACTGTGTTACCCACTGAGCCGTCTCCCCACTCTGTGTCTGACTTCTTGAGAACTTGCTAGCCATGGACAAGGATTCCAGTTTCCCCATACCTTCACTAACATGTACCATTTTCCAGCTTTTGAGGAACTGTCACAGAGGGTTTGAGTAACTGTCTTCAGAGGGACTGCATTGTTGTATGTTTCTGCTGAGGAACCATTTTGCATTCATTTTGCCTATGGCGTTAGGTCAAGGTTTTAACTACCATTCTTTAGGCTACTGGTGAAATAGTTCCATTTTCCACTGAATGATCTTGCCATCTTGACTTGTTCAAATCACTTCTGTGAAATCTGGGGAGATGGCTCATAGGATGAGAGTGCTAGATGCTCTTCCAAAGGACCCAGGTTCAATTCCAAGCACACCCTTGGCCAATTATATCAATAACTCCAGTTCCAGAGGATCCATTGCCCTCTTCTGGCCTCTGCTGGTACTGCATGTACACGGTACACAGACATACATAAAATAAAAATAAATCCTAAAAAGTAGAACAGAAACTCAACTCCATGGATGTATGGATGATTTAGACCTAGACTTTCGATTGTACAATTCTCTCCCATTGGCCACTGGCTCTCTCTATATGTATTTAAGATTTTTTAGATTATTAATTCTGTGTATTTATGTTGGGGTGGGTATGGGTTCATACATGAGTGTCAGTGCATTAGAAGGTCAGAAAGGTCATTGGATCCCCTGGAGTCGGAGTCATGGGTGATTGTGAGTGCTGAGAGCTCCAGTCCTGTGCTAGAGCAGTACCAGCTCTTGAGCACTGAGCCATCTTTCCATCTGCTATCATTATGTGAGTGCCACATCATTTGACGTGCTGGAGTTTTTAGTATGAGTCCTGTGGCTCCTGATTCTGGATTCCTCTGTTTCAGTATGTTCTGGCTATCCGGGGCCCTTATAATCCTACAGGCCCTGGGGCTGGGCTTGCCCCTTCACTGAAGGTCATAACAGCTGTGACAGGGTTTGCACACATTTTTTCTGTTGCTTGGGGTAGCACTAGTGCTTTAGCAATATTAATTCTGCTGATCCATGAGTGCAGGTGCCTTTCTGGGTCTGTCTGTCATCTGTTTTGGTTTTCTTATGCATTTCACTAACATTTTACCATTTTCAGCATATGTGACCTTTACTTTCTTGTTTGTATTATTATCCAAAGATATTTCATTACTTGGTATGATATTATTATAAGTTCGGTTACTGCTTTAATTTCTTCTTAAAATTGTCTCTCACTGTCATATAAAAGCAGACTGACCTTTGTGTGTTGATCTTAGACACTCCAATGAGCTTGTTGGGCTTCTTATTAAGAAGTTGCCTTTTGGGCTGGGGAGATGGCTCAGTGGTTAAGAGTACTGACTGCTCTTTCAGAGGTCCTGAGTTCAATTCCCAGCAACTACGTGGTGGCTCACAACCATATGTAATAGAATCTGATGCCCTCTTCTGTTATGTTTGAACACAGTGACATTGCATTATGTATTTATTTATATATTAATTAAATAAATTTATTTATTTATTTATTTAATGTGTATGAGTAGCTGTATAGATGACCATGAGCCATCATGTGGCTGCTGGGACTTGAACTCAGGATGGCCCTGCTTGCTCCAGCCCTGCTCCCTATACTGTAGCTGTCTTCAGACACACCTGAAGAGGGCGTCAGATCTCACTATGGGTGGTTGTAAGCCACCATGTGGTTGCTGGGAATTGAACTCAGAACCTTCAGAAGAGCAGTCAGTGCTCTTACCCTCTGAGCCATCTCTCTAGCCCCAAGGAGTTGTCTTTTAAGGTAGTTCTCTGTGAGGTCTTGGCCAGCCTGGTCTACAAAGCTAGTACCAGGACAGCCAGTGCTACACAGAAAAACCCTGTCTCAAAACAACCAAAACCAACCAAACAAACAAAAAGGTGCCTTTTGTACTTAGCATCCTGTAAGAATGTGCTGCCAAGCATTCTTCTCTGGTACATGATAGTCTGCATATGAGGAATCCGCTACTCATTTATTCTAGTTATAGAGAGTTGGGCTATGTCCAGTCTTTCACAGTGCAACCTCATTTTGTACATCACAGTGGAATGGTTCTCAGCCAAGACCGTACATGAGAATTATCTCTCTGGAAACCTTTTACAACTAACAGAAACAAACCCACCTCCAGTGGTACTGATGCTGATGGCTTAGGGGCCGGAGGTTTGGGGGTTAGAGTATTTCTTTGAGATAGGTCTCGCTGTGTTGTCAATGCTGGCTTAGACTCCTGGGCTCAGCCAGTCCCTCTGCCTCAGCCCCCTGAGGCTCTGAGATGACATATGCCTGCCACAGCATCCCGTTTTATTTGCTTGTTTACAGATGGGGGTCTCACTTTGTAGCTCAGGCTGGCTTTGAAACCCACAATCTGCTTGCTTTCTACATCAAAACACTTAGAGTATAGGCATGTGCCAGCATCTTGGGGTTTGTTAGTCTTATTTTTTTAAGATTTATTTTTTAAAAATAGCATTAATAGACTGTCTATGTGGATAATCATTATTCTAAACTAGATACTTAGAACTAGAATACCTACAAAATGTATGCATCCAGTTTCCCTTGGTGAAAATAGTTTTCTAGTGTGGCTGTACCTTGCTAGCACAGCAAAATGGCTAAATCCTAACCCAGCAGCTGGGTGGAAATGCTAATTCCCTAACAGTACCTGACACTGCCATACTCCTGTTACCCTCTCACAGGACTTAAAATTCTTATTTTTTTTTTCAGTAATTAATTTTGCCAGGTTAGAGTGGCACACACCTTTAATTCCAGCACTCAGGAAGTAGAGGCTGGTGGATCTCTGAGTTCAAGGCTGGCCTGGTCTACTTAGTGAGTACCAGTCAGGGGTACACAGAGAAACCCTGTCTTGAATTACTCCCCCCTCCCCCGAAAATTACTTTTTTTGTTAAAAAAAAAAACAAAAAAACAAAAAAACCACGCTGTCCACTGAGGACTGGCTGTCCACTGAGGACTGAATCCAGGGCCTCATGCATGCTAAGCACATGCTGCATCTATGAGTTACATCCTTGGCGGACTTTCCACATTTATAGACTATTCTTGTTCCCTTGTCTGTCCAGTCCTATTGGTGGTGTCTCGTTCTTTTTATCTGAGCATTATACAGTCCAGGGATGAGTCCTTTGGTTACAAATATTTTCTTCAAGTTTGGGGGCTGAGGTTTCTATCACTTAGCTTATTTACATTCGTGCTCATGGAGGGTTTGGGTTTTTGTTGTTGTTGTTGTTCATTATGTAGGTACATGAGAATGTTAGGGAGCGCCTATGTGTCCGTATATGTGTAGAGGCCATAGGAAGACAGCTACATGTCCTTCACTTAGACCCGAGCTAGTTAGCTTAAGGGGTTCTCTGTCTCGGGCTCCAGGGGCTGGGCCCAGTGGCCCAGTGGCCACCTAATATTTACACCAGTGTTTAGAGGTGGTTGCTGGTCCTCGTGCCTGCACTGCAGCCTCACCTGCTGAGCGGTCTCCGGTCCCCATGCCTGCACTGCAGCCTCACCTGCTGAGCAGTCCCCATGCCTGCACTGCAGCCTCACCTGCTGAGCGGTCTCTGGTCCCCATGCCTGCACTGCAGCCTCACCTGCTGAGTGGTCACCCTAGCCCTTCTTTTGCATTAGTGTGCTATTTTCACTTTATCATGAGCACACTATTTATTTTTTAAAATTATTTATTTATTAATACTTCGTGTCCAGTAGGGTTCCTATTGCTGTGATAAACACCATGACCAAAAGCATCTGGGGAAGAAAGGGTTTATTTGGTTTCCACTTCCACATCATAGTCCCTCACTGAAGGAAGTCCAGGCAGGGACCTGGGGGCATGGAGGGTGCTGCTTACTGGCTTGCTACCCATGCTTTGCACAGCCTGCTTTCTTAGAGAACCCAGGACTATAAACCCTGGCATAGCACCACCCACAATGGATTGAGCTCTCCCCTGTCAATCACTGATGAAGAAAATGCCTACAGCCTGATCTTATGGAGGCATTTTTGGGAGAGGAGGACTGAGATGGGGTTTCTCTGCATAGCCCTGGATGCCGTGGAACTTACTCTGTAAACCAGACTGGCCTTGAACTCAGAGATATAGCTGCCTCTGCCTCCACTGGGATTAAGGGCATGCACCATCACTGCCCAGCTTGGAGACATTTTCTTAACTAAGGTTCTCTCCTCTCAGATGACTTCAGCTTGTGTCAAATTGATATTGATATAAAAGTATCCAGCACATCTTTACATGTAGTTCTGAGAGCACGGGGACCATGTGTATCGTGACATATATGTAGAAATGTGTGTCAAAATGTGGGTGTGAGTGAGGGAGTGCCAAGTCATGGGTAAAGACCAAAGGACACTCACTGCAGGAGTTGACTCTCTTCTTCTATCGTATGAGTCCCAGGGATGGAACGCAGGCTCTCAGATCACTAGGGTTAATCCACTGAGCCATCCTACCAACTCTTATTTTGTATGTAAGAACTTTTTTCATTTTTATTTTATGTCTATGCATGTTGGCCTGCAAGCCACAGGCATGCAGTGTACCAAATGCACGCAGTGGCCTACAAAGGCCAGAAGAGGGCGACAGATCTCCTGGGACCGGAGTCACAGACACTTGAAGAAAGCAGGCTGTGCAAAGCATGGGTAGCAAGCCAGTAAGCAGTCCATGCTGGCAATTAAACCCAGATCTTCTGAAAGAGCAGCCAGTGCTCTAACTATAGAGCTGTCTCTTCAGTGGTTATCCCCATCATTTAACATTGTTTTTAAAAACAGGGTCTCACTGTATAACCCAGTCTGGCCTCAAACTCATGATCTTCCTGCCTTACCCTCCAAGTGCTGGGATTACAGGCATGCCCATCATAATGTTGTTTTTCTGTCATAAAAAAAGGAAACAAAAAATAAACACAAAAACAAAACAAAACAAAAAATCTCAAGCCAGGCAATAGTGGCACACGCCTTTAATCCCAGCACTTGGGAGACAGAGGCAGGCGGATTTCTGAGTTCAAGGCCAGCCTAGTCTACAGAGTGAGTTCCAGGACAGCCAGGGCTATACAGAAAAACCCTGTCTCGAAAAACCAATCTCTCCCCCCCCCACACAAAAACAAAAACAAAAAGAACGTCTCATGCACTTGAAATCATCAAACTCTTGTTCTTTATTAAAATGTTAAAGTTGTAGTTGTCACATTAGGGTCCTTAATTCACATGAATTGGTTTTCTCTATACACAGGACAGTAAGGGTCCAATTTCACTTCTTTTCCCGGTGGTACCTAACTTTGTTGTGATTTAGCAAAGAGCAAGTCATAGCACCTCCTCCCAGGTCCCCAGGTGCAATACCTCTTCTGACAGACCAAGTTTATATATGTGCTGGCTGGTTTTATGTCGATTCCCTGTTTTGCAGTCCAGTCCAGCTTCTTCTCTACATCTCTGTCTTCTTTTGAAATTTTTTGGTCATTGCATACTGGTGGCTAAACAGGTTTCTATTTTCTGTAGATTTTAATATTTTATTAGAAGGGGGGAATTACAGCTCATGTGCTCTTTGCCCCTTTATCAGGGTTCAATTTGTAAAAGGCTCAGGTTTCAGATTGAGCCAGCTACCAGCAAACCACAACCCTCTGGGTTGAAGGACAAGTTTTAGGACAAAAGCGGAACCTCCACATTCCAGTAAGCATTGGAGATCCTGTCAGAAGTGAGATAGTGCATTTAGATCAAGCCCATTTTAGTCCAGCTCTCTGTCCTACTATGGCTCTGCGTGTTTTGTCCAGCCTCGTGTGCCCAGCCCTTCCCCCTGCTCCTTTAAAACCATGGCCTCCATCTTCCCATCTGCTTTTCATCTCTGATTCTCTGCTGCCTGCTCGTCGATCCCATGTAGGAACACTGACTCAGAAGAGGATGGGACATAGCCTTGGCCACACCGTAGGTCAATCAGCCCAGACCCCTACACCTCCCTCGCTCCTACATTTCTCCGATTCTGAGACAACCCGCACCTGTCTCCACTGACAACCTGGTGAGCTCTCCAAGGCCTTGTGCTCTAAGGTATTCTCCCCATCTTAGCTCCTCAAGCCTCCTACATTAGGTTTCTCAGGAGCCACCAGGAGGCGCTCTCGCTGTCAAGCACCCAACTCACCCTCCCGGCGCACCGCCCCCTCCGGCTGCGGCCCCGCCCCTCCCGGTGCCGAGCCCCGCCCCGTCCGGCGCGGCCTGGCTCACTGGGTTCTCCCGGTTCCCCGGACCTTAGACTACGGCCTCGCCACCTCTCCGGTCTGATCATGGGCCCTACCGATCGCCCCGCGCTGAGGTCGCCGTCGTCACCGCCCCCTCCCCCGTCGCCGCCGTCACCGCTGCTACTACTGCTGCCCCTGCTGCCTCTGTGGCTGGGCCTGATGGGGCCCGGAGCCGCGGCGGACGGCAGCGAGCCGGCTGCCCGGGCGGGACGGGGCGGAGCCCGCTCAGTGCGGGTGGATGTGAAGCTGCCGCGGCAGGACGCCCTGGTTTTGGAGGGCGTCAGGATCGGTCCCGAAGCCGGTCCGGAACCTCTGCTGGGCGGCCGCCTGCTGCTGGTGAGCTGAGCCCTGCCTAAACTTGCCGTGACCCTCGGATAGACCCCGATGTCTTTATCCAGAAGCGAGTCCTTCACAGCCCAGAATGCTGCCCCCCAGCATTCAGGGGTTCGCAAACCTGAGATCCACATGCCCCTTCCACACTCATTCCCATACCCTGACCTTGCGTGCTTTGTGGCAGACCCTGGCTGCTTCTTCTATTCCCCTTGCCTTCCTCTTTTCATGGCTCCTCATTACACAGATGGATGTCGTGGATGCTGAGCAAGAGATACCCGTAGATGGCTGGATTGCAGTGGCATATGTGGGCAAAGAGCAGATTGCCCAGTTCCACCAGGAGAACCAAGGCAGTAGCCAGAAGGCATATCCCAAGGCTCTGGTCCAGCAGGTGCAAAGGGTGTTTGAGGGAAAGGGAGAAAGAAAATGCTTTCAAAACATCTGCTAGAGCCAGGCTAACAGGTGGCTTATGAGGAGCCTTCCAGAGAAGCCCTGGGCCCGAGTGGGTCAGCAGACACCAATATGAAGCACCAAAGCAATGTGATGGGGAGGTAGAAAGATTTGCTGGGGAAAGTGGACCTGTCCTGGTGATAGGAGTCAACAAGGGTAGAGAGCTGGTTTGCCAGGACTAGGGCTGATGAAAAGACTTTTGGATCCTACCGAATGAAAGGAGTGTGAGTCTCTCACACACGTGATAATGTGCAAACTTCTTAAAATCAAGAATAATCTTTATGTAACTATGGTATAGGAAAGTTAGCATCTATAAAATGTTATGATCTATGTTCCATAATTAAATATTGCCTTAGTCCACAATCATTGTGTGTTGCCTTTGGCTGTCATTATCCCTTTGGCCTCTAAAACCATCCCTTTGGCTTGACCTCAGGGAACTTATAGCTAGTCTATCCAGAGGTCCGGCTCCTGAGAGCTGGGGCTGCGGGTAAGGTGGGTGCGTGGCAGCCGCTCACCTTCGGTCTTCCCTTGCAGATGCGCCGAGCCCTTTTCCTGGGAGCCTCTGCCCTGCTTCTCCTCATCCTAAACCACAGTGTGGTTCGAGAGGTAAGATGACTTGGACTGTGAGGGTGAGCAGGTGAGGGGACAGGGGACCGAAGCCTGCTGACCCTGCCTGTCTCCTGCAGTTGGATATATCCCAGCTTCTGCTGAGGCCAGTGATTGTTCTCCATTACTCCTCCAATGTCACCAAGCTGTTAGAGGCACTTCTGCAGTGAGTTCGAGTTGTTCTGGGTGGTCTGATGCCTGAGTGCTCTGGGTCTCCTGCTTTCCAGTGGGCTCTAGGGGAGGAGGGTGTCTCTGGAGAAGGCTTTTACCTGCTGGCCCTCAAACTACTGTCTAAGGTTGAAACTGGGGGAGGGGAAGGGAGGGGAAGGAGAGGCAGGATCTAGGAAAGGAGCTACTCTATGGGCGGAGCAGACTAGCCCAGTATAAGGAAGCTGGATGCCTGGTTGACAGGCTGCTTCTTGGCCTGGCTGGGTAAAAACATGGGCAAAGAGCAGCCAGGAAACATCTGGGAGCCAAATCAGAAGGCCTATGGCAACAATATCCTTGGGTATCTACTGCAAAACCAGGTAGATGAATTTAGGCCTCCCTTCCTAAAGGCCTTCTGTTTGCTCCCCACCCATGACTCTCCTCTCAGGAGGACCCAGGCTACTGCTGAGATCAGCAGTGGAGAGTCCCTTTCAGCCAACATCGAGTGGAAGCTGACATTGTGGACTACCTGTGGTCTCTCCAAGGATGGCTACGGAGGCTGGCAGGACTTGGTGTGCCTGGGAGGTGCCCAGGCTCAGGAGCAGGTAGGTGCCAATGGATTCTAGGACAGCCCTGCATACATTAGAGCTGGTTATTTAGTAGAGTAGATCATGCAGTAGTAGATTATTAGCAGGAGCATGACACTTGGCCTAGGGTGGTGGGCAGTGGCGGCCGATGCCTTCACTTACCCCAGTTTTTCCCATTTGGGGATAGAACCCACGGACACATGCATGCTAAGCAAGTGTTCTGGTAGACAACGTGGCCTCCACTGAGTCATGTCTCGATACTCTCCAGTTCCCATACGCACCCTGACTTCCTGCCTCTGGGCCTGGCCAGTGATTGGTACTCGTTCCTTTTCTCTGTCCACACGAGTTCTCAGCTTGCTAGTGGACCCTCACAGCTTGCCTTCGTGCTTTGGATGTTTGCTCCTCTGCTCATAGCCCCACTGTCTGCTCAGCATGGCTGGGCTCTGCTAGGCTTTCACACTGCCATAGGAGAACTAAGCCTGTATGTTAGAGAGAGTGACTTTGTGTCCTCGTGACAAATGGCTGTGTTTTGTGTCCACATCTTCCAGTGGTTGGCTTCCAGGGGTTCAAGGTGTTCAGTCCACAGCATTTCTTTTTCTTTTTCTTTTTCTTTTTTTGGTTTTTCGAGACAGGGTTTCTCTTTGTGGCCCTGGCTGTCCTGGAACTCACTCTGTAGACCAGGCTAGCCTCATCCGACTGTCTCTACCTCCCAAGTGCTGGGATTAAAGGTGTGCGCCACCACTGCCCAGCCCACAGCATTTCTTGAACCCCAATCTATACAGGTTGAAGGGAAGCAGACATACTCTCTTCTCCTAGTGCACAGATTCCAATAGTTTGTGATGTGGGCCAGTTTCAAGTCAGACAGGTTAAAACCCTGACTCCTAAACTTCAGATGAACCACTGGAGGCCAAAACAAAAACAAAACAACTTGAGCCCATCCAGAGAGGATGATCATTGGTCAGAATAGATGCCACCGCTCCACTGTGATTAGAGAGGACAGAGGTTGGGTTACAGACACCTCTAATGACCCCAGTGCAGTCACCCCAAACAAGGGTGAGTTTTGTTGCATTCACAGCTCCCAGTCATTTTGGCCCTCTGTCCTGCTGTGATGGGAGTTGAGCCTATGTTCAGACATCCCACACTGTATGCTGTGACAAAGAGCTACAAGGAAAGCTAAAGACTTTGAAGTGAATTGTCTTTTAGTCACAGTACCTCTAAACTCTGTGCGAAATGGCGTACCTGGGTGGGAAAGCCCCCTGTGGCTTGTTTCTTCTACCTGAAGAAACTAAAGTGTTTCAATCCCCAAAGACTGAGTCTACAGTATAACCATGTCATATTGAAGGGCCTTGAGGACTACCCAGGACAGCAGCAAGGGAGCCCAGGGCCTATGGGTATTAGGAGGGCTGGGCAGGGGGAGCACTCACCTTAAGCATCAGGGGATGCTTCTGGAGCAGTAGGCCAAAGGTGTAAAGAGAAGGGACAATGAAAAATTTCAAGACAGGGGAAGGGAAGCAAGGCAAGGGATAAGGGGAAAGGCAGTGAAGGAAGGACCGGGCATGGCTGTCCGATTCCTGGGCATGGGGTGGGGAGTGCTGCGTGCTGCTGGTTGAAGAGAGGATGATCATAGCACAGAAGCATTTTCACCAACTTTTTCTGTGGCTTCAGGTGTGAACATCAGCCTAGATGAAGGTGAATGGAGGATATAGGGACTGAGAACAGACAAGGAGGAAACCTATGCTGGGGACAGAGTAGCAGGGTATTAGGGAGACATGTGACTCTCCATGGAGCTGGGGTAGACCCAGAGGAGTACATAGGTAGGGTGGATGGAGACATCAGAAGAGCAAGCAAGGAGCCTGCACAGGCAGAGCCCCTCAGTGTTTCAGGGGGTAGATATCCCTTGGGGGAAGCATGTGGAGCAGCTTCAGTGCCCTGACATCTGCCTCCCTCCGCAGAAGCCCCTGCAGCAGCTATGGAACGCCATCTTGCTTGTGGCCATGCTCCTGTGTACAGGCCTTGTGGTTCAGGCCCAACGACAGGCGTCAAGACAGGATCAGCAGGAGCCTGGAGGCCAGGTGGGAGCCAGACTGTGGAAGCCCTCATGCCCACAGCCCTTGGGCCTGCAAGACTGTGGCCATCCTCTTCCCACAGGAGGATTTGTTCAAACGCCGTGTGGTTCGGAGACTAGCATCCCTCAAGACCCGGCGCTGCCGGCTGAGCAGGGCAGCGCACAGCCTTCCAGAGCCTGGCACGGAGACATGTGCTGTGTGTCTAGATTACTTCTGTAACAAGCAGGTTAGTGCCTTGGCACAGTCATCCACAAACTGACCTATGGCGTCCCTAATCCTGCTCCCAAGAAACCCTCAAATCTCCAACCAGGACCTTCTTTCAGTTCTTATTATGGCTACCAAAAGCATACCCAGGGATGGCCTTGGTAGGAGTGCTGTGCAGTCCTGGTGAAGGGTACAGGTCTAGCACTCATCTAGAGCCTGTGCCCCTTCTCCCACTATGTAGTGGCTCCGGGTACTGCCGTGTAAGCATGAGTTCCACCGAGACTGCGTGGACCCCTGGTTGATGCTACAACAGACCTGCCCACTGTGCAAGTTCAACGTCCTGGGTGAGCACCAGGGGCCAGGTGGGATCCTGGACTAACTCCCTAAGGCCCACCTGATACCTCTCTCCCTGTCCTTCCTTTCCCTACAGGGAACCACTACTCAGATGACTAACTGCTCCAGTGGAGATTCTGCACTTCGGGATGGACCCTTCCCAGCCTACACTACAGGAGAGTGGGATGGACAGACCAGCTAGCCCTGTGGGCAAAGGAAAGGTCCCACCATGCCCATGGCGGTAGGAGGGACTCACAGCTCCAGGCTGAAGACACAGAGCCAGGACCGGCAGGCAAGGAGAAATCATTAGAGCCCTTCTCTGCAAACCTGGGGTATTTGTGTCTGTCCTCATAGGCAGCTCCCACAACTCTGGGGAAGAAAACACGGTCCCCAGCACTCTGGAGCGTCAGTGTTGAGTTTTATGCTATTCATTGGGGAATAGATGAGGGAAAGGATGTGTGGCCATGGGACCCCTGGCATGAACCTGTCCTTCGGGCCATGGCTTGATCAAATCAAAGGTATGAAGTTAAAGCGAGCCTGCTCCACTACCTGCTGCCCGTCCAGCTGGATTCTTCCAGTCTGGCTGGGATCAGGGGCCTTAGAAACCACCTAGTGCTGTATTTCTTGGCTGGGCTAAATGTTCCTGACCAGGATACTTGAGGCCACAGGATATATGTGGTGCATCTGCCAAGGGCATCGTTAAAAGGAAAAAACAAAAACACACAAAAAATGTTTGGGTAGGGAAGTTTTAATAGTAAAATAAACATGGAATATATTTTAACATAAGACATAAATCTGTGTGATGTTTTAAGATGTTAAAGAAAAGATGGGTATGTGGTGGCATATGCCAGTGATCCCAGAAATCTGGAGGTGGAGACAGGAGGATTAAGAGTGTAAGACCAGCTGGGCACAGTAGTGCACCCCTTTAATCCTAGCACTGGTGAGGCAGAGGCAAGCAGATCTCTGTGAATTCAAGGTCAGCCTGGTCTACATAGCGAGTTCCAGGACAGCCAGGGCTACACAGAGAGATTCTGTCTCAAAATAACAAAACAAAACAAAAAGTTCCAGGCTAAACTGGACTGATGGGCAGTCCCTGTAACCCCCTGTTCTGTCTCCTCTGGAAGGGAAAGCAGAGGGTCATGAACTCCTCATCATACTTGGCTGCATAGTGAGTTTGAAGTCAACATGGGCTACATGTTGGAATTCTTACATTCCTTAAGGCCTTGCACTCCTGGGCTGCAAAAACATTCCTTGCATAATCTTTAAAATATTGACTCTAAGAAGTTTTGGCCCCTGTGAGTGGGTTATGTAAATGACCTTCTGATGAGAGGGGCAAGGGCTGGGGTGTGGCTAACTGGTAGAACACTTGCCTAGAATGCACAAGGGCCTGAGTTCAATTCCCGACACTAAACCAATAAAAATGAGAAAAGCATCTGGCCAACATGTGAGCCCATGGAAAGCAGGAGTCAGGGACTGAAGGGCATCATGCCGCAGTACATTCTATACATTCTATGCTGCACACCCCACTTTCTTACATTCTTTGCTGCACACCTCCTTTTCTTTATTTTTTATCTTTTGAGACAGGGTCTGTATGTGGCCCTGGCTGTTCTGGAGCTTTCTATGTAGACCAGGCTAGCCTCAAACTCAAAGAGATACTTCTGCTTCCACCTCCTGAGTGCTACCATGCCCACCTCTGCTGCCTTCTTGAAGATGGGTGGGATGAATAAGAGGCCAAGCAAGAGCAGTGAGGGCTGGGGACCTCAGCCCCACAGCCTAAGCCTAAGCCTAAGCATCAAGCTCTGTCACAGCCAGGAGCCATCCTGAGTGATACCGTAGTTTCCCCCTCTGAGCACCCTGAGCAAAGGGCCTGGTCAAATAGATGGACTTCTAGACCTTTTTGATTGTTTCCTATTCTATGCCTATCCATCTGACGTCTGAGTTAGGTCCTCGCTATATGGCATAGGCTAGCCTCAAGCTCTCAATCCTTCTGTTTCAGCCTCCCTCGGGTATGTGTCACCTAGATGAGAAGGGTCTGGCCGACTGACTGGATGTTGACTCATTCAGCACTCACGGGGCCTCTCTCAGGGCTGTGCCCAGAGCTGGCTCTCCCTGGGTAGAGTGGCTCAGAGCATCCAGTCTCCCCAGAACCCCTGGGCTGTTAAGAAGCAGAGTTGGGCCAGCAGTGGTGGCACACACCTTTAATCCCAGCACTTGGGAGGCAGAGGTAGCTAGATCTCTGTGAGTTCAAGGCCAGCCTGGTCTAGAGTTCTAGGACAGCCAGCGCTACACAGAGAAGTGCTGTCTTGAAATACACCCTCCCCCAAAAAGAAGCAGGTTGGGAGACCTGGCCACTAATCCTTCACTGTAAACTTAGGTAGTCAACCCTACTATACAATTAATAATGCCACTCACACTGGGTGAGTATGCCCTGAGAAATCCTCACTAAAAATTTAGAGCCTGTCCATCCACAAACAACATGACTCAAGGTAGGCTTGCTTAGAAGAAGGACCACTGTGTTGCATGGTGTGGCTGGTAGCATCCTTGCCCCATCTTGTGTCATCCTATTCTGGGTGAGCCTCCAAGGTCTAATTCTTACCAACCATGGCTGGCTAAGGTGTCCAAAGGCCTGGACTTTCCTCCAATGGTTTGGTGGAGCTCTGACCTCTAGGACTTAAGAGGGATCTCCCAGTAGTTCCTAGAGAAGCAACAAGCTCCTTGGTGAGCTGCCTAGTGCCCTGTCTCAGATGCAGAGCCCAGGTGGAAGGCAAAGGCAACACTGTTTTCTGCATGCCTCGCTGAACCAGAGGGCAAGCTCCAAGCCTAGCTCCTTGTTTCAGATGTGTCCTCGCACCCCAAGCCCTACCCTGAGTGCTGACCAGTGAATCCGGAGTTACCCCTTGGCCCTTTCTATGGGACACAAAGGCTGTGCTTCACTTGGCTCAGGTGCTGCCCCTCAATGTGGTCCTCCCACAGTGCCTGTCAGGATGCAAACAGGAAGCTCCCAATTCAGTGTGGGGCTTCTATTGGCCAGTGACCTGCATGGTGGGATCACAGAGGCTCTTACCCAACAAGAAGGGAAGGTCTCTTCCCCCAGCTCAGCCACGCTAAGGCCAAGATCGCTGTGGGCAGATGGCTGGGGCTTTTATTCCATGGGGGGTTGCTAGTCACCTGCCCTCCAGCCCTACCCCTGCTGCGGGTTATGTGGGCCGCTCCTGGGGCTGGTATGTACAACCAGCCTGACGGTTTGGAGAAAGCTTTCTCCTCAGCCTGGCCAAGGCCCTTATGGGGTTCTGGGTGCAGGTTGCTGAATGGGTTCCATCCCCCAAAGAGGACTTGCTGGGCAAGCTGCCCGGCTGCCGAGAGGGGGATGTTTGGGGCCCGCCTGGATGGGTCCTGCCTGTACTGCTTGTCCTGCTGCCAGGAGACTGCCGTCTGCCTGTGGGTCTGAGGAAAGACAGGAACATCCCATGTGATCATAGGCACCATACACTTATGATGCATCTGCCCACCTCAAGGAAAGCCCTACTCACCCTGAGAATGCACTCTGGGCCTGGGCTGGGGGTGTTGCTTCCTGGATGCCCTTGTAGGGAGGGGACCAGAGCTGTTCCTGTGGGACCATCTGCAACAAAGGTAAAGCATAGAAGGGCACAGGAGTCCCTCCCTACACTACAGAGTGTCATAAGGTAGATAGGGAGACAGAATCCCAAGCTAAACCCACAAGTTCTCTTCACCAAGAGACAAGGCTTGGGAAGTCAGCCGAGGGCCATCCTCAGCTGCAAGCCCTGGGCAGGCAATACACACTGACTCTTGAAGTACACTAATGAGGAGCTGTAGTGGGATTGTGAGCTGGAAGGCTTGGTCTTTCATAGGCTCATACTTTCTGGCGTATGGAAGTCACTTTTCAAGTGTGGCCTAAAGCCACATGTTGTGAGGTAGGCTCTCGTAGCACAATCTCAAATCCTGCCTGATGGGAACCCTTACCGAATAAAATACCCAAGCCCTTCAAAGGTTCACCTTGAGGTCTCCCTGCTGGGCCACCTCTCGGATTTTGGTCAGCATTGACTGGAGCCGCTTATTCTCCTCCTGTAGGACTTGGATACGAACATCATTGGCTTGCACTTGCCTCTCCATGTCATGCATGACATTGCTAGAGCCTGCAGAGATAGATTTGGAGCCCCATCTCACGGAGTCTGCCTCTTGTGTCCAATTGGGCAGGGCCTCTGAGGGTAGAGAGGGGTAGCAGCCCGGGCACCCAGCACACCCTGATGCCAACCTACAGTGATGGTGAGAGGTACATTTTAGACTCTGAGCCAGGGGAGGCCTAGAACTTGCAGATTTGATGTTGAGTAAAACAGTGGATCTTGGGGCTGAAGAGATAGATGGCTCAGTGGTTATGAGCCCTGGCTGCTCTTCCAAAGGTCCTAAGTTCAATTCCCAGCAAGTATCGTGGCTCACAACCATCTGTAATGGGATCTGATATCCTCCTCTAGTGTGTAGACATACATGCAGACAGAGCACTTATATACATAAAATACATGAATAAATCTTAAACAAAATAGAATGGATTTTATTCAAGGCCACTTGTCTTTAGCCTGGCAATGGTACTACTACTGGGTCTTGGGTCACAGGAGGTCATCATGTATGGTCTTCCTTACACTGTGTATGGTGGATGAATGAAAGCATCCAGCTCTATAAACTCAAGCAAGTTGCTTCCCATGCTAGATCTCCGTTTCCTAGTTTATAAAAAGGGTACCAGGCTGGAGAGATGGCTCAGTGGTTAAGAGCACTTCCAAAGAACCAGGATTTAATTTCCAGCACCCATATGGCAGCTCACAACTCTAGTTCCAGAGGATCTACCTTCTCTTCTGGCCTTTAGGCACTAGGCACCAACACAGTACATAGAGATAAATATATAGACCCAAAATAATCATACACAAAAAAATGATGTTTTTAAAAAATTTGTAGGATTGGTGAGATGGCTCAGCAGCTAAAGAAAGATGTTTGCCACCAAGCCACCTGAGCCTGATTTCCTGGACACTTGGACCCATATGGCAAAAGGAGAAAACAAACTTCCATGTTTGTCTTCTGACCACACTCCTGCGGGAGCAGGTAAACACATACAATGCAAATGTACAAAAAGGTTTTTAATTTTAAAAGAATTGGGTCCGGGTCAACCTCATGAGGCAGTTGTGGGCAGCAGACTGGCCTGGCACTAAGTGCTCAGCAGTGACTACTCACTGTGACCAGTTGAGCAACACCAGATCTCCTTAGAACTAGAAATGCCAGCAGGAGAACAGACATCCCCTGACAGGATCCTGTGACAGTGTAGGTGCCCAGTGCTCCTGACCATGGGGTCCAGAATATTGGACAGTTGGGCCTGTGTCCTTGAAAATGGTCCCATGGTGTATGACAGTAGGAAAGGAAATGTGGGAGTTGAGCAAAGCCTGGCATGTGGGCAGAGCATGTGCTAAAGGAAGACAGGCCTATGCCTGGGTCCACTAAGGTGAGAAGGGCACAGTGCTTGTGGCTCATGGTGGCTCTAGCCCCACATGGCTCACCCTCCTGCCCCCATCTCCTCTTGCTAAGGGTGAGAACAGCAGCAAACCCCAGTCATATCCAGGCAAGCTCCGTGCCTAAATGGGCCCCACCCTACCCTCAGCAGTACCCCCAGGCCCCTACTTTGGATCTGGGCCTCCGCTGGCTGGTGCAGGTCTGGGAAGGCTACCAGCAGCCGCTCCCGCTCCTTCAGCTCATCCAGCTGCCGTTGCAGCTCAGAGATAGTCAGCTGCAGGTCTGTAGTCACCTGTTCCAGGTCCTGTTTCTCCTGCTGCAGGCTCTGCAGCAGTTCCTGGGGGACAAAGGAAAGCTCAGACCTGGCTCTACACCCCCTTGGGGACACAGACAAGGCCCAGAGACATCAACAATGTTAGAGCTCCTCAGAGATGAGGACTGCCTTCCCTCTCACCCTACCCCACTGCACCTGCTGGGCCTGTAGCTGGCATTGTCCCTGTTCCCTATCGCTCTGGAGGCTCTGCAGCTGCTCCTCCAACTCACACCGCTGGGCCTCAGCCTCATCCAGACTTCCCCGCAGCTCTTCCCGCTCCTGGTCCAGGCAGTCGAGCTGCTGTAGCAAAGTCCTCTGCTTGGCCTGCAGAGACTAAATAGAGATGCATAGGTAGGGCAGATTTAAGGACCCTACAGCCAAACTAGCCATGTTGGACTAAAGAGGCTACGGTGTGGTGTCTATGACCATATGTGCTATGTTTGGATGCAGAGACCAACATGCAGTTGATAAAGTGCGGAAGGAAGGCAGCAGGTAGATATACAACCAGCCAGGATAAGACCAGGACCATTGCTTAGAAGGCAGTGGATGACTCAACTTCTTTCCAATCATACAGTTCCTACTCTCTTTTCATTAAGTCTCCAGTGTCATGTCTGCCTATATCACTGAAACCCCAATACCCTGGCACCTATTGAATATGAAGTCCTGGCTATGCCTCTCAGTAGCTATGTGACCTGGGGCAACTTCTTTAACTTCGCCAAGCTCAGTTTCTTCATTTGCAAAATGGGAGACAACAGGAGTATCTGGTTCCTCCTGTTGCGGCAGGCATAAGGATAAGAGGGCTGCAGAGCCTGAAGCCCAACGCCTGGATTGTAGGCCTCACCTCCTGATGACGGACCATGCTGTCGACGCGGGCCTTCTCCTTGTCCAGCTCCGTGCTGGCCCAGCGGATCTGCTGGCTAGCCCCATCCAGCCGCCCTGCCAGAAGCTGCACTTGCTCCTCCAGCTGCTGCACCTGCCTCTCAGCTGCTGCCCTCCGCTCACCTTCCTCCTCCAGCTGCTTGGCCTTTGCCTCTGTAGGATGGAGAGAGCAGATACAAAAGGGAGCCCTGGGTGGGAGTCTCAAAAACACCTCTGACTGGGACTAAGGGGAGATCACATCACAGATCTGAAGCTCAGATCACAACCCAGGGCTCAGGACCTGTGAGGTGGGTCTGGAATACAAAAGGCACTTTCTGCCCACTGATATTGTGACTCCAGTTAGGACCATCATCGAAGCATAGAAAGAAAGAACCTTCCTCCTGTGGCTCCCATTCTCTTTGCTCTAGAAGCTTGGAATGGAAATGTAGGTATATGTCTGGCTATATGGTGAATTGGAGATATGGATGGGGCGGGGGGAGTCCCACAAAGGGGCTTCTTACCCATGGCCTGTATAGATTTCTGCTGCTGCTTCAGGTCTCCCTCCAGAACGGCCACCTTTGTCTTCAGGTCACATGTTTCTACAACAGCCAAGAGAGAGGCCTTTCAGAGGATCATCTGGGCCCATGGCTTTTAAGCCCAGTGCAGCCTGTGTGGTGAAGATAACCATCTAGTGTGCAGGGGCTGCTTGAGTTATCAAGGGAGGCCTGGGGTAATCCTAGGGGGCCTTGGGCCCTGACATGCTCCTGGTGAGACTCAGAAATGACAGTGACTTCTTGACCTAAGCCCTCAACCAGCAACAATGGGCCCCAATACCTTCCTTTTGCCCAAGAACTTTTGCCAAAGCCAAGAGGCTGCTCTGTTAAGGCGGGAGTGTGGGGCAGGCTTGGGAGTGACCACGTGGAATCAAGTTGGAGTAACACTCCAGCCCTCTCCCCTTCTGATGGGACGAGTCTGAGGCTGGGATCCAGGAATTATTCCCTAAGAGGACACAACTCCAGTTGGATGTCTACACCCTTCCTGCTGCCTTCCTGTCCTGGAACTTCTGGCCATTCCCCAGCCTGGGTTTCTTCCATGCAGACTATTGGGACTCAAAGCCTGGTCTCTGACTGGGAGGAGGGATGGTCATCTTAAGGTCATGCCAGTGTCTGGCCTCTGGGGAGTAGACCTGTGAACAGCTGATGCCTGTCATGCTCGCACTTGGCCAGGGTCCGCTCAGCCTCCTCTGTCTGTCGCTGCCGCTCCCCTTGCTCTTGCTGCAGGGTCTGCTCCAGCTTGCTCACCTGCTTCCTCAGTCCATCCTTCTGCCCCTCAGCCTCTTCCAGCTGGGCCCTGAGGGGCCCAACAAGCTGGGTGAGGGCCCCCACATGTTTATTGAGACGAGTCAGGTCTTTGCTCTGTTCTGCTGCCCAGTGACCCACGGTGGCAGCTGGCAGTGGTTTAAGCCCCAGGCTGTCCTGCACCAACTTCTGGAACTGGCCCAAGGATGAAGGCAAGTTTTGGCTCTGACATAGGCTGATAACCACCTTGCCCACCTCCCACAAGCTGCCCTGGACACTGGTGCAAGCATCACAGGGCACCAAGGCTGTCTCGATGGTCTGGGAGTGGACACTCTTGGTTTTCTCAGAGGTCCCACCTGGGCTCCGCAGGGAGACTCTGACAGGGATGCTCTGCAGCCCTTGGCAGATCAAAGGCAAGCCTGGCACCGGGGAGGGAGGCTTGATGAACTTGGCAGTCATACATTCAGGGCTCCTGGCTGGTTCACCCTTAGCTGTGGGCTTGGTGATAGAAATCTCCCCTTGGTTTGCTCTTTTCTGGGGTCAGGAAAAGAAAGGGAAGGCAGGTGAGAGAGACAGGCATGGGAGGCAACCAGTTCCAGGAGACACTGGTGACAGCCTTGCCCAATGGTTAGATCTGCAGATGTTAAGTAAACTTGCATAAATCACAGAGAACCTTCTTTTTCTCTCTGGCTCAACCAAGGCCTGGCCTTTTTGCTGCTCTCTCTGCTCACACCCTAGGCTTTGCCTGGTTAAATAAGCGAGGAACTGAGAGGGTACTGGTTAGCTGTAACAGTGTCAGTTATAGCCATTGCTGCTGAGTTCTTGCCTGCTCTCATGCCACTCTACCCTCTCTGTATCAGGCTCCTCTCTCTCGAAGTGACAGTGTGCTTTCTCATGGGGTGACCATGAGAGATTTGATACTCTGTTAGCGAATCAGGCTCATATTAAACCCACAGATGAACACACTGAAGTTCAGAATGGGAAGGCATTTTCTAAAATCTCACTGCATAAATGGCAAGTCCTGGAAACTAGACATGACTCCCAAGGCCTGCTTTCATGACTGCAAAGCCAGCAGGCCTCAAATGGGAGACTTTAGACTAATGTTCCACGTGGGCAGTGATGAACCAGCAAATGATGGGGTATATGCGGTGGTATGGTAAGAAGCTAGAATTGTAACAGTATGTGAGGGCACCCACAGTTAGGGCTGGGATGACCCACCTGGGGGACTGCCTGCTGGTAGAGCAGGCCCAGCCTAAGCAGGTTGCTCCAGAAGCGCCTTACTGTAAGCCCCACGGACATGCATGGCCCTGCAGCTCGGGCAGGAGACATCATCTGCTCCAAACTGAGGTTTTCCACGTAGCTGGCACAACTCTGAAGCAGCAGCAGGAGTCTGTGGGCAGAATTGCTTGGGTGGGCTGAGGCCAAGGTTAGCACTAATACAGTTTTCATATACTTGGGGGCTTTGAGTTCTGGGGGATTGACCTGGACATCAAGAACCTAGAGAGAGTCCATGTCAGCTTCATGTTCAACCTAGGGCCACTTCCCATCGAGTACCCTCTGTGGCTTCCTAGATGGCAGTACTTTCTGCCAAGTGGATGAGCAAGGAGCTGAGGAAAGGCAGCCTGGCACGGAACGTTCTGAATGAGTAGCTGCCTTCCTTTATAGATGACAGAAATAAACTGCAAGAGCATCCCAATGTCCCTGGGGAAGCAGGGCAGGGCAAGGGGATGTGCATGTTTTCCTGGTTCCATCAGAGGCACCTCCTTCAGGCTTAGCAGTCTTTGTGACAACTGAGACTTGGGGTGAGGACAGCTAGTTCTCTTTATGCTAACCTCAACGTTCAAGTTTGGAGTAAGCATTAATGTTAGGGAATACAGGTGTTGGAAAGTACACATTTTCACAGCCAAGACTTACCTTAAAGACAGAACTGTATGTTTGTAACACACACCTGGAAGGTAAGAGGTTGGGGTAGGGGGTGGTATTCTAACCCCGAGTCCTTGAGGAGGTACCCACGGCCTCCAGGTCTGACCTGTGGGCCATGTGGACAACACTTGAAACAGTCTGTGTTCTGAGAGCAGCCTGTGGTGGGAGATGCTGTGATGTATGTATCCTTAGCCAGGGGCCCACCATTGTTGGATAGAGGCCATGGCCTTTGCTCTAGGGTTCCCAGGCTGAGCTTGGATTCAGTGGCCTCTGGCAGGAGTTACTTTTATACACAGGAGACACGTACACACAGAGGAAGCTAGCACTAAGTCAGAAGTAGACAGAGCTCAGCTATGGAGGGTAGGAGAGGTATGTCAGCAACATCTTTTACAGGAAACAGGTGAGTGATCAGGGTGAAGGGCTGTCCTGCCAGAGCAGGGCAGGCCCGGAGGAGCAACAGCACACCGCCAAGCCAGGGAGAGGAAGTGTTCTGTAGTCATACAGCAGCCCTGTAGAGGGTGCAGGCACTGCTTTCATACCCAGAGTGCCTCTAGGCATTGCAGGACTACCCTGCCTTCTCTGTCTCCAAGATCACCCTGCAACATCTCTGATGCCCACTGGTCCCCTCCCGCTTCACTAGCATGGACAGGTTTTGAGTGCCAGAAGCCTCGGTTGTGGTCCTCACAAGGAAACTTTAGTGACAGTGTAGAGATGGTGGGGTGACAGGGAAGTAACTGGCCTCTTTCTTGAAAGGCTTGGAGTGCAAAATACACCTCCCATTTTTGGCCTTGTGATGCAGAGATGAGGCAGCTCACAAGATGCCAGAGCCTAGGATGAAAATGCTACACAGTAGCTATAGTGTTCCTGACACACAGAAACCTGAGGTAGAAGCAAGCAGAGTTGTGGTACTGTGGGAAGCAACAGCAGAGGGGAGAGTGGGATAAGGACAAACCCTCCACCACAGACAGAATAGGGCAGCACAACACAGCACAGAATAAAAACTCGAGGTTCAACGTCTCTAGGAGTCCAGCCTCACCTGTCAATGACCAGCTCCAGCAGCACCGCATGGGACAGCTGTGTGAACTCAGGGTCACCTGGCACATGGTCATAGTGCTCCAGAAGGGCTACCATGTCAAGGTCACAGGCCACACGGTCAGGGAACTTCCAAGAGGGGAAGCGCACAGGCCCGGCACGGGAGAATACATCCACAATGGTGCCTTGTAGGTCGGTGAGGTCCTTGCGTAGGCTGTCCATACAAGCCTGGCTGCCTAGCAGGTGTGCCATCCCCACAGCTCCTGGGGTTGAGAGAGGAGCCATGGCCAGCCAAAGTGGTGTGGCTACTGCCAGGAGAAGCCCTGTCCTGCCTAGGTGTTCCACATCTACCTCTGAATTTGAGGAGAAATCCTGAGTGATTGGCATTTTATAACCTGGTTCTAGATGTCTTGGCCAGCCTCCTTTCACCAACCGAGCCCTGTGACTACCCTATCTCCAGAGAACCTGCTTGCCCCAGGCCTCCCTTGCTATATGGAAGCAGGGATGGATCTCCTACCTGTAGAGAATAGAGGAAGCCCTGAATGAATGAAGTGCTGAATAGATGTATGCTACTGATATAAGCACAGCAATATCAAGGACCGCAGAGCCTCAGACCCAGAGGGAATGGCAAGCTGTCCCTGGGGTACTAAGTACAATTGTTGACAGTGCATCAATCCTCTACCACTTTCTCCCTGCTCTCTTCTGTGTTTCAACATAGCTGGCTGGTTACAGCCTGAAGACTGCCTACCTTCAGAGACCATGCCTACTAAGATTAGCTTAACCTGTCTCCTTGATACAGCTACATCCCCAAAACTGTGCCTCCTTGTTCAGCTGTATGCAATATCCTTCCATCCCTGTCCAACTCTAGCTAATAAACCCACTACGTGTCTGGGATGCTGTGGTTTTATCCCAACCTCAGCTTTTCTTTGTGTCTGTATTTTCTTCATTCCATGTCTGTTCCCAGTCAGGTCTAGGTCAGGAGCCATGGTAGCAGACACAGCCAAAACATATCACAGCTTCAGCATGACAGGGAATGCTAGAATCCACCCCCACCCCTACTATCACTCCACCCCAGTGAGAACATGAACTGTGCCCTTTGAGCTCATTACTACATGACCTGGTCACCAAGTCTGAGACTTGAGGACCAGCCTGGGCCCAAAAGTACTGGGAGACTCCGAGATACCCAGGGTAGTCTGTAGCAGGCTCTGGGTTTCCCAGAAGGCTTCTTCCACCCTTACCTCTCACAGATGTTTGTCCATGAAGCTGGAGTGGCTGACTATGTCCAGCTTTTGGACTAGGCTGTGAGGTCCACGACTCATGCAGGTGCCTGGCTTTCTGGCTCCTGGCTTCCTGGTTCAGGACTGGCCGTAAGGGGCCCTCCCATCTCTGGAAATGGATACATAGGAGAGTGAGTGAGGACTCAGTCAAGAAAGTGTCCTGGAAGGTTGGGAGCCATATGCACGAGAAGAGCTGCCCCAGGTGAGAGGAAAGACTGGGGAGCACACCACCTTTAGCCCATCTGGAGCGTGCAAGCTTCAGTGCTGCCCCTTCCCCAGAGCTGCCCCTTTTATACAGATGGGCGAACACTGGAGGCCAGAGAAGACACTCAGGTAGGAGGAATTTATAGTCTAGCATCTTTCTTTCATCCTTGGGCCATGCTGCTTCTAGAGCAGCCATGTCCAAAAACAAAACAAAACAAAACAAAACAAAACAAAACAAAACTACACACACACAATAACAAAAACCTATAACACAATGAATGATGATGAGAAAACAGCAGAAGCTCAAGCCTACTTTTCCATCTCTGTTCCCCTCCCCTGAAAAGGCTGTAAAAGCAGGTACTCTTGATGGCCCTCCCTTCTTCACTGAAGACCTCATATGATAAGCATCTTCTGAAAAATCTAGGCGATAAGGAATAACACAGGAGAAGAAAAAAAAACCTGGAGCCAGTGAGATGGCTCAGCAGGTAAAACACTGACAACCTGAGTTTGACCTGCAGCTCTCATCCTATGGGACAAGGATAGCACTGATTCGTAAACGTTGTCCTCTTGACCTCCCCACACGCACGGTTACACATGCTTGTGTACACGCACACACGAATACATATTTCATTAGTAAACAGGTAAAGACTTTTAAAAGAATAAAGCTGAACAGTCTATTTTGGTTTGTGGATTGTCTCGCACAGGCTTATAGACTGGTTGGTGGCTTGGTTACCCGTTAGTGAGCTTTGGGGAAGTGACTGATGTGGAAGGTTTTGATGTACTTATTAGGTTCATAGATGCATAATATGATGGCATTTCTGGGAGGTAGTAGAAAGTAGAAGGTGGGGCCTGGTTGGAAGAAGTAGGTCACCAGAAGTGTGTCCCTGGGGGCTATGCCTTGCCCTGGACCTCACTCTGCTTTTACTCTCTGCTTCCTGTCTGCCAGCAGGTGAAGAGCCTCCCCCCCTCCACTTGCTCCTGCTATCTCACCAACTGTCTAGTGTGAACGGGGGACTTAAGTCTCTGAACCAGAGAGCCGAAACGAATCTTTCCTCCTTTAGGCAAGGCATCCTCAGTTTCCCCTCTGTATTACTGTTAGAGCATAGACTTTATCTTCCAATTATATTATTTTGAATGGCTGTTCATAAAAATACATAGATTTCATGGTGTCTTTGAGGTCTTTGTTTCTGAAAGCTCCAAAACATGAAAATGTATTTATTTGGCCAGGCAGTGGTGGCGCACACCCTTAATCCCAGCACTTGGGAGGCAGAGGCAGGTGGATTTCTGAGTTTGAGGCCAGCTTGGTCTACAGAGTGAGTTCTAGGACAGCCAGGGCTATACAGAAACCCTGTCTCGAAAAAAAAAAAAAAAGAATATGATAGTCTGGATGAAAATGGTCCCTATAGGCCCATATGTTTGGTTCCCAGTTAGTGGAATTGTTTGGGAAGGATTAGAAGGTGTGGCCTTGTTGGAAGATGTGTGTCATTGGGGGTAGACTTTGAAGTTTCAAAAGGCCTAGTCTCCATCTCTCTGCCTTCATCTTTCAGATCAGATGTGAGTTCTCAGCCACTGCTCCAAGCACCCTGCGTGCCTGCCTGCCTGTCTCTATGATGATCATGGATTCACCCACAGCTGTAAGCTAGCCTTCAATTAAATGCATCCTTCCATGAGCTGCCTTGGCCATGGTATCTCTTCACACCAATAAAACAGTAACTAAGACAAAGCATTTGAAATGTTTTTGTTATCATGTGTTATGTTTATGAAGGCTTTGCCTGCATGTGCATCCCTGGTGCCTGCTGAGGTCAGCAGAGGGTTGGCCATCCTCTACAACTAGAGTTGCCAGTGGTTAGAAGCCACATGCAGGTGCTAGGAACTAAACCTGTGTCCTCTGCAAGAGCAGCCAGGAACCTCGGAGGCATTTTTTCAGCTCTCATAGCAAAATACGTTTTTATGCTTTTCTGTCTATGTGTGTGTGAGAGAGAGAGATAAGGTCTCACTATGGACATATAGACCGGGCTGGCCTCTAAGTCAGAAATCCAGTTACCTCTGCCTCCCAAATGCTGGAATTAAAGATGTATGCATCCAGCCCTGCCTTTCTTTTCTTTTCTTTGAATATATGTCTTATTAGTTTTAGGGTTCTCAGTCATGAACCAGTGATGAGTAAATTAAAATATTACTTTCCCTCACCTAAACCACATCAGAAGGAGTAAAAAGGAAGCTGGAGAGATGGTCCTCTTGTAAGGATCCATTTATCTGTGACTCTGGTTCCAGGCAATGTGATGCTGTTTTATCTCTGCAGGCACTGTACACATGTGGTAGCCAGACATGCCTGCTGGCAAAACACCTACACATACTAGTATAAATAAGTCTTTCTCAAAAGAATTTTGTTGGAAAAAAACACTAAAAAGGGACTTTAATTTTATTTAGCATAAACTACTAAAAATATTATTCCAACATGAACTCAATATGAAATTAATATTTTCATACATTATGTTTTAATTTTTTGAGACAGGTTCTCACTATGAAGTTCTAGCTGGCTTGAAACTCACTATATAGACCAGGCTGAACTTGAACTCATAAAGATCTGCCTGCCTTTGCTTCCCAAGTACTGGAATTAAAGATGTGTATCACTATGCCTAACTATTCATTTTTTAATTATTTTATTTTATTCTATTTATATTTATTTATTCATTTGTATGTGTGTGTTGTCTGTGAGTGCCCATGGAGTCTTACGTGTTGGATCCCTCTGAACTGATGTTACAGGCAGCTCAGCCACTTGAAAAGAGTGCTTGGCTTGAACTTAGGTTTGGCTGTCTGAAATAGCAATACATGCTCTTAACTGCTGAGTTCTCACTCCAGCCTAGCTTTTTTAAAAAGACAGTTTGGTAGTGGGCATGATGGCCCATGCCTTCAATTCTAGCATTTGGGAGATGGAGACTGATGCAGGTAGATCTTTGCCTAGTTCGAGGCCAGCCTGGTTTACAATGTGAGTTTCAAACAGAGAAATCCTGTCTCAAAAAAACAAAACCAAAACAGCAGTTTTCTTGGCTGGCCTGGACCTTGAGGAGGATGGCTTTCAGACTTTCAAGTTCCAGTCCTTATGCCCGTACTTCCCAGGTGCTGTAAGTAATTATAGGTGTGCATCATCATATCCTACAGATGTTGGGGACTGAACTCAGAGCTTTGTGCATGCTAGATAAACACTGAACTTATTGAGCTAGACCTCCCAGCCCTTTAACCTTATCTTTAATATTTATTTATTTATTTATTTATTTACTCGAGACAGGATTTCTCTTTGTAGTCCTGGCTCTCCTGGAACTCACTCTGTAGACCAGGCTGGCCTCAAACTCAGAAATCCACCTGCCTCTGCCTCCCAGGTGCTGGGATTAAAGATGCTTACCCAGGCTGGTGAGATGGCCCAGCAGTTAAGAGCATTGACTGCTTTTCCAAAGGTCCTGAGTTCAAATCCCAGCAACTCACATGGTGGCTCACAACCACCAGTAATGAGATCTGATGTCCTCTTCTGGTGCATCAGAAGTCAGCTACAGTGTACTTACATAATAAATGAATATGCGTATAATAATGAATAAAGTGTATAATAATAATTGAATCTTTGGGCCAGAGCAAGCAGGGACTGAGCTAGCAGAGTTGATTGGAGCCAGCAGAGGTCCTAAAAACTCAATCCCCAATAACCACAGAAAGGCTCACAGTGTACTCACATATATAAAATAAATAAATAAATCTTTAATGATGTTTACCACCACACCTGTCCCTATTTCAAACACTTGGGACTGCTAGTGGTTAAAGTACAGCGAAAGGCTTAAATGCTTTTGTGTTCATCAACAATAAAATTGAATATCTACTAGGGTCAGGCAGGGCCTGGTGACACAGGCCTGCAATCCTCGCACGTAGGAGGATAAGGCAGGAGGAATGCAAGTTCAAGGACACCCTGGGCTATATAGTGAAAGTGGGGAGGAAGGGAGAGAGATCCTTCAGGAACACTAAGTATACCTGAGTTTCCCTACAAGGAATAACACTCACATCCAAACACACTTAACTCATATCTCCCGAGCGTTGGCTTGGCAACTGCCTCTGGGGAGGTAGTGCAGCCCAGGAGATTATGTCCCCAAGGAATGAAGTGGGGACCATGGGGAGAGCAACAACCATAGGAAACATCCTGGAAAGACCATGAAGAAAACAAAGCAAGCAAGAAATCCCAGTCTGGGGAGAAGCATATTCAAGAGGCAAAGTACTTTAAAATCCTGTGCGCCCGCTAAAAAAATAGTGATCTGTTTACTGTGGCCACCTTGGATACCAATACCCATGAGATTCTGGGTCAAAACATCAAGGACATTCAAAATTAAGCAGAAACTATCACTTGCTTAACGTATGAAGCCCTAGGTCAGTCGTAAGCGCCAGAATCATGAGCACACACAGTATATCCAAGGTTACTTCCTATCAGTTCCTTTAAAAACAGAGGGTATGCAGATGCATAGTGTGGAAAGCACTGGCCGTGTGTATCAAGTGGAAGAGCTTATGACATGAACTTTCCCTGTAATTTCTAGCGCATCTGTGACCCCACTGGCGCAGGCTCTAACAGAACCAACATTCTCATGAAAGGAGCAGCAGCTAATAATGCTATTTGATGTTTTCTGACTCCCAAAGAAGGGTAGGAGCCTTTCCTTCTCTCTAGTCAACCCTCAAGTCCCCCTCTCTCAAACAACTAACACAACGTCTGAAGCCCATGCCAGTATGTCCACTGAGATTCAGTCACTACTAAGAAAACATTTTTGAAACTCTAAAACCACCTACGTGGTAATTTCCAGTCTCTGACTGTCTTAGTTAGGGTTTTACTGCTGTGAACTGACACCATGACCAAGGCAAGTCTTAGAAGGATGATATTTAATTGGGGCTGGCTTATAGGTTTTGAGAAGTCCATTATCATCAAGGGAGGAGCATAGCAGAGTCTAGGTAGACCTGGGGCTGCTAATTTCTTAGCTCTTGCTAACCAGCATCAATTGTCCCAATAGTCCTTTCTATTCTGGACTCTAAAGCCAGAGCCACGCAGCCAAAGTGCTTCTGCTCTCTGTGGCTGGAACCAGATCCCCCTTACTATTTTACCAGCTTTCTGTTTTCCAAGTCCCTCACTGCCTAAGCTTGGCTATCCTGAAACTTGCTGAGTAGATAGATCTTTTGAACTCAAAGATCTGCATGGCTTTGTCTCTTGGGATTAAAGGCATGTACCACTACGCCTGGATTTAGGCTTTTCTAGAACTTGCTCATCTAGAACTTGCTCTGTCTCAGGCTGGCCTTGAACTCAGATCTGCTTGGCTTTGCCTCCTGGAATTAAAGATGTTAGCACCATGTCCGGGTCTCTGTAAGGAGGGATGCGGAGGAGGTGGTGCTGAACCAAAATGAGGCTAAAAAGTGTAGTTAAGTGGGACTCTATGGTAACGGGTCTAATGGGAAGAGTTCTTCAAAATGCCAGGCCAAACAGGAAAGAAGAGGCGGGGGTGGGGGTGGGGGAGCAGGAAAGAGGGCACTAAGGAACCGGCCAGAGTCAGGAAGGGAGTTCAGCAGATGATGTAGAATGGCTTACCTGTCTCCGCGTCGCAACCTCCGCTCTGTGTCTCGCCGGTTCACTGAACTTCCTCCAGAGCGCCGGTGGCTCCGGGGATCCCTCGAAACTCTAAACTGGGCGCCCAGGCCGCTGCCATGGCAACGGCGTAGGGTGCCACGGTGCACGCGGGGCGGGGCTGGAAGTGCGACACGGAGAGGGGGCGTGGCCGGAAGTGCCTCCGCGGCTTCTCTCCGGGTCGCCGCCATCTTGCCATTGAGTGGGAGACTTCGTGTGGTGAGCATAACCTTGTCGTCGCACCGGTTGTCGCCACCGAGGCGGACTGGTAGCCCTGAGCGTCGCAGTCATGCAGGCCGGACCCGTGCAGGCGGTACCCCCACCGCCGCCAGTAGCCACTGAGTCCAAACAGGTACGGTGCCCTGTGCTCCTCTGCCTGCAGGTCCTGCTGTAGGCCTCGTTCCTCCCCTCCCGCGCGAGCGCTGTGGCACTCCTGCTGGAGGCTCAGGCCACCCTGAAGGACTTGGTGGGACTGCAAGTCCCAGGAGTCAGCGCGCTTGCGTTGCCTTCTGGTCTCAAAAAAGCTTCCCTGGAATCGGACTTTTCAAAACTAGCGTGTGGTCTTGCACCCTCGGCTTCCTCTGGGGGCTTATTTAAACCGCGAAGCCTCCATTCTAAAGAGGAGAGCCAAGAAAACCATTATTTCCCATAGATTAGGAATGATTGTATAAATACAATTGATTAAGAAAACTTGCGCTAGGCAGTGGTGGCGCATGCCTTTTATCCCAGCACTTGAGAGGCAGAGGCAGGTGGATTTCTGAGTTCGAGGCCAGCCTGGTCTACAGCATGAGTTCCAGGACAGCCAGGGCTGTACAGAGAAACCCTGTATCGGGGAAAAAGAAAGAAAGAAAGAAAGAAACTTACCTTGTTTTTTTTTTAACCTCTTCCTCGGATGCTAGCCCAAGAGAGTCTGCAGTCTGCAGGACAGACATTCCTGTCAGTAGTATCATGGAGAAATGCGGAAGGCTGGTGCAGTGTTTATAATAGCCTAATCCAAGCCAGGGACTTGATGACCTTACTTCCTTTTTTCTGTTTTCACAGCCAATTGAAGAAGAAGTATCATCAAAGGAGGATTCCACCCCTTCCAAGCCAGTGGTAGGGATTATTTACCCTCCTCCAGAGGTCAGGAATATCGTCGACAAGACTGCCAGTTTTGTGGCCAGGTAACAGCTGCATCTGCATAGAGGGTCAGGGAAATTGTAGTATAAATGGCTTTTGACTCAGCACAAGGACATCCTGGGTGTTTTAGAGTCTCTGGCTTAAGCGCGTTAGTTCTTCCAAGACTACAGGAGGGCAGTGAGGCAGGCAGTAGATAGGACTGGTGTTATTGACATACCACGACAGTAATCACAGTGAAAGCCATATCTAGCTGTATAGTCACCCAGGAGTTTCTGCTTCCAAAACAAGTCTGAGGGAATTCCTAGTGTGTGCACTGTGTGTTTGAGCTTCTGGCCTGAAGAAAGAAAGAAGAGTTGATTATTCTCATTTTGTTTTTTGTTTGTTTGGTTTTTTTTTTTTTTTTGAGACAGGGTTTCTCTGCATAGCCCTGGCTGTCCTGGAACTCACTCTGTAGACCAGGCTGGCCTCGAACTCAGAAATCTGCCTGCTTCTGCCTCCCAAGTGCTGGGATTAAAGGCATACGCCACCACTGCCCGGCTGATTATTCTCATTTTGAAAGGACTACTTTCACAGAGCCTCAAATGATCATTCACAGATGAGTCAAGAGCAAGCTGTTGAACATGTTAACTGTCTTCCCAGGCAAGGTGAAAGTTGGTCAGGGTTTCCCTAGGCCTCCTCTTCCCACATACTTCAGCATCCTTGGATGGAATCTTCTAAGGGCCACTTGACTCTCAACAGTCAACACATCCCCTGGCTTAGAGCGTTTATATTCTCTTGGCAGCCAGCATCATTATCCAGTCTGCAGGTGTTTGATTTGTCCTTAGAATCCTTAAAAAAGAAAAATCCTATTACCACTCTTCACAATCAGTCTGGATTTCTGGCTTTTCTTGAACCAGACTGTTTCTTTCATGGCAGTGTTACTTGGCCCTGAACTTTGTATGGAACATGAGTTGTCTAGGACCCACACTTTGTCACTCTCTTTAGGGACTATCCCTACCACCTTGAATCATTTAATAATGTTTTGTTCCCAACTTCCTAATAAAGCATCAAGAGAGATACTGATTGCTATATTGTACAGTGTCCACTCCATGAGGTTTCATATCACTTTACAGGTGTTAATTAACTTGGATTATCACTTAAAAGATGCTGTTAAGATAGGGCATTGAGTGTTGTGTGTGATTGGCTAATATTTCACAGTAACCCCAGAGCTTTGTCCTTCTCCCCTTTCCTCCTGTGAGGCTAATAACTGAGGAAAGGCTGTTGCATGAGGACTAAATGCAGTCTCACTGTGAGGACAGCTCCTGCCAGCTGTTGTCACCATTAGTGCTTTTTGATTTCCCTCATTCATGCTGCATGCTTTCTGTGGAGAGGACACAGGGTGTCTAGGCTATGTGTTTTCTTTTGAGACTGTTCCCAGTGTTTCCACTTGGTCAGTGGAGCTGTAAGAGGAGTTTGAACATTGTTTTTCCTTCTTAGATTGTTTCTTTAGAAGAAACTCTATGTGAAACAGTAATGGCTAAGAGAGCATTGAAAGGTTCCAGGGTTGGTGAGACAGCTCGGTTCAGTCAGGTGCCTGTCACAAGAGTATAAGAACTTGAGTTTGTATCCCATGGTGTATATTCCACGGATACCCATGTTAAAGCAAGATTGAGCAGTGGCTATGTCTTGTAACCTCAGTACTGGGGAATAGACTGACAGATTCACAGAGCAAATTGCTGTGCTTCATATTCAGTGAGAGAGCTTTGTCCTTTGCCTCAAAAACTAGGGTGGGGCCAGTGTATTCGTGTACTCTGAAGGCAGAAGCAGGTTGATCTCTGTGCATTTCCGACCATCCTGATCTACACAGCATTTTAGGCGAGCTGGGGATACATAGACCCTATCTGAAATAAATATGTAGATAAAACTAAATAAGGCCTAGAATGATTGAGGAAGACAATAGACATCAGCCTCTGGCTTCCACAGGTATGGGTGCACAAGTATGCACTTAGAAACATCCCAAACAGTTTTCCCAAGTAGTTTTCTGTGTCATCCTGCTGCCACAGCTATGCCCCCCTCCCCTGAAAATAAAAGCACAACTGACCAGGTTCTTAAAAATAAATACTCATTACTGGGCATGGTGATACATATCTGTAATCTTGGTGCCAGAAAGGAATATTGGCAGGTAGAGACTAGTCTGCCAGCACAGTGAACCCTATTTTAATGAAGGGAAGTAGGGCTGGAGAAGTGGATCAGAAGTTAAGACCACTTTCTTCTACATAGGACCTGAATTTGGCTCCCAGAACTCAATTACCAAATCTGAATACCTACATGCATGTACTTTAATATGCACACATGCCTACACAGAGTCAATTTTCTTTCTTTCTTCCTTTTCTTTTCTTTTCTTTTCTTTCCTTTTTTTTTTTTTTTTTTTTTTTTTTTTTTGATTTTTGATTTTTGATTTTTCCAGACAGGGTTTCTCTGTATAGCCCTGGCTGTCCTGGAACTCACTCTGTAGACCAGGCTGGCCTTGAACTCAGAAATCCACCTGCCTCTGCCTCCCAAGTGCTGGGATTAAAGGTGTGCACCACTACTGCCTGGCCTTTCTTTTCTTTCCTTTCCTTTTCTTTTCTGTCTTTCTTTTTTTTTTCTTTAAGAAAGGGAAAACGAAGTGGATTGGTGCCAGTCATGGCACATACCTTCAAGTCCCATAATGTCTGAAGCAGAGGCAGGTGGATGTCTGTGAGTTCAAGGTCAGCCTGGTCTTGTGAGTATTATATAAAGGCTAAAAAACAAAAAATAAGTGGGTTGATTGTGTAGCTGTACTGGCTGGTTTTGTGTCCACTTGACACAAGCTGGAGTTATCACAGAGAAAGGAGCTTCAGGTGAGGAAATACCTTCATGAGATCCAACTGTAAGCCATTTTCTCAATTAGTGATCAAGCCCCTTGTAGGTGGTACCATCTCTGGGCCGGTAGTTTTGGGATCTATATGAAAGCAAGCTGATCAAGCCAGGGGAAGCAAGCCGTAAGAAACATCCCTCCATGGCAGGTTCATCTCCTGCTTCCTGACATGCTTAAGTTCCTCCAGTCCTGACTTCCTTTGGCGATGAACAGCAGTATGGAAGTATAAACTGAATAAATGCTTTCCTTCCCAACTTGCTTCTTGGTCATGATGTTTGTACAGGAATAGAAACCCTGACTAAGACACTAGCTTAGTGATAGATTGAGTGTATGTCTCCATATGTAGGATATGAGTTCTATTTCTAGTAGTGTAAAAATCCCACCATGTTTCCAGATGGGTTTTTATCCATGGTGATCATTTTTGTAGGGATTCTAAAATCTGAACTTGAGATGACTCAGTGGGTAATGTTTGCAACACAAGCATTAGGACTTGAGCTTGGGTCTCCAGCAACTACAAAAAAAAGTGCGTGCCTGCCTGCGTGCGTGCGTGCGTGCATGCGTGCGTGCGTGCGTGTGTGTCTGTCTGTTCCCAGCCCTGGTGAGTAGAAGTAGTCCACTCCTTGGAGCTTGCTGATTGGCCAGCGTGTCATAATGGTGAGCTCCAGGTTCAGTGCAAGACCTCGTATCAAAGAATAAGAATGAAAATGATAGAGGAGGCTACTCACTGTTGGCCTCCATATGAGCATAAACACATACATCCCCCACCCCTCAAAAAAAATTGTAAATAAATTCGGAACTTGCTTTTATATGCTTTACAGTGAAGGGACAGGTCAAAATCTTGGTCTGAGAGAGCTGGTGTTCAGAACTCTGTTCTGTTAGGCCACATACTCAGGAGGCAGGCAGTGGGTATCTGCAGCCAAGTCTGATTAAGAGGAGCTTTTTCTCTGTAGATGGGTCTTCCCATTTCTGCATTTTCCTGTCAAAAAGCTCAGTTGGAAATTACCTTCAAAAGGCCCTGCCAGCTGGGCTGAGTTACAGTCAGGCTCTTCTGCTGAAATCTGTTTCTTGTGTTGGAGGATCTAATTCTGAAATTAACAGTAAGCCAACTTAGAGCACTAGAATTTCTTGGAATAAGTACATCTGCCTTCTCATCTCTTTTTAAGTGTTCCCTGATGTGTAGAGACCATGGCTTAGGAGGCAGTACTGCAAGAGACAACCAGTCTCCTTTTCTAGAAGCCAGTAGCCTCCATTGGTATTTTCCAAGCATGATGACCTGATCTGGTAGGACCCAAATCTGTATCCATTCTGCTTGTGTGTGGTTTGCATTACATAGGGAGGTAGGAAAATGCTACTTTCCAAAGCATGAGGTTCTAGTTGGACTAATACACAGTCAAATTGAGACCTCCTGGTATTAGTCACACTACAGGGTGTGACCAGAATTTGCTAGAGGCTAAGCCTTCCACAGTCTGTGCCATGGATCTGTTGTGATGGCTAACCTTAACTATAAAGCTGCCTGCATTTTGTCTTATGCTCTGTTTAATTGACAGAACCATGGGTGTGAAAGTCTGGAGAAAGAGTGGCCTGTCTGGCACTAGTCCCTGAAGCCTTGGCTTGGTGTATTTGGGGCACCTCTGAATGCAGGCTTCTGGCCAGAGAATTAGGGCAAGCCCCATGGGCATCTCCTGATAGGCCAGTCATCTTCAGTGTTGGTGGCACTGCCCCTTCTAAGCTACACAGTAGTAACTGCCCCCTGTGTTTTCAGGCCATTGTATTCCAAAAGTCTTGAGCATCTCCATAAATACTACTTAAGTAAATATTTTCAATATTTGAAGATACAGAGGAAGAGTGGTATTAGCCACATTTGGCATTCCGGAAAATCAAAGTAACGAACACTTTGGAATTTTGCTGTATGTGAAACTGAGTAGTGAACAAGAAACTTGTTATGTGTCAGTGTGATACTTGGAGCTAGGTTTGGTGGCACACTTAACTGTACCTAGAAGTAAAGGCAAGCAGATCAGGAGTTCAGGGCCAATCCTTAGCCTGGATTTGTGAGACTATCTCAACAAACAAAAGAAAAAACTATGGCCTCTTGCGTTATATCTACTGGGACTCTAAAAATCAGGATTCTCCAAACATATTTTCATTATCCTGGAGGATGGCTTTTCTTTAGTATGTGTGTATATTCATATGTGTGTATGACATGAACACACACATACACATGGATCAGAGTACAACTTGGTGAGAGTCAATTTACCCTTTTACCATGTGAAGATCAAACTCAAGAGTGTCCATCTTGTCAGCAAAGACCTTTACCCACTCAGCCACCACACAATGGCCTTACCCAGTATATGTATAGAAAATACAAATCTTGCAGAGAAGTTTTTCCTTTGTGAGCCTCCAAGTAATAAGTGAAGTTACTTTAGGCAGTATTTGGGTAAGGAATTAATACTTACTGGCTGTTTGAGGTTTTTTTCCTTTTTGTTTGGTACCAAACCCAGGGCCTTGTGGACCTCAGGTACACACTCTACAATTATGCTACATTCTTAGCCAAAGAATAAGTGTTTTATTACAAGAACTAAGCAATTGCTTAGCTGATTGTGGGTATTATAGAAGTGGCAGAGGAGCTAAGGAATGGCTGTGGTGGAAGCAGCCAGGCCCACATTGTCAGATGGCACTGACTGATTCCTAGATGCTCAAGAGCAGCTCCTATCATGAGGGATGGACTGATTCGGTGACTGGGTGGTGGCACAGATGTTGAAATAGAAGGAAATTTGGGTTTGAGTAGTCCAGAGGTTGTAGAATTCATCCTTTGATGTGTTGTTTATCGTATTTTAATTTTTTACAGAAATGGACCTGAATTTGAAGCTAGGATTCGACAGAATGAGATCAACAACCCCAAGTTCAATTTCTTAAATCCCAATGACCCTTACCATGCCTACTACCGCCACAAGGTCAGCGAGTTCAAGGAGGGGAAGGCTCAGGAACCCTCAGCTGCTATCCCCAAGGTTATGCAGCAGCAGCAGCAAGCCACACAACAGCAGCTGCCCCAGAAGGTTTGGAGTCCAGCCCCCTTTTGTGGGTTAGGGAGGAAGTAAGAACAGGCCAAGTGGGCGGGCATAATTATCTCTGCTGTCCACGATCACAACCATCATGGGCAGAAGTAGTTACCCTTAGCTTCCAGAAACACTTCTTGAACACTAGTTGGTGAAGCTCTGTTCTCTGGACTCAGATCATGAAGAGCCCAACAGAACAACTGTCTAACCAAGGCTTATGATTTATTGACCCAAGGAGTGAGGATTAATTGTAGTGTATGAGCAACCTTTTGGCCCAGCTAGCTGAAGGAGGTGATGTAGCCTTGTGCTATTCCTTCTCTTCTGTTGGAGCTGCTCCAATACCCAGTTGGTGCTGTGGCCCAGGAATGCTGACGATCAAGAGTGTCAGTGAAGGCAGGACCAGTGCATTTTGTCTGTTGGGTAGAACTGGCCTGGTCTCATCATTTTGCACCTTTCTCAGATTTTTGTGGAAAAGGCAGTCTTTTATTTGGTCATGAGAAATAAAAGTTGAAGTCATGTCTGAAGCCTTGCATTACAATTGCTGCTTGTAGGGCCTAAGGCTGATGTGGTTTTCTCACGTGTGAAAAGTACTCACAGTGCCTATTCTGCTCTCTTGGAAGTCATCGATGTATTTTTTTGCAGTAGGAATCACTACACACACATGGACCTTATATTTCCAGCCTCTTAAGTCATATTTTACATCTGATTTTCTATATATATATATTTGCCACCTCTTTAAGCCTTTGATGTCTGGACTGGAGCAGAGAGGAAGGCTGTCCCACTTGAAGCAGATTAGGGAGTTGAGGCACAGTTGGGTGAGACACTGATGCCAGTGTTATAGCAAATCTCAGTGGCCTTCACAATTAATAAAGCATTAGAGTCTGTGGTTATTCTGCTTCAGAGTTAGTTTACTCTATTTACTCCTGTTCTGTCTTAGGTCCAAGCCCAGGTGATCCAAGAGACCATAGTACCGAAGGAGCCCCCTCCTGAGTTTGAGTTCATCGCTGATCCCCCCTCCATCTCAGCCTTCGACCTGGACGTAGTGAAGCTGACAGCTCAGTTTGTAGCCAGGAATGGACGCCAGTTTCTGACCCAGCTGATGCAGAAAGAACAGCGCAACTACCAGTTTGACTTTCTCCGACCCCAGCACAGCCTCTTCAACTACTTCACAAAGCTGGTGGAGCAGTACACCAAGGTGCTGGCTTTGGGTACAGGGTGGTACTCTCTGTCAACAAGGATATTTGCTTTGTGTGACATCTGGGGAAATGTGAATTCCAGCTTAATGTAAAGTCTTTTATTTTTTTAAATATTTATTTTATGTATATGAGTACACTATAGCTGTCCTTAGACACACCAGAAGAGGGCATCAGATTCCATTATAGATGGGTGTGAGCCACCATGTGGTTGGTGGGAATTGAACTCAGGACCTCTGGAAGAGCAGTCAGTGCTCTTAACCCCTGAGCCATCTCTCCAGCCCAGTAAAGTCTTGATTTAAAAAGTTTTTATATATTTGTGTGTGAGAGAGAGAATGTGTAGGTGCTTTTGTGCCTTACCATGGAGCATGCTTGGCATTCGGAAACAGCTTTCAGTTTTATCTTTCCATTGAGGATCAAACGTAGGACATCAGGCTTGCATAGCAAGTGCTTTTACCCTATGAACCATCTCATTGACTCTGCATCTTTTTGTTTGTTTTGTTTTGTTTGAGACAGGATTTTCTTTGTGTAACAGCTCTGGCTTTCCTGGACTATTTTTGTAGTCTAGGCTGGCCTCGGGGTCAGAGAACCACCTGACTGTACCTCCTGAGTAGAGTCAGGGATTAAAAGTGTGCCTTAAATCTTGATTTCTTTTCTCTGCCTCTGTTTGTCTGTCTGTCTGTCTGTCTGTCTGTCTGTCTGTCTCTGTCTCTCTCTCTCTCTCTCCCTCTCCCTCTCCCTCTCCCCCCTACCCCCCCCTCTCTTTCTCTTCTCTCTCTTTTCTTTCAAGACAGTGTCTCACTGTGTAACCCCAGCTTTGAATGACCTGGCCTCAAATTCAGAGATACTTTTGTCTATGGGATCAAAGGCATGGGTCCCCACATCCAACTTGTATTGTTACCTCTTTAAATACTTCTTGATATTGAAGAGACGTGTTTATAAGCTGCTGTTATTAGGTGGTATCTGCTGTGTGACAAGACTAGGTAGCACTATCTGCTTTTAGGTGTCTGTGCATTGCCACTTGTCTGCTACATGGCCCAGCTTTTCTTCACTCTTAACCCTAGGTTTCACTGCTGCAGCCATGGATCCACATGGCAAGCTTTAGTCCCAGCACTCTTTGTTGTTGGTTGGTTGGAGACTGGTCTCCTCATATAGTGTGATTTCATTTGGAACTCACTATGTAGATCAGGCTGGCCTTGAACTCACAGAGATCTGTCTGCCTGCCTCTACCTCCTGAATGCTTGAATCCCAGCATTCATGAGGAGGGAGGATCTCTGAGTTCAAGGCTAGTTTGTGCTGCATAGTAAGTTCTGGGACAGCCTTGCCTACAGACTGAAACTGTCTTTAAAAAAAGAATCTTATCCTAGCCAGGCAGTGGTGGCGAACGCCTTTAATCCCAGCACTTGGGAGGCAGGGACAGGCAGATTTCTGAGTTAGAGGCCAGCCTGGTCTACAGAGTGAGTTCCAGGACAGCCAGGGCTATACAGAGAAAATAAAGAATCTGATACAGTAATCTAATATTTAAAATTAATCAGAGAACTGGATATAGTAGCTAACAGTTGTAATCCAAGTTCTATGAAGATTGAGGCATGAGGATTACTAGGAGCTTGAGGCCAGTCTGAGCTCTTTGACAGACTGCTGTTTTAACAGTAAAATGTTTGAAATGTTACAAAGGCTACTCACCTGGTGTAGGTTTACCAGTGGCACATTTTTCTTGTTTTTCTTTTGAGTGGAATGGTCTTACAATCTGTTGTTAATATTTAGAAGCGGTGTTAGAGATCTACATTGAAAGGACTTGTAAGGACTCACTCTGAAGAATAAACTTAGAAGTATTTTAAAATGTGTTTTTAGAAAATGACCAGATCTAGAATCTAGTAGAAGAGTAGTAGAACAATGGCTGAAACCTAAAGCCACAGGATTCTGTAAGTATACAGTCTCAGGGGTTTGTGGGTTTTTCCAATTTGGTTTTATCTATTTTTATTTTATGTGTATGAGTGGTTCTGTACTTGTGTGTGGGGCCATGGAAGTGAAAAGAGACTATCAGATCCCCTGGGACTGTAGTTAACAGATGTTTGTGAACCACCATGTGGATGCTAAGAGTCAAACACAGTCCTCTGAAGAACAGGCACTGTTCTAGCTGCTGCTGTCTCTTTAGCCTGTAGTATCAGTTCTAAGTATGGCCTAGGTTCATTGAACTGCTTCCATAGTACAAGTTCTCAGATCTCTATTTGTTAGTTTTTTGTTTCTTCCTCTAACTTCGGATATTGGCATTGACTCATAACTTGAAGGCACTAGAGAAAGCTGTTCTACCAGATAAAATTGTGCTGCTTTATGAGTGGAAGTAGATAGTGCTGGGAGGATTGGAATGGCTGTTAGAATAAAGGCAGTCAGTGTTCCGTTCCTTGGGAAATGCATGTTAGACATTATTTGTGGTTCTAGTAGTGAGAAGACAGGAATCTGTCATGATGGAGATTCTCAGTGGGTAGGAGAATACAGGTGAAGGAGTCTGTGTGTCAGATGGAGATAGATACTCTAGGTAGAGGGTATGGAAGTACTGGGAAGAAAGGGAAGAGGTAGCTGCAGTCCTGAACAGGACAGCAGAGGGGGACTTTCATTTTCAAAATGATAAGCGTACAGCAATGTTACCTAGGCAGCTATAACAGCCTGTTCTAGGAAACCTGCCTGTGGCTTGAGTGCTTTCCTGGGAGTCCTGGAAATGGCTTTCTCTAAAGGTGCTTTCTTAAGTGGTAGCATCAACATTTGGAGATGGAAAAGCACATTCTGGTTGTTAAAGTAACTTGCCCAAAACCCCACAGGTGGAGCTGGGATCCATCTCTTGTGTCCTTTAATGGGTCTGGCAAGGCTGCCTCTTTGTCTTAGACTGTGTGTGATACATTGACAGTTGCTCTAATCCTCTTTCAGATCTTGATTCCACCCAAAGGCTTATTTTCAAAACTCAAGAAAGAGGCTGAAAATCCCCGAGAAGTTTTGGACCAGGTAAACACAGGATTTTCTATTACCAGGAACCAATGCAGTGGGTTCTCTTTGTGTGGGTTTGGTTTTTGTTTGGAAACCTTCTTTGAAGCAGCTCAAGTTGACTTTTCCTAATCTGAAAATTCTAACACTCCAGAATCTGAAGCTTTGTGAGCACCTACATGACACCAGAAATTCAAAATTCCACATCTGACCTCATGTGATGGGTCACTTCCAAAATGCAGGTACACCAATGTCATAGAAAATTAACCTTCAGGCCATGTGCATGAGATCAAGTACAATCTGTACATATTGTATGTAATGGCGTTCAGGTTTAGACATGGATTCTATCCCGGGGTATCTAATTTATCACGTCTATGCAGATATTCCCAAATTAGAAACACCTCTAAAACAAACACCAAAGCATCTCAGGTGAGGGGTGGTCAGCCTGCACCTAGGCCTGGGTGCTGAGAACAAAAGCCTTGTGGTGTCCACTTTGCTCTCTCCAGAAGCTTTAGCTAGTTTTTCCTTACTTTAGGCCGAGAACTATCTCCTCAAGCAGATCCCTGGTGGTAGGGGTGATTGATTCCTTTTGATGTTACCAGGTTTTAAACTTTTAAAATGTTTGTTAGGTGCCATGTCTCACCTCTAATCCAACCACAAGTTCACAAGTTCAAGGCCACTCAGGGCTACAGAATGAGTTCCTGTCTCAAAAGACAAAGACCTTCCCACTCCCAAAAAAGTGTTTTCAGTTTCATAGGTGTAAATACTGATTTTTAGATGTCTTTGCCCCTCCCCCTTTGTTTTCTTTCATTTTCCCCACATCTTCCACTCCACCTCCTACTTTCATGTCATTTTTGGGGTAGGGAGACCTACTGAGTTTAGTGGAGTTATTTACATGAACATGAGATGAGACATTATTTACTGGAACGTGGCCCACTTATCAGGGGCTACACCGCTGAAGAAAATGACACCCTTAACCTAAGCTACCCCTAATGGCCAGCAGTCCCTCAAGGAGGGATGCCCCTCCTCCATTTTTGATGACCTGCTGGTGGGTCTGGTGTTGTGCAGGTAACCACAGCTGCAGGGAGTTTGAGTGCAGTGGCTGTGTTGTATCCAGAAGCTGACTTTTGGCACAGCTCCCATCTTCTGGTTCTTACTCACTTTGTATTCTCGCTTCTACAAATGTTCACTGCACTTAGGAAGGGGAAATATGAGTGTCCCATTGCACTGATATACCACTCTCATTTATCTCCAGCATGAGTCTGCATTGACTGCTGCAAGGTGTAATAAGTTTCTCTGCTGAGAACTAATCATGATAAGAACTTTGAACACTGTAACAACAGGATCACCTTGAAAAAAAATAAAAGTGCAGGGGTTGGAGGGATGTGATTGGTTTCCTATGCTTTGCCTATGTTGTGCAGCTACTTGCAGCACTAACTTGTAACCAGGTTTACAGTACCAGTTACTAGGTTTTCATGCATATTTATTACAGGAAAGTTTGCTGCTGTGAGCATAGAATCTTTCTAACTCTGGTGGAAGTTCCCCTTGTGAACATAGGTACATCTCCGTCTGAAAGTTACTATGAAGCCTCATTGTAGGTGCTATTTCCTATCTCCATAGGTTTGTTACCGAGTAGAATGGGCCAAATTTCAGGAACGTGAGAGGAAGAAGGAAGAAGAGGAGAAAGAAAAGGAGCGAGTAGCCTATGCTCAGATTGATTGGCATGATTTTGTGGTGGTGGAGACAGTGGATTTTCAACCCAATGAGCAAGGTTGGTCTGGCAAGAGAGTGCCTCCAGGTGGGAGCCGGGAACCCTAATGGTCCCAGGGAGCAACAGAATCAGGCCTGGGACTTTATTAGTATTTGTTTCCCTCTATTTCAGAGGGCTTCATTTGCCAAGTTAAATGCAATTCAACAGCTAATTACTACGTTAGACTGATATTCTCTGTAGATAATGAAATCAGACAGTTTTGTAGCCTCTGGGAAGCTCAGACAGAATAAGGATGGCTTTTTCTTTTTTCTTCTCTTTGTTTTGAGACAGCTCATGTTAGTGTTTTCTAGAGGAACAGAACTCATAGAATAAATCTGTGTATATAAATCAGAGGGGCTTACAGGCCGTGATCTAGCGACAGAAGTTCCAGGCAGCCGGTGTCTCAGCTGGGCTTCATTGGAAACTTAACTAGGGAAAGAATGCTTCAGCAGCAGGATACACAAACTTTCCAGGAGTGTGGGCAAGTGGGTGAAAAGCAAAAGCGTCCTTCCATGTCCTTTCACATAGGCCGCCACTAGCAGGTATGGCCCAGATCAGGATGGGACTTTGCACCCAAAATCTGTCACAGGTCCAGCTGCTTGGGGTTTAGATAATTCCAGATGCAGTCAATTTGACAACCAAGAATAGCCATCACACACACAGGATCTCTATGTAGCCCTGGCTGTCTTAGAACCGCTGTGTAAACCAGGCTAGCTACAAACTCACAGAAAGTCCACTTGTCTTCGTCCTCCAAGTGTTGGATTCAAAGCTGTTTGATTGTAACACACCCAACTCTGAATGCTTTTCACCATGGCATATCCCTTTTAGGAAACTTTCCACCTCCAACAACACCAGAGGAACTGGGAGCTCGGATCCTTATTCAGGAGCGCTACGAGAAGTTTGGGGAGAGTGAGGAAGTAGAGATGGAGGTTGAGTCAGATGAGGAAGATCAAGAAAAGACTGAGGAGACTCCTTCCCAGCTGGACCAGGATACTCAAGTGCAGGACATGGATGAGGTAAATTCCTAGGTGATGACTGTAGCTTGATCTTTTTCCTGGAGCCAAGGTTCAAAAGGTGGTGATCTTGGGAGAAGCCTTACAGCTCTTTAAGCCCAGGCAGCACATCACTTCTTAACAGCTCCAGAAACAAAGATTGATTCATGGGAAGCATCTGAAAGCTGTGCCAGCTTTGTATAGTTTATGTCCTTCCCTTTGGCTCAGTGTCCCTGGTCCCAAGCCACCATCCACCAGCCCTGCTAGGGAATCTTATTGCCCTGTGCTTTGATGCCTTTCTAGTCCTTACGTCTAAAGGATCACTAGTTCCCAAGCTTGTCTAAATGTAGCCTACACATCCTTTCAGACACTCCTAACCCTTCCAGCTTGGCCCTCCAATAGGCACAGAATCCTGAGCCAAGCTGCTCTCCCTGCTCTGAATTTGTACAGCTTGAGAAGAAAGGGCCCCAGTGTCTGTGGGAATTGACTTTTTCTCCTTCTCCCAGCATTGCTCTGGGAGCAGCTACCATTTTAGCGCCGACTTGGCTCCTGTATTTCTCCCCTGGATGTGAAGTGCGCTTGGCCTCTTGGGACTGCCTGGTGCCAGCTGCTAGAAATGCCTGGGAGGAGTGTTAGCACCATGGTCTGATGTTCCCATTCATGTTGTGAGGAAGCAGCTTGGCCTGCTGCCGTCTGACCTTAGCTGCCTCGAGAGACTAAGGCTCCTTGCCACCCTGAGGGCTGCCATGGGAAGTGGCCTTTCATCTCCTGTGTTGTGACATTGTTTGCTCTTTAGGGTTCAGACGATGAAGAAGAAGGACAGAAAGTGCCTCCACCCCCAGAGACACCCATGCCTCCACCTCTGCCCCCAACACCAGACCAAGTCATTGTGCGAAAGGACTATGATCCCAAAGGTACAGTCCTGCCTTCCAGACCTTGTGCTATTAAAGAAAGTCCTGGGTGGTCTTGTGTGGTTTTCAGATGGGCTGTTTCTAGGAGAGCTTGAGGTGACCCATATGTTACAGGCCTCATGGTGGGAAAGAGAATGTAGTCATCTCCAGTTTTAGGTTCCTGGTGTAAGAGTGGCAACAAGTGGATGTTTTTCGTGAACAATGTCTGAATACACCACTTTCTTAACCTAGCTACCAGTATTCTCACTTTAGACATCTGTTTCCTCTAGCTTCCAAGCCCCTTCCTCCAGCTCCTGCTCCTGATGAGTATCTTGTATCCCCCATCACTGGGGAGAAGATTCCTGCCAGCAAAATGCAAGAACACATGCGCATTGGGCTTCTTGACCCCCGCTGGCTAGAGCAGCGGGACCGCTCCATCCGAGAGAAACAGAGCGATGATGAAGTTTATGCACCAGGTGAGATGGAGGTTCCCAGCCCGTAGCTTGCTTTATGCGGACACAAAGTGGTTGAGGTCAACGAGAGTTTAGGAGGTAGGTGTAGCTATGATATTGCAAAAAATAAAATAAAATAAAATGTGTATTTCCCAAGGCACTGTAGAGGAATCCTCCAAAGTCTGGCACTGGAAGGAATGTCACTTGTCTGCTGTTATCCAATAACAAGATCTGACGATATTTGTTCTTTTGAACTCATGGTTAAAGTCTCTCTCCTTGAGTGGCACTCATTAATTAGTCTTACTGCCAAGTATAAAGCAGCAGGGATAGGGCTGGATGATGTGGTATACACCTTTAAACCCAGCACTCTGGTGCCAGAGGCAGGTAGATGTCTATAAGTTCCAGGCCAGCCTGGTCTGCTTAAGGGAATTCCAGGATAGCCAGGACTACATAGAGAGACCTTGCCTTTGTGGGGTGGGAGGTGGGTGTGCTGCCTAAGGCTAGGGACTCAGTCTTTGGTCCTGTTGATAGGAGTTGGACAAGCACCTTGCCTTTAGGCTTACTGCTGCTCTGGCAGCCCTCCCAGACCTGTAGGATGAGTGACAGTTGGGGCCCCCAGCCTGTGCTGTGGATCCAGCCTCTACTCTATGTTCCCAGAAAGCTGCTGACTTATTGGAAGGCTGCCATGCTTAGTTTCCCTTCCTTTCTATTTCACTGTGCACAGGTCTGGATATTGAGAGCAGTTTAAAGCAGTTGGCTGAGCGGCGTACTGACATCTTTGGAGTTGAAGAGACAGCCATTGGAAAGAAGATTGGTGAAGAGGAGATCCAGAAGCCAGAGGAAAAGGTGCATTTCCTGTGAATCCTAGTGCCTTCCTGCCCTCTGTCTCTCACATGTGAATTCATGACAAGCTATGTCTTTGCTTTCCCATCCAGGTGACTTGGGATGGCCATTCAGGCAGCATGGCCCGAACCCAGCAGGCTGCCCAGGCCAACATCACCCTCCAGGAGCAGATTGAGGCCATCCATAAGGCCAAGGGCCTGGTGCCAGAAGACGACACTAAGGAGAAGATTGGCCCTAGCAAGCCCAATGAAATCCCTCAGCAGCCACCACCTCCATCTTCAGCCACCAATATCCCCAGCTCAGCACCCCCCATCACATCAGTGCCCCGGCCACCTGCGGTGAGTCAGAGGCCACCCTGTGACCAAGTGTTTTAAACCTTGGTCTTTACGGTGGGATGATGCTCTTGTGTGGAAAGGGCAACTGGTTTACAGTAGGGTCCGGATGCTATGGTGGCCGGAGTTGAAAGAGGAAGAATCAAGTTGAAAGTGGAAACTTGTAGCCTGATCTTCCACTGCAGAGGAGATTTGGATTAGGGAGTGAACTGAGTGGCAAATTGGGGAAGCAGATTTGAGGCAGAGGACTGTGGGCTTAATGGGTCTTTGAGAACTGATGGTCTATTCAGTAAATGAGGTCAGGGTCAGCCTCTATAATGGTAGTCTGCCATGAATTACGGGTTGAATCTGAACCACTAAGACCCAAGTAGAAAGAATTAACCTGGAACTCTCAGCATTGAGTTTCTATCATTGGCCTGAGGAGAAACTTCAGTCTCAGTGATAAGCAGAGTCCAAATTGCCCAACCCCCATCCTGAGTAGCCAGTTGGTGTGTCCCTGAAGCTGAGCCTTGGCTTCCTGTGACTTACGTGTCTCCTCCTACCCTCAGATGCCACCTCCAGTCCGCACCACTGTTGTATCTGCAGTGCCTGTTATGCCTCGGCCACCCATGGCATCTGTGGTCCGGCTGCCCCCAGGCTCAGTGATTGCCCCTATGCCACCCATCATCCACGCACCCAGGATCAACGTGGTACCTATGCCTCCTGCAGCACCTCCCATCATGGCGCCCCGCCCACCTCCCATGATTGTGCCAACAGGTCAGTCTGTAGTGTTGCTTTCTTATCTCATGGGTCAGTCCAAAAAGCTGTGGTTGGCCTTAATGATGGCTATTCCCAATGAGTCTCCATCCCAGAAGAAATCTCAACTGGGAACTAGGAGCCATATTTCTTGTGAGACACAAGAAACTGAGATGGCATAGCTAGTGTGTCTACATTTGGTGGTCAGGTCTTTGACAAGTCCAGAAGCCTGACACAACTATTTTATGGCTGACCTTGCCCTGCTTCTCGTTTCCTGCTGCCTAATTCGGGCAGCCTCCCAAGGCTCCCTGCCAGGGAATGTGCTGAGTGACAGACTCATCAAGGCATGGCACTTCACACCTCTAAGGAGCAAAGCCTCAAGATTGCCCAGCAAAATCTTCCCAGTCCTGCCTATTGGGCCTCTTCACCTCTTCTGTACTCATGGGGCAACTGTATGTACCGTGTCTTTGTAGCCTTTGTGCCTGCCCCGCCTGTGGCTCCAGTCCCAGCCCCAGCTCCAATGCCTCCTGTACATCCCCCACCTCCTATGGAAGATGAGCCTCCATCCAAGAAACTAAAGACCGAAGACAGCCTCATGCCTGAGGAAGAGTTCCTGCGCAGGAACAAGGTCTGTGACCCAGAGTGCTACCTGTGCCCTGTAGTACCTGGCAGCGGCATGGGTTACCCAAGCCCCAGTTATGTTCCAGTCCCATGCGGTTAGTTTCTGGGATGTCAGTCAGCCATAAGAAGCTTCTGGGTATGTTTGTAATGTGAGGTCAATAGCTGGGAGATGAGAAGGTGCTAGTGGTAGTTCTGGAAGTGTGGACTCTTGTGGGGATGCACCTGCTGAGACATTATCACGGGAGTGAAGTGACAAGATCACTAACCCAGCTATAGGAAGTCTCAGCACAGTTATTAAATTCAGCTCTCCCCCAGCTCTGGGAAGGTGCTCGTTAGGGTAGGATTCTGCTGGCCTTCTGGAACAAGGATTCTACATTGGCACTGGTAGTCTCTGACAAAGCTGTTAGGCTTCGGTGAAAAGGCAGTGACAGTCCCAGCTCCCAAGAGATTTGACAAAATTTTATTTTTCCAAAACTATTGTCTATTTCTTGAACACCTATCAAAGGTTCAGACAATTCTCTTTCGTGTTCTCACTAGTCTGTTTTAACACAAGCAAGTAGCATTGAGTTCAGGAGTCTTGTCCTCTAAGTTTGAACCCAGTACTTCACAGATCCTATCTTTACCCTACTGGTCCTTGAGATTGTAAAATTCACTAGAAAGCATGATGGGTCTATTTAAGGAATGGGAATGAAGCAGGACAGTGGTGGCACACACCTTTATTTAATCCCAGCACTTGGGAGGCAGAGGTAAGCAGATTTCTGAGTTCAAGGCCAGCCTGGTCTACAGAGTGAGTTCCAGGACAGCCAGGGCTACACAGAGAAACCCTGTCTTGAAAAACCAAAAAAAAAAAAAAAAAAAAAAAAAAAAAAAAAAAAAAAAAAAAAAAAGAGGAATGGCAGTGAAACAGTATGATAATACACACTTACAATCTCAGAACTCTAGAGGTAGGAGGTTTGAGGTCAAGCCTAGGCTAGCCCTGACTACCTACCTTTAAGCCTGTGTAGAAAAATAAGAAAGAAGAAATGAAGTCTTGTGTCATATCTACCAGCATCAGCAGTAAATGGGTGAGAGGGGCAGGAGTCACTGTTGATGAGCCACTGATAGCAGAGCATAGTTCCTGATTGGCTTAGGGCTTACCAGGCATAATGAGCACTGCATTTTGCAGGGTCCAGTATCCATCAAAGTGCAGGTACCCAACATGCAGGATAAGACGGAATGGAAGCTGAATGGTCAGGGGCTGGTCTTCACTCTCCCACTCACTGACCAGGTATGTTTTGCCACCCCCATTTGGTACAGGTACTTTGGAGTCAGTGGGTTGGGTAAGCTTTTTCCAGGTGTCCTTAACAAGAGAATGAATGGACTTTCTTTGATCCCACAGGTCTCTGTCATCAAAGTGAAGATTCATGAAGCCACAGGCATGCCTGCAGGGAAACAGAAACTACAGTATGAAGTAAGCCAGGGTAACCCCGTCCTGCCCCTTAGGTTCCATCTCCTCTACCATCCCTGAAACAATTGTACAAAGTATGATGGAGAGAGACCTGGATGTGGCCATCCTAGAAGTGATCCAGCTGGAATGTTGGGGCCGATGAACCTGGTAGTGCTGTATTCTAACAGCATAGTCTAATTCAGGGTCTAAAAACCTTTGTCTCGGTATGTGGAACCGGATGGGGACTGGCCCAGTGATGTGATCTTAGGCAGCCTGGTTGTTTATGTAGATGCAAAGGGATCTTCAGGTTTTCTGGGATAATAGGGAGTTGACTAAAGGTAATCACTAAAGGTCTTTGACCTGAGAAGTTGCCTGTGCCTTGTAGTTAGTTGGTCATGACTAGCATTTGGAAAGTTGGAAAGTAAAGCAAATGTTGACAAAGTCCCTTACTTTGCATCTGTTGGAAAGAAGGAAAGAAGGAAAAAGATGTTCTAGAAGAAACCAGAGTTCCATACTTCACTGACCTCCTGACCTTCCCTTAAGCTTCCATATTGGTGAAGTCTAGAATATTCACAGCAAGCTCAGTTGTGTGAGGCTGCATGTGGTCAGAGACAGGTGGCGTACATTAAGACATTTGTCTGTCTTCCAGGGCATCTTCATCAAGGATTCCAACTCCCTGGCTTACTACAACATGGCCAGTGGTGCTGTCATCCACTTGGCCCTCAAGGAGAGAGGCGGCAGGAAGAAGTAGCAAGAGATACTCTGCAGTTGAACTGCCATTGTACCTCTTTCCACCACCATTTCCAGGAGTTTCCCTGGGACCTCAGGCACAGCCTGGGCATTTGTTTTCCTCTAAGCCAGTCTATGGAATGAATATCTTGTTTCGTTCTGGATTGGAGGTCCTTCAAGGAAGTCCACTGGGAATTGAAAACCCAGGGTTGTCCCACAGGACAATTTCATAATATCGAGTGATGCTTGACTAATAGAATATGGTTAATACCATTCATCATTTTGTATCATGCTCTGGCCTCTAATAAACATCTTGAAGCTAGGCATGGCACATGCATTCCTGTAATCCTGGGACTGGGAGGTGCAGGCAAAAGAATTAAATGTTCAAAGTTAACCTCGGCTATATAGCTTGAGACCAGACTGGACCGTGTGAGATACCGTGTTAATTTTTTTTTTTTTTTTTTTTTTAATTAAAAACTAAATACCTCCTGGACCTTCATGGAAGCAGTTTGTCCTTGTCATCCTCAGACTGGCTGAGAAGATCTCCCATTCTTACCTATCTCAGGGATAGATGGTGAACAACAACTCTTCTAGGGACAAAGGTGAATTTCCAAATCGATTAAGAGGGGAACAAATGGGTCTGTCTGTTGACGAGCTGTGCCCACTGCATGGTGCTGTTGAGCTTAGGGGTCTCTGGTCTTGCTGTTTACATATACATTTTTGCTGCCTGCCATCGTCTTTCAAGTATTTCTTCTAAAAAGCATGGCTGGGGAGGTGGCTTTGTGAGTAAATTGCTCATGGTGCAAGAATTGATGGAAGGGCCACTAGAACAAGCCACTGCTACCCCTGTGCACAGGGGGCAAGACTGAGCCAGAGTCATTCTAAGCAGGGCAGTGAACAAGAAAGACCTGTAAAGCCAGGTGGAAGGCAAGGGCGAACACCCATGTGTTTGCCACAGCATAGCAAACACACACAGAGAGAGAGACACATTTTATATTCTTAAAGCTTCGGGATCCTCCACCATGCCGTAGCCACAGAACAAGGATCAGTAGCTTATTTCATGTGTCATCCCTTGATAGGCATAGCAGTTTTAGTGGTTTGCTCTAGGGAGTTTTTCGCAAAGGCTGTTCTTTACGATGTGTGGTTAATTGTGCCAAATCCACATACTGGCCTAAGGGCCTCATATCTAGTTTACTACTTCAGTGTTGTATTTGGAATTTTTGTTTTTCTTTGGTTTTGAAGTAGCTCCCCTGGAACATGGTATATAGACTAGGCTGGTTTTGAACACACAGGTCAGCCTGCTTCTGCCTCCCAAGTGCTGGAATTAAAAGCACGGGCCATCAGGCTTGGCACTGCTTCCTGTTGAAGCACTTGTGTAGCACCTGTGTAGTCCTTGTGTGATTATCCTTGTTTGAGGTACTGAGGGCAAGTCACGTGCCAACCATCCCATGGCTTAAGTCCAAAACATGTGCCTCGCTCTTGGTCACTAACTGAGGTCCTGATGTGGGTTGTTATTTTGGAGTTGTGTTCTTGCAGAGGCATGAGTGCTGCTGTGTGTATTCGAAGGGAGGGGAGAGGTGAGAGCTTGTGGATGAGCTTTAATCAAAACAGGTTTCTTTTCTGAGGATTACATGTGCTAAAAGCTTTTGAGTTCGAAGTACCTTTTCTTTTATGGTCTCTGGAAAAGAACACTCTCAGGATCCCAGAAGCAATATTTTTGGTTTTTCAAGACAGGGTTTCTCTGTGTAGCCCTGGCTGTCCTGGAACTCACTCTGTAGACCAGGCTGGCCTCGAACTCAGAAATCTACCTGCCTCTGCCTCCCAAGTGCTGGGATTAAAGGTGTGCACCACCACCACCCGGCAAGAAGCAATATTCTAATCCCCAACCCACTCTACCTTTTCCTCCCAGCCTAGGCTTAGGTAGCTCCTCTACAACACCTGTCACTTGGCTCTGTTACACATTGGTAGGCCCTCAACATTTAACATCGTTGATGTCATGCTAGTTTGTACCCTGTGTGACATTTATCTCTCACCTGGTTGCCAGAACCATTTGCCTAGGGACTAGTGCAAAATTTGGTTTGTTGATGTGCTTCTCAGTTTTAGGGGCCTGAAACGAGCTTCCTGCTAGACATTAATTGGGTAGCACCAGAAATTTCCAGGAGAAAGGGGGGGTACTGGTGTGTGTGGGGGTATCAGGAAGCCTCAGAGAATCCCATGCCAATCCTTTTTGGTGTTAAGGACATGGCATTGTGTCAGGGCATATGCCTCTGCAGACTGGAAAAGCCCACAGTGCCTCTGTGGCTAAGGCTAAGACTAGAGACCAGGAATGTGGTTGGGTAGAATGCAAGTGAATGGGCCCTTTGATCCACATTCCGGAGTTAACAGTTCCCAGAATTCCTGAATGAATGCCTGTCCTGGCTCACATTCACTTGGAGGCTCATTGACCACACAGAGCCTTGTGACCTTTGGTGGCCACAGACCAAGATTGTTTTCTAGCACTGCATTTCCTACAACCTTGTAAGTTTAAAAAGTGCTTATCCAAATTTAAGTTTTAAAATTTTTGTGAAAATAATTTTTATTAAAAATTCTATATTTTATATGTATTATATATAAATTACTTTGGTCATATGCCCTCTATAATCCCCATTTTTTCCTCTTCCTAGCAAACACTTCTTTCCAACAAGTTTCCTCATGTTGGTGTCTATGTGGTGTGTGTGGCCCACTGCATCTAATTAGGGTTGTTTATTTGATCAAGGGCAACTAACTAGTGGCTATACCACTAAAGAATATACTGTCCTCTACCCAGCAACTGTTATCTGCCTGTAGGTCCTCAGGGAGGGTGGGGCCTATGATTGCTCCACCATCATCCCCAGTCCAGTTTCCTGTAGGCCTGGTGCTATGAATTCATGGGTTCAACAGCCATATCAAGATGAGCTTTGTTAACTACAAACAGAGCTGTTAGATTGTTGCTCTTTCAGAGGACCCTAGGTCATGTCAGGTGGGTTACAACTGCCTGTAATTAGCTGACCGGAGTGTATTTGTACACACATAATATACACAGATGTATACATAGATATAAGAAAGAAAAACTTTGGAAGTGCTCTGGAGTTTAAAGAAATTAACACTGAGAAGTAGAGAGATGCTTCAGTTATGAGTGGTTTCCAAATAAGCATGAGAATTTGAGTTAGGGTCCCTACACCATACAAACTGGAGTCACACCATATGTTACCTCAGCACAGGGAGGCAGAGACTATAAGGATCCTGGGAGCTGAATTGCTGAGTTCACTGAGACTATTTCAGAAAATAAGGTGAAGTGTAATTGAGGGATACCCTTGCCATTAATGTGGCTTTTCACAGGTACCCAGATACACCTGTGTACACACCCTGTGTGTACGCACCCTGTCACACACCAAGTGTGCCTTTCTAGTTCCCGAGGCTTAAGAAGCAAATAACTAACATCCCTATTCTTTCAGTAACTTTGCACAAGGACACAGTAATTTAAAACAGCCATGAAACAATTTGTGTGTCATGGTTTAGCTGTTAACTCCACTGCTACACCTGTAGGCTAGGGTAGGGAACAAGACAATCATGAGCTTGAAAATTATGAACATTATTACTTGAGCCCACTGTTTACTGGGAATTACCATGTAGCAAATGCTTAAGGACTAAAATCTCAAAATAAGGTTTTTTCTAGTATTTCATTTTACTGATGAGGAAATAGTCTGAAAGAAGCCAAGCATGCTGGTTCCAGCTCCTTGAATGTGATTAAGTAGGGCAATTGTTGGAGCCCAGGAGTTGGAGGGCAGCCCAAGTAACAGGCCCTGGTTCAGGAAAAAAAAAAAAAAAAGGCCTCAGAATTGATTTGCCTCATGGTCATATGGTCATCAACTTCAGTCTCTTCTGTTTCTGAAAGATGGGTATGCTACCCTGAGATTTCTGGGTTATCTGTGTGGTATTTAATTTACACTGTCAACTTGGACTGGATTTGGAGTTACTTAGGAAACAAACTTCTGGGCATGTCTGTGAGGTTGTTTCCAGGAAGGTTGAACTGGAGAGGAAGACTCACATGGGTGACAGGTTGGGAAAACATTCTGTGGGCTGAGGTGCAGGAAAAAAGGAGCTGGTAGCACATGCTTTGTATCTCAGGGATTACATAGTGGAGACTTCTCTCAAGACAGGGAGAGAACAAGTAGGTTAGGTTGTTAGGGAAATAACTGTGGGAAGGCCAATCTAAGAGGATCCACAAGGAGAGAAGCAAAGGAGTGGCTTTGAAACACTCAGATGCCACATCTCTAACTCCAAATCCAAGATGACCTTGGGTCACAAGGTCTCACAGAAAGAGTCATTTAAACACATCCTGCAGTCACCTCTCGGTGACTGACTGGAGTCACCTCAAACTATGAGCCAAAATAAACAAGCCTCTCCCTAATTGCTTTTGTCAGTTACTTTGCCACAACAAAAAAATACAGTCTGTATATTTGCCCTTAGAAGGCTAAGTGACAAGGTGTTTGGGAGATAGAACCTTAAGACCAAGATGACAAGGTCAAACATGGATACTACACTATCCACTGGTTCTATCTGCTTCCTTTCTCCATCGCTGGGATAGGCACTCTGTGCCTCCTGGGATCTATGTTCAGCTATGAGAAGGAGGAATGTCCTCGCAGATAGTGGTTTTTTTTTTTTTTTTTTTTT
>NW_022196905.1:26010281-26049468 GCF_008632895.1 Mastomys coucha | reverse complement strand
TAGCTGTACAGATGGCCATGAACCATCATGTGGCTGCTGGGAATTGAACTCAGGACCTCTGCTTGCTCCGGCTGTGCCCCACATAATACACTGTAGCTGTCTTCAGTCGCACCAGAAGAGGGCGTCAGATCTCATCACGGATGGTTGTGAGCCACCAGGTGGTTGCTGGGATCCGAACTCAGGACCTTCAGAAGAGCAGTCAGTGCTCTTACCTGCTGAGCCATCTCGCTAGTCCGCAAATAGTGTTTTAAAAGCAAAATGGCCTGTGCCTGCTCCTATGTCTGCTGTTGTCCTTTGTATAGAAAACCAGAAGCAACTGGAATGTAAACTGCAGGTCTTCAAGAATGTCAGGCTATGTGGCATCAAGGAAATGGCTGGTGAATCATTCTGGGATAGATCCCTTTCTTGGAGCCTGTTCCAGACTCTGTAGTCTGTCTTTCCCGCTTAGTTATCTAGAGAAAGTCAAATGACACTAGTAAACAATACAAAGCTAGGTGAATGACAAACTTTAGGACTGAGAGTTGTGTGCTGGGGTCGAGTGCATAGGAATGTAATTGGCCCAATTTTAATACAAGCATTTTGTGAAAACTAAGGTCCTAGGACTGCCATAAACTAATCTGGGATCTTAGACAACTGACTTGACTTTATAGAAACTCGATTTACCTACCTGTAAACTAGGGCATGTATAAAAGTACTAAAAGATTACAAACGAAGGCATAACCAGTTTGAAAAGCAATTTGCCAGTTGCTCAAAAGGTTAAATGGGCCACCGTGATGGCTCAGCAGGTATAAAGGCCCTTGCTGCCAGGCCTGGTGGCCTGATGATATCCAGGATCCATACCCATTTCCATATAAGAAATGACTCCTGAAAAATGTCTCTTACTTCTGCACACACAATTTTTTGAAAGGTTAACCAGAGTTATTAAAACACAGAAATTCTCCTAGGAAATTCTACTCAAGAAAAGTGAAAATAATGTACCTGGTCAAAAAGAGAAAAAAGAAAGAGAAATATTCAAATGACTTTCACTAATGAATAGTATATGTGTGGTATGTCCATACAATGGAATATAATTCAGCCATGAAAAGAATAAAGCACTAATAAGTATACAATGTAGATATATCTTGAAAGCAAAAAGAAAGCTTAAGGCCAGCCTGTATTACAAGCAAGACAAGACCCTCTCTTAAACAAATAAAAAAACTAGACACACAAAATCATTGATACATAGATATTTAAATGTCTAGAAGAAGCAAATCTATAGGTACAAAGAATAATGGTTAGCAGTGAGTGAGAGAGAACTAGAAATGACCTTTACTGAATAGGAGTTTCTTTGGGGGATAAAAATGTTTGTGCAACTCTGTAAGGATGCTAAAGAACCATGGTATTGTATTTTTTGTTTTGTTTTGTTTTGTTCTTTTGAGGTAGGGTTTTTATTTGTAGCCCAGTCGGTCCAGAACTCATAAACTGTTTTAGCCTACTGAGTGCAGGCATCTATTATGCCTAGTTTATTTTTTATTTTTATTTATTTGTGCATATGTAGGTATGTCGATGGGGTGATGGTATTCAAATTTAGGAAATATACACTTTATTTTTTTATGTTTATTTATTTATTTTTGAGACTGGGTTTCTCCGTATAGCCCTGCCTGTCCTGGACCTCACTCTGTAGACCAGGCTAGGCTGGCCTCGAACTCAGAAATCCGACTGCCTCTGCCTCCCAAGTGCTGGGATTAAAGGCGTGCGCCACCACCGCCCGACGGAAACATACACTTTAAATAGATGGAATTTATGGTATGCTGATCGTATCTCAATAAAACCATTGGGGAGTCAGGCATGGGAACCCACATCTGTAATCCCAGCACTTGGGATACGGGGAAGGCCTTGGACTACATAGTAAAATCAAAGTCACTTTAGAGACCCTATCTCAAAGAAAGACAATACAAATCAACTCTCACCAAAAAAATAAATAAATAAATAAAATAAAAAAAGGTGTTGGGAAGAAAAAAGTAGAGTTTAGGTCTGAATTATTCTTATAGGGTCTCCCATGAGCTATTTTACATGCCCCTAAGCAGGGCAGCAAGGTGGTTCCGATTCCTAAGCCCACTTGCGTCTCATCACTGTTCTGGAAAATGAACGGGCGAAGCAGCGCTACCCACGACCCTGCTTCCCATGGAGGCAGAGACCAGTAGGACCTCCAGGGAAGCCCTGGACCTTCAGCTAGAGAGCGGTCGCAGGTGACACACCAGCTCCTGGCCAACCCGGAAAAGCCAGACGAGCTGGTCCAGGTGAGTTTTGGTGATTGGCAGCCAGGGAAGGCGGGCCCCTGGTGACGGTTGTCCCGCCCCCCTCACGTCGGCCCACTTGGCGCCAGGCTGGAGGAGGGGCGGGGCCCGGGACCCTCGGCACCCATTGGACGCGTGGTGGGAGCTCCCTGGGTATCCGCCCCCAGCCTTGTGGCAGCCAATGGGCGCGGGGCGTGGGCGGGGCGTCAGCAGCGTCGGCGGAGGCCGGGAGGCTCGGGCGGCTGAGGTGGCCGCTGGCGCTCTGGTGGCGGGCGCGGCCGATATGGCGAAAAGCAGCGGAGAGAATGGGCCGCGCGCGCCGGCAGCGGGCGGGAGCCTGTCTGGGACCCGGGAGAGCCTGGCCCAGGGCCCCGACGCCGCCACCGCCGACGAGCTGAGCTCGCTCGGCTCAGACTCGGAGGCCAACGGCTTCGCCGAGCGCCGCATCGACAAGTTTGGCTTCATCGTGGGTTCGCAGGGCGCTGAGGGCGCGTGAGTAGCTCGGGGGTCTGGGCCGGGCGCGGGACCAGCACAGGCGTGGGCCTGACCCACCAACGTGTCTCCACGGTCCCATCCCCACACACACCCGCCGCAAGCGGTAGTCTACTTCCTACCTCCTGACAGAAAAGCCACCCTCTTCCTCCCGGTCGCCCCCAAACGGAGTGATCCGTACCCTCCAAGGAGGACCCAGTGCTCTCCAGATGGGGGTTTCCTATCTCCAGCTCATAGTCTCACCAGGTCACTCTGGCCTTAAAGCTTTGCCACCCCCTGACATGCGCACAGATGGCTGCCCCGTACTTTACCCACAGCTATTCTCCATCTCCCCCTACCCCACAGAATCCTAGTCTCACCATCTCAGTATCCCCACCCCAGGAAATCTTAGACTTCAGGACTCCGAGCTGGCCCCACCCCATTCCAGGTCGCACTAACTCTTACATCCAGACACATAGATCTCAGAAGGATTGACACTGGCCAGCTCCCTCCCAGAGAGTCCTTTCTTGTCACCTACAATTTCTTTTCATCATGGAAAGGTCAGAGAGTGTCTCTCCCCATACACACCCTCTGCCAAAAGTCAGCTTTGTCCATTGTCACAGACAACAGGTGGGCAGACACTCCTTCTTCCTAGTAGTTATAGGGTGACAGCACCTCAACTCTTGGACTCACTGTCAGCTTCATCACACAGGAGCCAGCCAGTATACTCCCAGGCTGCTGTGTATGTACTTCCTTCCCAAATCCAGATCTAGGACTGGAGTAGGAGAGACAACAGGGGCCTCACTCATGGACACCCCACCCTTGAGCACCCAGGCACCCTGCTCGCCATTAGAGAAAGCCGAGATGGGAGTAGCACCTTCCCTCCAAGCTGAGCATGTTGAGCTGCAGATTTCTGCACGGCAGAACCCCTAGAAGCCTGTTCTCCCAGAGACTGTAGGTGCAGTCTGGTGGTCCCCAGAAGATGGCCTCTGGATCCTGCTTACATTCCGGTTGTCTTGTGATAGGAGTGCCATACCCAGAACTGAAAAGCCTCCCTTTCGTAGTAGTGTACCTCCCAGTTTATAGAGGCAGAACTTCACAGTCACCAGGGGAGCCCTACTCCAGAATATATCCTCCCTCCCTGACTGATTGTGACTGTCCAAGATGTGCCCAGCTGGTCCTGTGATTTACAGAAGTGTTTGACTATCTTAAGAACCCATGCCATAAAGCTGTCCCATATAAATGTCACTTCCATATCACCCTCCCTCCCCAAGAGTCTCTTATTCACCAGGCCTCCTCCTCCTTAGAAGGAGAAAAATTCAAATCCAGGCCTCTGACCTAGATGGAGTTTCCTCCCACCCACTGGATCTGTCTCTTCCAACCTTTCCTTACTTGCTCACATTAGACTAAGCCTAGTCCAGTTCAGAACCAGGAGAAGCCCTCCTTCTTATCCTTCACCCTGTATGAACTTGTGGAAACCAAGAGAGGGTTTGGACTGTGTTTCAACTGGGGCATGGTCATCTCGGGAATGGTGAGGTCTTGAGGGGGTGGGAAAGGAATTCTCTGTTTTATTTGTGGGGTCTTAGAAGTAACAGCTCAGATTTGCTGGCAAATTGTAAAGCATGAGGACTCATCTATGATTATTGGATATTTACCCAAATTTCAGGGTGCAGGACGATATGATAGAGTAAGGAAAAGCCAGATTTAGGGATTTGTGTGACCTTGGGTAGATCTTGAGTCCCTAGCCTGTTTAGTCAAGGGAAAAAGTAATGTGTATATCCATTGTTGCTCAGGAAAGTGAAAATCAGATATATGAAAGCATCCCGCACCATGCCTGGCACAGGTAGTAGCCCAAGAAATAGTTTTCTTTCTCCTTTTAAGGGTCTGAGAAATGAAGAGAAAAATTAGGGCGTACCTCTGGTATTTGAGGGAAGAGACGCCCAATGGGAGTACCTCCCTTTGGCACTGATCCCCAAATCTCAGCCAGATATTCCTCTTCTCCATCTTCCAACTGAACACTTAGGATATGGCCCCACAGATGCCCTCCACATCTCTGAAGCCTGTTAGGCCAAGTCTGAGGTGAGATCCCAGACCTACTTCTGTCTGTCTCTCTGCCTCATTCCCTTCAGCTTGTCTGTTAGCAAAATCTCTAGTATCAGAAAGTTTGGATCTTCCGTGTTTAGTTTATATTGTGGTTCTAAAAAAGCCAAAAGTAAGTCCCTGCCCAAGGCCATATGAGGGGAAGTTGTGGGAAGTTTCAGGGTAACCGCCCTGAACTTAGTCTCGTGGTTGAGGGCTGGGAGTGCTTGTGCTATCCCAGAGAAGTGAAACATTAGCACAAACGGCCTGCAGAGTCTGGAGACTCTGTCTCCAGATTAAAGGTCCGTGTCAGACATCCTGGGCCAAAGGTTGTCCCAGCACCGGTCAGTTTTGGTGGCTGTCAAGGACTGTGGGACTAGGAAAGAAAACAGACTTCCTCACTCTGGTGTCTGTTGCAGAGTGGCCTAAAGTATATCATATAATTGTGGGCTGAGCTGGAACAGATCTTAAGAGATTGACTATATAGAAGATAAAACAGAGACCAGAGAAGCAAAAATGTGCTTAAGATCACATAGCATAGATCTAGAGCCGGGATGTAGGATGTCAGAATCCCAAGTCAGGGCCAGTTTCACCCTCCATCCTTGTGGCATTTTGCCCCCAGCAGGAAATCGGTTGGCATACAGGTAAAGTGAAGGTAACTAACAGGAATCTGCCTGCCATTACCTTCCCTTGATTCCTCAGCACTTCATACACCCTGAGCAGTGTAGGAGGCTAACAGGAATGGCCAGAAGAGTAAGAGCATGTTGTCATTAGTTTAGTCTAATTAGCTTAGGGCTGGACCAGCCAGGCTTATTCCAAGTCAGAGAACTGAAAGTGGACATAGAGATGACCACTATCATACAGATTGGTGTGAAATTATTAGCCTTTCTTTAAGTCTATTAGGAGAAAAGCTGGGGGTTGAGTGTAGAGTTCTTTCACCTTTTCATCTTACCACTCAGCCTATTTGGTAGGGAACCTTTAATGGGATTGAAGTGTTCCCTGGATGCTCTTGAGCACTAGCCAAAAGCAAGAAAGCAGCTAGCCCATGAATGACCCTGTGGGTGGCACAGGCGCAGACAAAGGCCCTGGCAGCATTAGTTCTGGGTTGGCCCAGGACTTAGCTGGGCAGTGAAACCCCAAGAAGACCAGGTGTTGTGAGCAGGGAAGGGTGGGAGGGGAAGAACAACCTGTCTGATGGTCTTTCTGCAGCTGAAAGTTGGTCAGGAGCGGAAAGGGACCTAAGCTAAATCCCTGGTAGCTGGAGAGGTGAATCCCCAGTAACCTTCCTCTCCTTTTCCCATGTGATTATCAGCACTAGCCTGAGGCTGGAGCTTCCTTCCCACCCAGCCTCAATCTGCTCAGTATGTAGGCCAGATGAGTCAGAAGTTATGCTCTCTGGGATCCTGTGGGCATTGGCTTCCTGTTAGGGGAGCAAATGATTTGAGCTGAGCTCAGGGAGAAACATCTGGAACAGCATATTGTCTTCTTTAACCCCCCCCCCCCCAGTTCCCTCTGCTTCTAACCAATTATGTCAGACCAGTGACTTTGAAAGTCATAGAGCTGGCTTAATTGGCATCCTTACAGATTGGTCTATGCCAGTTTTTGTTGAGGTGGAGCCAGAGCCCTCTTGGCAAGCCAGAGCCTGCCTGTTTGCTACCCTGCCACCACCGCCTTTTTTACTTCATAAGCTCTGACTACCCACTTCTCTTGGGCTCTGACAGGTCCCAGGAGAACATGGAGCTGGCAATGAGCATCCCTGGCTAGTCTTCTTGGAAGAATATAGCTGTATATGTGGGGCCCAGGTCTTTGACTCTAGCCCATGAACACTCTCATTTGTTTCTTTCCATTTTCTTCTCTTGGCCTCTAAGAAAAATCCAGTTCGATGGCCCTGTTCTCAGACAAGATCTGACTTGGTAAAGCAGGAGCCAGCTCGCCAGCTGCTGTCCTGGGAAGGTGCCTGTGTGTCCACTTGCTAGAAACCCTAAGCTGTGGGAAAGAGATAAGCAATGGAGCCTGCTTGATGTTTTGTCTTCCCAGCATCTGGCCTGAAACATGACCTGGGGATGGGGGACAGCAATACCTGACCGAGGCTCAGTCACACAATCTGTTTCCATCGGGTGGTAGTCCCTCTCCTACTACAACCTCTGGAGCCTGTCTGTCTGTATGACCTTGAACATGTTGCCTCATTTCTGAGCCCCAGTGTCTCCACCATGAAAAGGTTATACTAATACTGACCTTTGGGGCTTGCTGTGAGGTTTAAATAAACTGATGTATAAAAAGAGCCTGGGACAGAGTAGGTGCTCAGTGAATATTCTTCCCTCATAAAGACTGGAGTAGTTAGAGAAGTGATCTACTTCCCATCTCAGGTTGCAATGAGGCCCTGCCCTGTGGGCAAGAGAGAACCGTACTTCAGGTGAACCTCACTCTTCTCTGAAGGGGTGCCAATCTCCATTCTGAACCCAAGCACCTAAAGACCTCAGAAAAGTATGCCCCAAATTTATCACCTGATAAATCCTGAAGCAGCCAGGCCAGGTAGGTTTTTCCTCCCAGGTAGGTTTTGTGGGGGATCCTAGAAGGGAGAAAATTGGCCTGGCTGCCCCACTGGCAAACTAGCATTCCGGGTTAGAAGCTCCCTTTCCCAGGGTTTTAGAGCTGCTGTCAAAACTTGGGTTTCTCTTTCATCTTTCTTTTCTCCACTTCTACCCTGACCCTACCCTACTCTGTTCCCTGTCTGGCTCTTCAGAGGCTGCCACAGATTAGCTCTTTACTTCTGCTTAGGTGGTGAGGTAGTCAGCCGATGAAGCAGCCTAGGGAGCCAGCCAAAGGCTTCGTTTTGCTAGCTTAGACACTTATCCAGTGAGCTTATTTCTCAGACCCCTTTTTGAGTACCTACTCTGCCAGATGCTGTGATTGGGACAAGCTGAACAAGACCTCTCTGTCTTGTTGCCCTCAAGGAGTTCAGCCTGGTTGGAAGACAGAACCACAGATAAATCTTTGCAGTGTTGAGTGATAAAGGCTGTAATTGAGGTGTGCAGCTGCTCTTAGAGTCAACAAGAGGAAGCAGCAGCTTTGCCTACAGGAGCCTATGAAGAAGTGCCATTTGATCCTAGCACTCAGAAGTGACAAGCAAGGTCTTTTCATTGAACAGAGAAGGATTTATGTGCAACATTCCACCAAAAAGCCAGCTGTTAGAGAAGTCTAATGTGCTAAGAGCAGAGGTGGCAGGCAGGATGGAAGCAAGGGTAGGCTGGGAAAAGAGGCTAGACAGAGCCTTGAATGCTAGCCTGAGATCTCCTGTATTTTAGAGGAGTTAGTTGTTGAAGATGGCAGAAAGAGGAGTTAGATCTCAGGTGCTGAGAGTGTCATGAGAATCCAAGATAGGCCAAAAAGCTCTGGTGGGACTCGGAAGAAATCTATAGCCAGTGGGAGGCAGGGCCTGGCAAGTCATTAGAGTTTGAATTGTGGCTAGCCCTGTGAGTGAGAAGTGGAAAGGCCTCTCGCAGAACCTATCCTAGAGTCCTTGCAGTGGGCAGCTGCTGACTTAGTTATGTCATATCCCTAAGGTGCACAGCTTGGCTGGAATGCCCAGGGCACATGAAGGGGCTCTTTGTGTCTTTCTAGCAAGAGAGAGAATTGGCTGACCTGACTAGGGGAGGCAGGATGGTAAATAACACTGAGCTTTGTGGTTGCTGCCTGGTAAACAAATTGGATGGTAAGAAAAGCTGCAAGGAGAGCCAGGCTCCTGTCCAAGCAGCTGGGAGTGAGCCTGAGGACAGAGGAGTCCTTCCTTAGGGTGCTATGGCAGCTGGGACAGGGGATATGGGGCTTTCAGAGTAGCATAAACTGATCAAGGGGAGGCAGATGACAGCTAAGGGCAGTTTGGCTTAATGGATTTCTTCTACTTGGTTTCTTGGCTGGGATCAGTGAGTCCTGTACCTATGAGAAGCAAGCTCTAGGGGTACACCAAGTTTTAGAGATTAGAGATTCTGGCCAGAAACATGGCTTTAGGCTCCAATATGGGGTGTGAGGGTGGTGGTTCCAGCTTCGCAGTTGACTTCTGTGGTTCATGGATTAAGCAGGTCTCCTCATTCAGTCACAGGGCTACTTCGAAGCACTTTCTATATGTGTAGCCCCGTGTCAGCTTCTGTATAGAGACCAGTCTTTCTTTCAAATGACTTACAGTCTAACAGAGAAGTCATACATTGGACAAGTAGTTACAGGTGCAGCTGTGTACAAAGGATTGCCAGGCTCAAACAAGATAACTGGATTAAGAACACAGTACAAACAAAGGCTTCTGAGCAGGGATCAAGCCCTGGACTTCCCTGAGCCACTAAGCAGCTGTGTGACCTTGAAAAGGCTGCTTGGTCTTCTTAAGCCTCAGTTTCTCTGCAGAATGGCCATGGAAAAATATTTGGTAGGTAGCCCAATACAAGGGGCCATTGTGGCACATTCTGCAGAAGCCAGTGCTTCCAGCATATTTTGTCCGTCTTGTATCAGATGCCCCTTTGTGCACAGGACCAATGGTCTTCATATATGTGGAAATGTGATCAGATTGAAGGATGTTTTCTCCTTTTTTTAATCAGATTTTTTTATCAGTCTTTTTAAATCTATGTTTAAAAGCTTTTAGTTTTTGAGATTATAATAGAATTACATTACTTTCTCTCTTCTCCCTTCAAACCATCACATGTACCACAACCCTTGTTCAAATTTCTGTCATTTGTGTGTGTGTGTGTGTGTGTGTGTGTTCTTAAATATAGAAATAACCTGCAGCTAGTATAGTGTTACTTATATATATGTTTTGTGGGCACACCGTTTGGTATTGGATAACTCATAGGTGAGCTCTTGCCTGGGAAAGACTATTCCACTCTTCAGCATTTCTTAGTTGTTTGTGGTTCTCTGTCTAGGGGTGGGTCCTTGTGTGCTTTCCTTCTTCCTCGTTAGCATGTCTCAGTGTCAGTGCTGTCCTTGTTCAAGTCATGTTTAAACAGTATGTTGGTGCTACTTCCTGGGTATTTATTTATTTTTGAGACAGTGTCTCACTGTGTTTCCAAGGCTGACCTGGAATCCCTATGTAGACCAGGATGGCCTTGAGCTCAGGGAGTTCTGCCTGATTCTGTCCCCTGAGTGCTGGGATCAAAGGCCTGTATCACTACACTAACCTTTATCATTTTAGTCTCTGGTAGCAGTTATAGGAGTAATGGGAAGTTGATGGACTAAGAGTTATTTGGCTTTGTGTACAGACAGGGAAATTGACTGAGCAAGGGATGGAACTAGGCCTGCTATCTGAGGTCCCAGTTTTCCATCCTACTAAAGCTGGTCACCTTGTGGCCTCTCTTCCCTCTTTCTGTCAGCCTTAGGACTTCAGCCCAGCCTCAAATGTTTACTTTTCCTAATAAGTCTTCTGTGTTGTTTTTGTAGCTGAGTTGTTACAAGGAAGAGTGAAGCTCTTGTCTCATGTCTGCACACATACACACTCCCTTACATGTATCCTGAGATGAGACAGGTACGGCTGAGTGGGAGGGATCCAGAGAGGGAACTTAGGTTCTGGAAGGTCTTGCTCCTCCTCAGTGCATCTGAGCCCTGGGCACTGTATATACAGAGCAGTCTTCCTGCTCTGCCCTCTGGAAGATGCTTTTTTTTTTTTTTTCTTTTCCTCCATGTCTTGACTTACAGGGAAGGGCAACCTGGATGTGGGTCTGGGAGAGCCCAGGTCCAGTCCTCCTTCTGACACTTTGCCGACATGTGGCTACTCTGAGTCTTTCAATAGGACAATGGTAGCATTGGAGAGGGAGGTGTTAGGAGGAGTATGTCTGAAAAGGCATCCAGTACATTATCTGTCACAGTGGAAGGGCTCTGTGTCTTTGGTGTACCATGGATGTCTTTCTTACTCTCACGCTTTTTTTTTTTTAAATTTATTTTTGGTTGTTCAAGACAGGGTTTCTCCATGTAGCACTGACTATCCTGGAACTCACTCTGTAGACCAGGATAGCCTCGGAATTTATCTGCCTCTGCTTCCCAAGTGTTAGGATTAAAGGCGTGTCACTACCACCACAAGAGCCAGGCAGATCTGTGTGTTTGAAGCCAGCCTACTCTACGTAGTGAGGCTGTCTTGAGGTACACACATACATAAAATAGATTCAGCTCTTTCCTGCTCTCTCCCTTTCTCATTTGGGCTTTTAGTGCAATTATAAAGAAGTAAGGCAGTGTAGGCATGAAGATTGAGCTTGCCTCATGTGCTCTGCTCACTCACCCCATGGTCTTGGGGCTAAGGCAGGTGGCCAGTTCCACTCTGAGGTCAGGAGCTCCCTGACCTACCAGAGCAGGTTGGGAATTCCCCATTAGTTCCTTATTGAGTCATTTGCAGCAAGGCCCTCTGACAGCTTTGACTCTGAGGCTGTTATTTCTTCTCTGTGGCCTGTGAAGAAAAAGCAGAAGTGAGAGCGGAAGTTCAGGGTTGCCTGGCCTTGTACCCTCCTAGGTGTAGTAGTCACCCAAGGAAGAATCCCAGTTTGCCTCATAATTACCATCAGCACTCTCCCTCTCCATGCCTTGTAATCCTTTGTCCTGGCTTCCCCATACTTCCTAGGTAACCCTTTCATTCTCTCACCTCTGCTGTCATTGTACCATTTTACAAAGGAGCTTGCATGTAGCCCAGGCTGTCCCTTGCCTCTTCTCACTTATTTCTGTGAGATGTGCTTGTCACTATCACCCCTGCTTTATGTCATCAGAAGCCAAATCTGAGATTGCTAAAATGAGTTGCAATGTGTCACACTGCTTGAGGGTTGGAGTCTATTGAGCTCTGTAGTCTCCTGGGATCAAAGCTTGTGTGCATCCAGCTGAGTAGACAACACTGAGTGCTGAAGCTGAGTGACATAGTCAGAGAAGAGCAGAGGGTCTAGCCTCACCTGCCAGGGCTTGCTTGCCATAAACCCTAGGCAGTGATTATGAAATTCAGATTGCTGAAAATCTGAGTTTTCTCATCTGCCAAGTGGGGTTGGTAATTGGAGAATGACTCTCATGGGCTTTGTTACCAGGGTTAAATGAAATGATATCAATTGGATGCTGAGCAGTGGCTGGTGCTTAGCAAGTGCCAGCGAAGCGTTATCATGGACATTCAGTTATGTTAATTGAATAGGAGAGCTGTAATGTTGTAAAAGGCCACTTGCAGCAGATCTGAGCTCAGCCTGCACAACCTAGAGCTGCTCTTAGGCTGTGGAGGGAGCGCTCCTACTGTGTCTATCTGTGTGGTCTCAAGGCAGAGATCAATATTCCCAGCTTGTTGCTGAGAACTCAGGCCTGAGGTCACCATGCAAATCAGTCACTGTGTGTTTATTAGGTGCCAGCCAGGTACTAGGAAATGTTCTTAGCCTGAGACACACTGTAAAGAATGGCCTGACGGGGCTTTGGAAGAGCATACCTCCTCAAGGAATGCTGCCTCAGCAGAGCACAGGTCAGGTAAGGAGGCCGGACCTGCTCTGCTGGACTGCTTACATTCTCCACACAAGCCATGCCCTTCTTATTAGCTTGCACTTGCACATACTGGGCCTTTTGCCTGGTATGTTCTTTCCACCTCTCTCAGCCTAGCTACTTCCTGTCAGCCTTTAAACCCTATTTTAAAAGTCAGCTCCCCGAACATATCCTTCCTCACCCTGGGGACTTCTTGCAGATTCCTCACACCTTTCACAAACTCTGTGTTAGCACTTTGTGTGTGTGTGCGAGTTATTTATCCACCCAGCTGCCTCTCTGAAACTTTGGCTTCCTCAAGGGCAGGGCCTATATTTTATTAATCTTTATAGCAAGGCTGTGGAGATCTTGTATAGAATACACTGGGCTGATTGGGCTGTCCCTGGAGCAGTTAGAGGCCATGTCCAGATGAGAGGCGGGTTTTGTTTTGTTTTGTTTTTTTGTTTTGTTTTGTTTTGTTTTGTTTTGTTTCGAGACAGGGTTTCTCCATATAATCCTGGCTGTCCTGGAACTCACTCTGTAGACCAGGCTGGCCTCAAACTCAGAAATTCGCCTGCCTCTGCCTCCCAAGTGCTGGGACTAAAGGCGTGCGCCACCACCACCCGGCGAGAGGCAGTTTTGCATGAGGTCTTCCATAGTGAATGGGAGCCAGCTAGAAATGGAGGGAAGCTGAGGGGAGTGACTCAGGGAGAGGACACCTAGAGGTAAACCCAGGAGTAAAAGGGACAGGAGGATTAGAGATCCAGGGCCTACAATTTCTGTTGGAAGGGGGACAATAGGGAGCCATGAAGAAGAAGTTCCAGCAAGGTGGGACTTTGTGGACATAGTGAGTCAGGACAGTTAGGTGAGATCTATCAGTAAGGGTTAACAGGTAAGGACGGCTTGGAGAGTCTCATATAAATCAGGATGGACTCTGGGCATCTACAAGGGAGATTGTGACCCAGGTACCTAGCCAGTCACAGGCAGAAAATTCCAAGCACCACTCTGTCTGGCTAGGGTTAGGTTTTAGGGAAATGACATCTTCTGCTAAGAAAAGTCTTCACAACCTCTTGTAGTCGTCCAGGAGTGCTGCCCTGGGAGATTCTGCTCTCCATGCCCTGTCCCAGTTCAGTGGACCACAAGAAGAGGGATTCCTTGATTTTTGGAGTCTGCAAGAGAACAAGGTGGAGCTGAGTGGAGTAGAGTGCTGGGCAGAGAGGCCCAGGATGCCAAGGCCAGTGAAGGGTGAAGAGAACCTGTTTACCATTGTGCACAGACCCAGAGCCGGAAGGAGCAGAGCCAGTAAATGCCTCATGGGAAAGAGAGGCAGGCCCAGAACTTGCTTCCACTGGGAGCAAGGGAGAGTGAAGTAAGCCGGACGGACTCTCTCACCCAGGAGCCACTGATAGCCAGCTCCATGGCAGAGTGGCCAGCACTAGACTACTCCAGACATCACCTTTCCCTACCACTCACAGCATGTCTTTGGGCAAGTCAAGTCACTTAACCCTCTGGGCATCAGACCTCTCCAACTGTCTTCAGAGGTTTCTTGTTGTTGGTTTGTTTGTTTGTTTGTTTGTTTTTAGAGACAGGGTTTCTCTGTGTATATCCTTGACTGTCCTGGAACTGGCTCTGTAGACTAGGCTGGCCTTGACCTCACATCGATCCACCTGCCTCTGTCTCCTGGGTGCTGGGATTAAAGTCCCATGCTACCACCACCTGGTTGGGAAGGTTATTCTTAACTGTGTAGTCTGTTTGGCCTGACGAGCAGCCATTTGCATACCCTAACCTACCTTTTCCCATATTATAGTTTCCTTTCTGGTTTTGTTTGTTTGTTTGTTTGTTTGTTTTGAGACAGGGTTTCTCTGTGTAGCCCTGGCTATCCTAGAACTCACTCTGAAGACCAGGCTGGCCTAGAACTCAGAAATCCGCCTGCCTTTGCCTCCCAAGTGCTGGGATTAAAGGCATGCACCACCACTGCCCGGCTGTAGTTTCCTTTCTAAGAAACTAACTGTAAAGGTATGTGTACTTTCATGCATTACTATCTTTTACAGTAATGAACTCTAGAAGTTGTCACCCAATGTATAGAGCAGGCTAGCCTCTATCATTTCTCTTCCCAACTCCCCTTTCTTCACTGTCTCTGGACTTATGATTAACCATACTTTCTCTGCATATTTCTAATTTTCCATACTTTGGTTGAACCTCCTTGGGTGACCTTATCTCTTTCCTGGAGATCCAGCTGTGAAAAACTGTTGTCATATACTTCTGTCTTTCTCAACTTGAAGAGTAGAGAAGAGTAGGGACAAAGACTGTGTTATGTATGGGACATTTACATCTATTAAACAGGTTAGCATCTTGAGTGGCAGCCTCCACCTGCAGGATATCTAATATGAGCAGATCACTTAACTGTGCTGAGTAGAGGTGGTAACTACGTCCCTAGGGAAATGTATGCCCTATAGTGGCTCGGTCAAGTTACCATATGGCCAGTTCTTGAAACATGTCATCTTTACAGTTGCTCCCTGGGCAGGTGACATAACCACTATATTACAGAAGAGAAACTGGAAGCTTAGAGAGTGGAGAAACCTGTCTTTGTTTCACACAACTGTGAAAAAAGGTGATAGAAGTTAGGAATTATACTTTCTGTGTCAGAGAGTAACTAACATCATCTCTTAGACCTCTGTGGCTTCCCAGGTAAAATGAGGGTAATCTTGTCCTGCCTACCTCCAGGAACTAACTGCATTTGGGGACTAGTCAGATGAGGAAATGAGTGAACATTGTATCTGCAAATATAAGTTGTGAACTAGCTGCCGTTTTCTGACTGGCCACAGTATGTGTTTACTCCTCATTGTAGTAGTCCTGTGTAGTACAAGGTGTGTATTATGATTTCACTAAAGGTGAAGTAGAGTTGGGAATGTGCCCAGGGTTTAAACCCAGATGCCAGCAGGTTGGGGGAAAGCACTAGCTCATGGTTTCCAGCTAATAGATGGAGGAACTAAAGTGCATTCTTCGATCAGTTGATCTCAGGGGTGTCCTCACTCTGTGTTTTCTTCCCTGTCCCGTTTAGTATCCCTGGTGAATGAGATGAAAAGCATCAGTCCTGTGGTCTGTAACTTTAGGAACAGCATCTGCTTCAGGTTCACGGAGTGGAGCTTGTAGGAGGGAGACCAAGGATAATGTCCATAAAAGATGTAAGGGTCCTGGGCATGTGCAGTATCCTTACTGAGGATGCCAAGTCAAGGTGTAAAGAGCAGAAGTCTAAAAAGACAGGGAAGGGAGACTTCCAGGAACCTGAGGAACTGGGCTTGTCCCTCTGAGTTTTTGAAAGCTTGTAGCTTCTGAATTTTGGCAGAGCTTGTAGATAGTGGGATACAGGAAATATCCCTGCCACCTTGGGCCACACAATGGCTCAGCACAGCTAGGACTATTAATCTAGGAGCCTGGCAGGTGTGGAGTCAGTTACCACCTTTGTCTTTTCTGAACTCCCTCCTCAGGAGGCAGAGTTAGTGGCAGACAGCACGTTGCCTAGCATACCATCTCCAACTGCAGTGGGCTGTGCTTGTAGTGCCTATCCATCCTATTGACCTTGCTGAGCAGTGTTACACATACGCATACTGTTCACTACAGCTGTGAGAAGAGAGTAGAAGCTAGACTCTCCCTAAGGCCTGGGGCCCAGATAAAGGCATGCTACAACATCGGAAAAGGGTCTAGCTTCCCCACAGATTCCTGTAGGGAGTCAGAGACAATGCCTGAGTTATGTATGTGGCAGAGAAAAGCTCTGATTCAGCCACTTAGTTTCTATCTTTGTGACTTTACCTGAACCTCTCTGATCTAGTCATCTCTCTTTATTGTACAAATAGAAATTACAGTTAATCGATGAGGTCACCTTTTCATTGGACATTAGAAAGACAAAATTACTATAGGTAGAAGTGCCCTGTATGCCTGAATATAATGCACATGGAAGTAATGGAATCTTAGAGAAAGCCATGAGTAGAGTTAGTCCAGAAGCTCAAGACCTGATTCAGTCAGGAGGGATAGTACTGAGCAATACGAGCAAGCCCGTAGTGTAGTGAACACTCATTTCAGATTTATGTCTTCAGCCATTCATGCTTAGGTACCAAATTAACCATTTCAAAGAATTATATGTAATTTTACATTTTCTTTTTTATACTTATTTAATCTGTGTGTGCGTGTGCACGCAAGCAGAGGTCAAAGGAACACTTAGAGGAGTCTGGCATGTAGATCTCAGAGATTGAACTCTGGTTGTCAAGTTTGGAGGCAAGTACCTTTACCCACAGAGCTATCTCACTGTCCTATAATTAGCCTTTTTGTTTGCTTGAGTCTTAGTGGGTAGTCCAGGTTAGCCTCAAATGCATTGCATTACTTCAGAGTACATATTTATACATGTAAGGACAACTCATTTCATAAAACATTTCAGTTATATATATGTACACAAAGTATAAACTGTTGATCTTACTGTAGGTCTCAGTTCAATGTATGAAAAACAATGTTCTAGGTCAGGGTGACGGTCTGCAAGTTGGAGGACAATAAATGGCATTCGGGCACAGATGGGCAGGCTGTGAGGGTTCTGTGGGTTCAGCTTCTCATGGGGTGGGACCGAAGGGTCAAGAGTGTAGCCATGGAGTTAGACAGCCTTGGGTGTAGTCTCAGCATGCTTCCTACAGCTATGCTCTTCTGCAAGGTTCTTAATTAAAGTCTGGGATTCTACTCTTAATGGGGACAATGATATTGTCCTGAGGGTTATTAAGGAAATGTACATGTGGTTCACATGTAAGAGAAAGAAACTAGCTAAGTAGTAAATGGTGTATAAATGCTGACTGCTATTGTTGATGTTGCTATTATTGGGGTTTTGATAGTATATAAGACCCTGAAAGAGTGCTGTGGCTGAGAGCAGAGAGGAGAAAGAACATTCCAGACTAGGGTGGATGGGTGACAGGAGATAAACATGTATGTGACTGGTATAAGAGGACCTAAGCAGTGTAGCACCAGAAGGCAGTGTTGAAATTACAGGGAGAAGATAACAAGATTTTTGTCCAAGCATGGGAAAAAATGTTTAGCAGTAGAAGCTGTTCAGTGCCAGTTGCCCCTGAGGTAAAGCACTAGCCCTGGTGTTATTCCAATAAGGACTGGCCCAGAAATTCTTAGTAGGCTCTTTGGATAAAGAGAAGCCCCCTCTGGCCACCTCAGGAAAGAGGGATTCCTGGAAAGTGAATGTGTTCCTGGTTGAGGCATCCCCCACAGAACATCCACCCAGCTTCTCTCTCAATAGGAGCAATGGCTCACACATTCTGTACTACCAGGAAAAAGCTACCTTAGGGCTTCACACCGACATGCTGTTCAAAGAGCTCCCATCCTCCCAGCTTCACCCCACAGCTCCCACTTGGCATCCCTTCAGAGTTAGTCCACAGTGTAGCCTGTCCATGGATAAAAGAAAAAAGCACAGTGAAGGGTTTGTCTTGGTTTTGTTTTGGTTCTAGACTTTATTTTTATTTGCTGCGTATGGGTGTTTTGTTTACATGTATGTCTATGTACCAGTGCCTGTGGATGCCAGAAGAGGGCATCAGATCCTCTGGAACTGGAATTGTAAGCAGCTGGTAGCTGTCATATGGATGCTGGGAACCAAACATAGGTTTTTTTCTAGAAGAGCAACCAGTGCTGAGCTATCTCTCTAGTCCCTACAACACTTCTTTTTGTAGAAAGAATTCCTTCATCCAGAACAGATCCTTTCAGGGATCCTGACTGAGTCCACTGAAGGGTCCTTTAACTTTCTGAGTTTTAAAAAATAGACATTCAGCTGGGCGGTGGTGGCACATGCCTTTAATCCCAGCACTTGGGAGGCAGAGGCAGGTGAATTTCTGAGTTCAAGGCCAGCCTGGTCTACAGAGTGAGTTCTAGGACAGCCAGGACTACACAGAGAAACCCTGTGTCGAAAAAACCAAAAAGAAAAAAAAAATAGACATTCTGTGTGGGAAGAGATACCCCCTTGTAGTTAGAGAGCGTCCTCTAGGAACTGTGTCTATTTCTGCCCCCTCCCAACATTCAGATTAAGTTCTTCTGTTGGAAGAGAAGCCATTTAAATAAGTGTATTTCCTCAAAAATGACCTAGTTTAAGGTTTAAAATTTAAAACATACCTTCTAATTAATATACACATTGAGAGCAATAGCAGTTGTTTGGCTTTCTGAGATCCTGCCTAATCGTTGATAAAGCCTAGAATCAGTGCTGTCTTAGAATCTAGGAAACATGACCTTTTGCTTTCTACCCTATTTGAAATCTGGTTTGATGCCTGACACTGGGGTTTTGAAACTGCCAAAGCTATCAGCTGAAAGAACTCTCTGCATGTTCCTCTCTGATTGCACTTGAAGGAATAGGTATCTCTGAGGCCTACAATCATATTTTGCCAACAAAACCAGACACCAGGGTTGAGGTGTCATACAGGCCTGAATTGAATCACGTGTGGAGTCTTTGGCAACTAGCGATTTCAATTGTAAGGCTCATCTTCACTGAGCCTTAGTTTTGATGTCTGCTCAGAGGGCTCAATCAGATGTTATCGCCTTCATGACTGCTAAAACTTCCTGTTGACTCATGCGGGCACCCTACCCTCTGTCTAGTGAACTAGAAGGCTCATCCCTGACTTGCTGCGTAAATGAATACTGTTTTGGTGTGTATGTTGGCATGGTTGGGGTTGTAGGGTCCTTTGGTTTCTGCTTTTTGGATATTTGGGGATTGCTGGAGTATGTGTATCCTTTTGTAAATTACTTGACCTCGAGGTTTGCACTGCTTTTTTATATCCAAGAGAGAAAGAAAGAAAGTGTCTTTGTGCCTTGGTTCTGCCACTTGATGGTGAGAGATAGCAGCTTGGAGCACAGTGACTTGTGTCCTTGTGTTGAGGGGCCCAGTTTATTATCCTGGGCAAGTTCCTTCTCAGCTGTTCTATTCCAAGGCTGAGTTCAGGCTCAGTTCCCCAGATAAAGTGCACTGAACAAGAGGGCTTGCCTCTTTGTGTCCTGGAGGCCTCAGCTCTGCCAGGGCCCCTCCCTCTGTTCTTGCAACCAGTAAAAGTCACAGCAACATGTTTCCTTCCGGCAGAGAATCAGAAACTCCAGCCCTGGGCCAGGCCCAGCTCTACCATGTCCTGTTCCCGAGAGCTCCCTGGAACTGCCTCAAGGGCCTCCCACCCTGTGTCCCTTTCAGGAAAGTCATATTGAGCTGAATGTCAGTCATCTTTAGGATATATAGGATCTGGTCTGGAATTGAGTCCCAAGTTCCTTACTTATTTTCTGTTTTACTCTGAGCGGGATTCTTTCCCTGAGTATTTAACCTCTCTGAGTCTGTCTTGTGTAATCAATCCTTTCTTTCTTTCTTTTTTTAAATTATTTTATTTTTTTACTTATTCACTTTACATCTTGCTCCCTGCCCCCTCACATCAATCCTTTCTTAATATTGTCAAGTACTCTAAGTTTTTTTTAATGATTTACTTATTTTTATTTTATGTGCATTGGTGTTTTACCTGCATGTATGTCTGTGTGAGGGTATCTGATCCCCTGGAACTGGAACTACACACAGTTGTGAGCTGTCATGTGGGTGCTGGGAATTGAACCCTGGTCCTCTGGAAGAGCAACTGGTGCTCTTAACCACTGAGCCATCTTTCCAGCCTATTTATTTATTTATTCATTCATTCATTTATTTATTTATTTATTACAGATGTCATCTTTCCCAGGCTAGCCTTAAACTCCTTTCCCTACCTCCAGAGAGCTGACATTATATCCAGTTTATAAAATACTACTTTTGGTTCTTTTTTCTGGTGGTACTGAGAATCGAACAATGCCTGGCAATTTAGGCAAGTCCTCTCTCTACCACTGAGCTACATCTCACCAGACCAAGTACTTTCTTACTTGAAGAAAAAAAAAACAAACAACTTCACAAAAGCATAACAAAGAAATAAACAAATGTAAGATTTTGACAATCTAATAGTTTAAATGCATTTAAGGAAACCATGTGTGTGAGAGTTGCATGTGTACATTTTGTGTTGTATGGTTGTCCGATTTGCCATCACTTTGCAGGCCAGGTAAGAAAGCATATGTAGAATGCCTGCGCGCTCGTCTCCTTCTCTTCTCTGCCTTTAGAGTTATGTGAACTCGAGGTTCTCAGGGGCTTACTGCCTTCAGAAGCCTTATGGAGGAATGAGGAGATTATGCTTTCTACTTAAGTCAGGGATTCCTCCCCAGCCCACTTCTGCCTTCTTTGCTGCTGATCTGCCTGGGCTGAGTCTCGGTACCCATCAAATGTCCAATTCCTCAGGGGCCTGGCAAAGAGTCTTCTTAGCCCATTCAGAAATGACCCAGCTGCTCAGTCAGAGGTGGCATTTGAAGGGATGTTGAAGTGTCTGTATGACTTTAGCATGTGGAGATGACTCGGGGAGCACTCCAGCCAAGGGATTGGCATGAGCAGAGGTTGAGCAATGGGAAAGAGCAAGGGTATCATTGGGGAAAGTCTGCATAACCAGCTTGGCTCAGGTAGAGAGGCAAGCATGTTGTTTCTGTATTTGTTTGACTAGTTTTTGCATCCAGCTTTAGTGCTAGCATGCTGGCCCCTGACGAGGCTTGTTTACTAAGGCAGGCCCAAGACAGGAATGCTGGACTTCAGTGCAGAGGCATATACTCAGGCTGCCCCAGAGAGGCAAGATGTCCCTGTTGTATCTGGCCTGTGACTTTTGTGGTGGGGCAGCAAGCACTCTGCTCATCTGCAGACTTGGAGGTATACAGACACAGACATTGTGCTGCAGGGCCGGCCAGGTTGGTAGCTGGGGCCAAAGCCAGGATCTTTGCTTCTCTTGACACATCTGATGCCCTGGCCTCTGATCCACAGGCTGGAGGAAGTTCCCCTGGAGGTGCTGAGGCAGAGGGAGTCCAAGTGGCTGGACATGCTCAACAACTGGGACAAATGGATGGCCAAGAAGCACAAAAAGGTAAGGGGCCTGCCCTTGGGCCTGGGGCTGGGAGTTAACAGTCTGGGAGAAGGAAGGGGATGAACGTCAGTGCAGTAAACTAGGGGCTTCTCCAACTGTCAGGCTGCCAAAGGGGTCCTCCATTGGTCAAGTGAGCAGCAGAAGCTGGCTGTAGGGTGGGGCAAGGTTTGTACTGGCACATGACTTCAGAGAAGACCACAGAGACTCTAGAGTTAAACCAACACCTCTCACAGGTAACTTTGCTCTACCCCTGCCAGAAGAAGGGCTGAAGAGCTTCCTAACGTCAGTACAGCTAATTGTGAGAGGCGGTTCATATCTTGACTGCTGTGATCTGGCTAACACCCCAATGAAGTTCATTCTAGTGATACTCTTGCTTTCCCAGTGGCCGAGGATTTGAAGACAGGCAGTAAACTTTAGTGTCTACACTATTGACCACCACAGGAAGGGCCTTCTTCACAACCCGGACAAATTGGTGATTTTCTACTTGTCTCCTGGGCAGAGTGGAAAGAAAGAAAAGTAATCCTACAATTTACAAGTAGTTTTATAAAAGTGAGAACACCCAATTCCTTATCTAGTTAGAATGTCCTTAAGTACTGGCTTGCTCATCCTATGGGAAACCCACACTCACCCATTCTGAAGCTGTCAGTGTCCTTGGGAGCCCTTTGCAGTGCTTAATTACTGCCTGGCCACTCATGGCTATAGTCTCTGCATATTCCAGTCTACAAAGTTACCCCATTACCCCAGTCTGGCTGAAAGTCTGGAGTGAGTGTGGGCTCAGTCTCACATCCTGTCTTCATGCGTGAGCTGTGTAACTTAGGATAAGATGCCTTCCCCTTTTCAGAGTCATTAGTCTAGTGGGAGTAATAAGCCTTTTATGAGGATCCTTACAAGGTGGTAACAGGAAGAGCTCACAGACCGCCCAGGGGGAGAAGCTCACCCAGGCTCGAGCTCTTTCTCACTGTTTTGAGTAGGATTCCTGTTGGAGTTCAGTGATAGAATATGAGCATGGCTAAGGGGAGAGTCTCCCACTCCCTTTCTTTCTCTCCTCTCTCTTCTCTCCTTTCCTTCCCCCTCTTCACCCACGGAGTGCCTGCTTGCATGTGCGTGCATGTGTGTGTGTGTGTGTGTGTGTGTGTGTGTGTGTGTTGGTATTGCTCTGTAGATCAGGCTGGTCTCCAACTTATTGTAGTTTGTCTGCCTCCCTAGTGCTAGGAGTATAGGCATGCACCACCATACTTGGCAAAATCAGTATTTTTAGGACACTTATTCTGCAGTTGTTCCCTGGTTAACTTTGGGGTCCTGCCTTACCTTCCCTCCAGTTCTTACCCTGAGCCGTGGCTAGCTCTGCCTCTTTCTTTTGTAGCTGTAAGGAGTGCCTACCATAGAGCATTCACCAGCCCTTCCTTTTCCCTTTGACTTCCCCTGCCCTGTGGCAGAGGCCAAGGGCTGCCTTTGCCCAGCAGAGGCCTTCAAAGACACGCTTTAATTCATTGTACTCAGAGACCCAGACCCAGACTGCTGCCTCAGCTGTAGCCACAGTGGCTCTCCCCTGGTAACTCCTATCTGGCTTTCGAAGCATGGCTTCTTCCAGTACAGGAAGTCATGATACAGGAAGGATAATAACTGTTTTGGGAAGTAGGCTCAGACCCAACATTTCTCCTGGACCCATCCATAGTCCTGGTAGGAGGGTGTCTGCTTCCACCTCCCAATTGTTCTCAAGACAGAAAGGAGGGCCTGCAGGGAGTCAGGGATCTGCCTTCCCAGAGTTCAGTGGGCAGGGTGTGGTTTCACTTAGGTGCCATCAGTGACCTCCTTTAAGTTTGCTATAGAGACAGGTAATTTTTGGAGTATTCTGGCAGTACGTCCTCATATGTTATCCTAACTCATTCTGCCCATCCTCCCTAAGGCAGGTTGATTCCCCAGCACCTTTGTATAAAAGACTAAGTGTCTGAGAAAGGCTAGCTGTCCTCTTGCCTCTTTATCCCTGGCTCTGGCATCCATGAAGGTATCACAGTGGGCTGAGTGTGCTCCTTGACTGTCCTGCAGCGCGCACATGTGATGGCTAGGAGAAGGATGTCATACTCACCTTGCCCAAGATCTTACAGGACCCGAGGCTCTGGGCTGTCCTATGTCCCACTGCCAAAGCATGCCCAAAGTGGCTTCCTTAAGATGACCCTTGTCTCCTGACAACAGGGAACTGTCCTCAGTGTGTGGTGCTGCTCTCCCCTGCTCTCTTCTCCACTTTTCAAGCAGTCAGAAGCCCCAGTTTGGCTCTTCCTCACGGACTGCACTCTACAGCCTGCTGCCTGTCTCCTTCCTAGTCCTTAACCTGCTCCAAGCTCTGGAAAGTTCTCTCTTGCCTATGTTGGTCATCAGGAAGGTCCTTTGTGCCCCTCTTCAAGTGGGACTATTTGAGGGGCTTTCCAGTTGGGAAGTTAGGCAGCAGCTGAAGCCCTCGGCCTTTTTGCGCCAAGTATCTTTCTGGGAGCATGTGGAGAAAAAGCCCCACACTAAGCACGGCTCTTGCTCTGATAGAGCCTCTTCAAGCTTCATTACACATTCAAGAGGAATACGGAATGTCATTCAGATCTTAACACAGGTGAGAAGTGGCTGACCCAAGGTCAGTGTGGGATTCAAACCCACATCAGCTGTTCTCATGCCACAAGCACTTGTCTCTTTGATCTCAGGCCAGGCTGCTTTCCGCAGAGGTGAGAGAGGTCACTGTCTCTCAGCACTATTTCCCCTTGCCGTCACCTCACATACTCAGGCCCTCTGCCTTTGCACTCACTCACCCCAGGAGGAGCCCCAAGGGATGGTGAGGTAGGAAGTACACAGAGCTGCATCTCCAGCCTGGGTGGCACAGAGTGGACGTGGTGGGGATTCTGATGGTGTGGTGAGTTTTCCCTAATCTGAGGAAAATGCTCTGTTCTTTATTTTGTATTTGTTTTCAATTTTCATAGAAGTATAGATTGTACATTGAGCATATTCCCACCTGTACCCCTTTCCTCTCCTCTTTCTGCCTCTTTAATACCTTCTGTTCCCTTAAATACTTTTGTGACTTCTTAAAAGACATGATAGTAGGCTTCCCATGACAGCACATGCCTTTACTCTGGATCTCTATGAGTTCAAGGCCAGCCTGTACTACACAGCAAGTTCCAGCCTAGCCTCGATTTGCCTCCTGAGTGTTGGGATTCGAGGCATGTGAATAATAATGTGTGGCCACTCCAAGGTACGGCCGAGGAGAAGGTTTTTATTGTAGACTTGAGGTAGAGTATAGCCAGGGGCATCTGGAACAGTCCAGAGTGGGGTGAGAAATAAGGAGACTGAACATGGCAGCAGACTCAACAGGGCAACAAAGGAGGTAGGGGTGAGAGGGAAAGAAAAGAGAGTGGAGCAAGAGAGGGGACCAGAGAGCAAGAACAGAGAGGCAATAGAACTTGTGGTGGAACGGCAGATTATATAGGGAAGAGAGCTGGAGGAAGGGAAGCAGCAAAGCCTTTCGGCTGGAGAAGTTTAAGGTACGGAGTGTGGTGAGAAGAGCTGAGGGGCCACAGATACTGAGTGAGCCTGAAGCCCTGCATTTGCATCGATGGGCTAATAGCATCACAGTTAGCTGCCTGTCGTAGTTTCTTTGAGATCTGACAGCACACACCATCATACCTGGCTTCTTTGTATGAGGGATTTGAGGAAAGTTTGGTGTCTGCAAGGATCCCAGACCCCATCACCCAAGTGTTGGCTATGGTTCTGGGGTCCAGAATTCTGTGGCCTACCTCAGAAACGCCTGCATTGTCATGAGAGAATGTGCACTCTGCCATCACCTGGTGGCAGCATGTCTCATTGCAGTCCCCATGTTCCCCATAGGCTCTGCCGTGCAGGGCAGAAAGCCTTCAGTTCTTCCCTTTCTGCACTTGTGGGTCAGCTCATTGAAGGCCCACCAGGCCTTAGCAGAGGAGTTGCCGGAGTGGGTGCATGGGCACAGCTGTTGTTTTGACTTTCAGATTCGTCTTCGGTGCCAGAAGGGCATCCCACCTTCTCTGCGGGGACGGGCTTGGCAGTATCTGTCGGGAGGCAAGGTGAAACTTCAGCAGAACCCTGGAAAGTTTGATGTGAGTTTTCCTTTCTTTCTTCACCAACCTGTTGTATCTCTGATTGAACATCTTCCCTGGCAGTGGATCTCCTGTGTACAGTCCTAGACCTCAGTAAGATGGACAGTTGATAGGATCTCTACTCACAGGCCTGACTGCTCAAGAACCACATTGTCCCAGTCCGTGGACCATGTCTACTGGAAGCTGTTGTTCACCTAAGGCTCTACCCTTAGCAGGCCCCAGTAGAGTAGACTTTTTTACAGTTCTGTCACCTTATTCTAGCCTTTCTTTCAATGGTTAGTCAAGTTTGCTTTCATGGTTGAGCACAGTGCATTTCTACACAGCTCTTGGTCATCAGGAGGTAACCCTTGACCTCCTGGTTGATGCTTTGAATGTGTGCCATAGCTTTTCAGGGGCTGCGTGTTAGGACCACAAAACCCTTCACATTCCTTATCCCCATCTTGTATTCTATATTCTGTTTCTAAACCTAACTAGACATGATCCACTAGGTGGTCTTCAGAGGTACTTGGGGGTCAGAGACCATGTCTTCTGTATCCTGATCCCTATCTACCTCCCCATGGCTGGCTTGGTACAACATTCTTCAATTCACTAAGCTGAACTGCTAAGCCTGTTCCCCTGGAGAATACCATGGATACAGTTGGCTTCCCTGGGGTTGCCCCAGCTTAGCTTACCTGCCAGACTTGGCCCCGGGCATCAGGGCTTCCCCCAGGCTGTTGGGACTAATGATAGGCAGTGAGACAGAGCTGCCAGCCACCAGGACTTTGTTGATATACTTCATACTTCAGTGAATAACTTCTCTCTGGCCAGACCTGTTCTCTGTGACAAGTGTGCAGGGGCAGGGCAGGGCAGGGCAGTCTGGAGTTTACATTGTTGACCCGGAGAGGCTCAAGCTATTTGTTGGCAGCACTTGGGGCTGGGGACAGAGTGTGGTTGGATGACAACACTTGGCTAGAGACAGCTATGAATTAGGGTGATTGGATATTCCCACATAGCACCAAGGTCAGGTCCCACAAGAGCAACTTCTTGACTCTAGGATCTTCCTTCTAGTAGTTCTGTCTCCTGTATTCCAAGGAGTCCATCCTGGTCAGAGTTGGTGGTTCAGGGATGGGTGCTCCACCCAGAGTCCAGAGGGCTCAGACATGAGATCGAAGGCTGTGAGTGGCTAGCCTACTGGGGGCACTGTCAAGTGTATCCTCAGTGCAAGGAAGCACAGAACTTTGTTTTGTGTTGGAGGAGTGGTTGGTTGGTTTTCTGTGGGGAGTCGGGGGCTTATTTGTTTTTTGTTTTCTGAGACAGGGTTTCTCTGCGTAGACTTGGTTGTCCTGGAACTCACTCTGAAGCCCAGACTGGCCTTGAACTCAAAGACACTCTGTTTTCTAAGTTCTGGGATTAGAAGCTTGTGCCACCACTGCCATGACACAGAAGTGCAAAGCTTTGTATGTGTGTAGAATAGTGTCCAGAGTGGCCACCCGTAAGATGTCTGGTAGGATGCTGATGAACCCTAGTACCTAGATAAGCACTTAACACCTGACAGATGTCACACTCCCTTCCTGAACAGGTGACACCTGCAACACAGGATGCAGGCAGCAGAGCAGCTGGGTTTGGTGGCTCTGATTCACATCTACTTTCAAGTCCCAGCTCCACTATTTTTTGTTTGTTTGTTGTTTTTGTTTGTTTGTTGTTTTTGTTTGTTTGTTTGTTTGTTTGTTTTTTGAGACAGGGTTTCTCTGTATAGCCCTGGCTGTCCTGGAACTCACTCTGTAGACCAGGCTGGCCTCGAACTCAGAAATCTACCTGCCTCTGCCTCCCAAGTGCTGAGATTAAAGGCATGCATTGCCATTGCCCGGTAGCTTCACTATTTTTCTAGTCAGGAGGCCTTGGGTAAAAGACTTTCATTTAATCCTTTAGTTCTCTTGTCTCTGAACAGAGTGTAATGGCAGGATCTGTTTTGGGGTAGGGAAAGGGCCAGCAAGTCCCATATGTGTTGGGTACCCAGTTCTGCATCTGGCTCCAAGCATTAGTAACCCTCGTAACTCTTGTTGAGAAGAAGCCTTCTGTCTGAAGGACAAGACATTATCCCTAGATAAACAGCCCTGACTACTGTGATTCCGGCCACAGCCAGGATTGATGCTTGCTCCCAAGACTCTTGCAGGAGTTAGGATCCCTCTCAGGCTTCCCACGGTCCTGCATTGTTGCCTCTGTGAGTTTCCTTACATGTCTTCAGGAAGGCTTGCTTCTACGGTGAGATTGGGTGCCATTGGTACCTATTCTGGTCCCTGAGACAGTTATCTCCTACCGACAGTGCTTCTCCTGACATTATGTCCTTGCTTCCAGGAGCTGGACATGTCTCCTGGGGACCCCAAGTGGCTAGATGTGATTGAGCGTGACCTGCACCGGCAGTTCCCTTTTCATGAGATGTTCGTGTCCCGAGGAGGCCATGGGTAAGCAGGCTAAGTATGTGAGGGAAGGTGGCTCTAAGCTGTCAGGAAAGGTACAGTGAGCTTGGCTGCACTCAGTGAGTTTTTGGATACAAAACTCTACTGTTGCCCTTTACCTTCTGTGGTCTGCCAATATACTGACCCACTTTTGACTCTGCGGCTGTTTGCATCATTTATTCTCTAGACTGTTAGAACTTTCCTGGTCAGGCCTTCTTGATGTAGGGGAAAAGGGGAAAGTGAGGTTGGTGGACAGAGACAAGAGCAGAGTGATGTATTGGGCAAGGACAGAAATACAGCAAGCACCCAGCACGGTCGCCTTCTCCAGCCCCTCCTCAGCCTTTCTCTATCTGGCATCCAGCCCTGGTCCATCCTTGCTTTGTGTTTGAATCTTGTCACTGGGTCACTGTTCAGAGACTGACCCATTGGTGACCACAAGTGCATCCTTTTCCGGGAAGGGCAGGTTCTAAGGCAGGTCTATAGACATTCATTGGAATACAGGGGAGGTGATGGACAGTAGTCAACTTCTGCCTTCCTATCTTGCTTGTCCTCTTCATAGCCAGCAGGACCTGTTCCGTGTGCTGAAGGCCTACACGCTGTACCGCCCTGAGGAGGGCTACTGCCAGGCTCAAGCACCCATTGCTGCTGTGCTCCTCATGCACATGCCTGCTGAGGTACCTGGGACTTGGGCGGGCAGGTGGGTTGGCATTGGGACCTGATCCCAGCCTCAAGGGCTCATGCCTCTCTCACCTACAGCAAGCCTTCTGGTGTCTGGTACAAGTCTGTGAGAAGTACCTGCCTGGCTATTATAGTGAGAAACTGGTGAGTACCTGCATAGCTGGAGATGCTCTAGGCTGGGTGCCTTCTGTGGCTGCTCCAAGGCCCTCCCACTTCACTCATAGCCACTCCAGGCTAAAGTCCCAAGGCCACTCATGTACCAGTTACATACTAACCTCCATCTATGCCTCAGGGCTCCTGGTCCATTCCTCCTTGGCTTTGGCATAGGCTTAAGAGCTTGTTTGAAGCTTCATTCTGTTCCACCAGAATGCCTTTCCCTCAGCCTTCACCCCATGCATGGAGCTTTCCTTGACCTTGACAAGCAGGAGTTTCTTCCTGTGGTGTTTGGGACACTCAGCCCCATTGTCCCTCCCGCATTCTGTGTCCGTGAACTGTTTTCACTCTTCCTGAGGGGCTGTCTGTATCTGGTCTGTTCATCTGTCTTCCAGTGCTCTATAGGCTCTAGCTACCTGATGAATTACTGAATGTTGACCCAGTACTAGGAGCTCATAGGGGCTGTGGTCATGGCTCTGTGGCCTTGATGTCTCTTCAGGAGGCAATCCAGCTGGATGGCGAGATCCTCTTCTCACTGCTCCAGAAGGTGTCCCCTGTGGCTCACAAGCACCTTAGCCGCCAGAAGATCGACCCCCTGCTGTACATGACAGAGTGGTTCATGTGTGCTTTTGCCCGCACGCTTCCCTGGAGCTCTGTGCTGCGAGTTTGGGACATGTTCTTTTGTGAAGGTACCAGACTATGCTGGATTGTGGGGGGGTGCAAAAGAAGCCCCAAAGCCTCCTTGGACTCATCACCTGCTCCCATACAGGAGTCAAGATCATCTTCCGTGTGGGGCTGGTACTGCTGAAGCATGCACTAGGCTCTCCAGAGAAGCTCAAAGCCTGCCAGGGCCAGTATGAAACCATCGAGCAGCTGCGGAGCCTCAGCCCCAAGATCATGCAGGAAGCCTTCCTGGTTCAGGAGGTTCGGACTGGTGTCTTCCACTTACAGTGGGAGGGAAGGGGGGCTGGGCAGTTGACTTTGGAGGAAGCCTTGTATGGCCCTGCCCCAAGGGTCAGGTCAGGTGGATGGACCTCATCCTTTAGCTAGGCGAGGAAGGTAGGGCACAGAGGCACTTTGCAGTGTCTTCCTTAGCAAGAGGTGTGAACTACAATCCCTCATTTTTCTTGTCGATACTTGTTTTTCAGAGGCTACAAATTAAGAGGTACATACAAGGCCAGTTTCTGTGGGGGACCACAGCCAGGCTCATGCTAGTGCACATTGCAGGGGCAGACATACAAGGTCATCTGTACCCACTTTCAGCACTGTCCCCATTTTACACTTGAGGAAGGAGGGGCTCATAGAGGCAAAATTTCAAAGTGACTTCCCTTTGTCACCAGCTGAAAAGTGATAGGGCTAGAATTGGAGCCAGGTTGCCCTGGTCAGTAGGTGACATACTGGCTGAGAGTGGGGTTGCCCATGTCAGCCCTGCCTTCCCTCCTGTCCTAGATGTAAGGAGAGAGGGTGTGGGGGCTGCAGGTAGCTGTCTCTTCTCCTGTTTGACACTCAGACCACAGTGATAACCTCCCTAGAGTCAGCGTTTAGCGGACAGTTAAGGGATGCTGGTGGGCAGGAAAGCCAAAGGGAAAGGTTACTCTTCTAGTGCTCACATGCTCCTCATTGCCCCAAAGGTGATAGAGTTGCCTGTGACAGAGCGCCAGATTGAGCGGGAGCACCTCATCCAGCTGCGGCGTTGGCAAGAGACGCGTGGTGAGCTAGAGTGCCGCTCTCCGCCCAGGATGCATGGTGCCAAGGCCATCCTGGATGCAGAGCCTGGTCCCCGACCTGCCTTGCAACCTTCGCCATCCATCCGCCTACCCCCAAATGCAACCCTTGTCAACTCCAAAGCTAAGCCATACAAGCAGGTCCAGAAGGAGCAGAAGCGGACAAAGACCAGTGGGCAACTGGACAAGTCCCCAGGCCTCAGTCAAGCCACAGTGGTGACTGCTTCAGGAGACGCATGTCCTCCTCAAGATGTGCCCCCAAAGGACCCAGTCTCCCAGGATTCAGTCCCGCAGGACTCTACTCAGAACTTAGCTTACCACCACTCTCAGGAGAGCCTGACCTCCCAGGAGAGTGAGGACACCTACTTGTAACCCCAGGAGCTCAGGCCTCCGGGTGGGGTCTTCTCATGGCTTACACGGTTCAAAGACTGACAACACTCCAGGTCCTTTGCACCTGAGGAGCCAACTGCTTGGCCACTGGGCTGGGATAGAATCTGGCTGGTCCAGTACAGATTCTTCCTGAGTCTCCTTATTTATTTTCTCTTGAGTTGAGCTGGTCTAGCCAGCACAGGCAGAAGCTATGGCCGAAGGGGTTGGGTCTCAGCCCCATCCTGCTGGGGGATGTTCCCCAGGGATAGGGTGGCGACATGCGGGGAAGCGGTGGGGTATTCTTTGTGTAAAATAGAAATATGGTTTTGTACGGAAATAAACAGGCTTGTGTATAGAGCTGGGGTGTAGCTAGGGACCCAAAGGGATATCGCCCTTCATCCTGGGAGCCCCTGTGAAACATACAGGGGACACTGAGTCCAAAGCCAGCTGCTGTTCTTGGCTCTTCTCTCTCAACCCATCTTTCTTCCATGTCCACCTTCTGACACAGATGAGTCGATCCAGGCTGAAGCCCACCACTGGGGCAGAGCAGGAAATAGTCCCCAAGGCCTTGGTCCATGCTTCTTCATTGGGGTTGGGGGTAGATCCTGGAGAGGTAGCTAAAGGCTCCAAGGCTAGACCTAGATGCTGACCATAGCAGGGAATAGGGAGAAACAGATGTGGTAGGAGCTTCCAGACATTGTCTGGGCCTAGACTACATTGTCCTGGTACAGCTGAGGATACTGAGCCTGGAGAGGCGAATGGTTATCTGAGGTTCAGGGCAGCTTCACTCTCTCTGCCGCCTGCTTCTCAGCCCTGTAGCTGTCCACTCTGTCCATACTTGCCATGGTGAGATGAGCTCACTTCAGATCCCAGTTAACTTGTGAGCACTCACACAGTCATCAGGGGCTGCTGCAAGGGCAAGGTACTACAGACCCGGACATAGGCCTCCACCAGAGGCAGATAGGTGAGGGGAGGGGTTGGCCTCCTTGATAAAATGCTACTTTCCATTTGCTGACACAGTCCACATGCCAGGCTGGGCTTGTGCTTGACCTAAGAGGAGTTCTATGTCCTCCTTCTCCAAGAGCCACATTTGCACCTCAAGCCCCTCACCCAAGTGAGCAGACGGCTGTGGAGGGGCAGGCAGGTGCTCAGTGACAACCTGAGAGCTGGCAGTGACAGAACAGGGTGTCCCTGGGAGAGGGCCCCCCTTCTGCTGAGGAAGCAGCTTTTCTAGTCAAACAATAGTGGTTGTTCCTGGCCTGAGACCAAGCTGGGCCAGACCATAGCAGGGAACAGGGAGGGAGAGACAGACTCACAGGGAGCTTTCAGGCATTGCCTAGGCCTAGAATGTGTTGCCTGGTACAGCTGAGGATACTGAGGCTGGAAAGACAAATGGTTACCAGAGACTCTGGGCAGCTTGCTCACTCCCTGCCACCTGCCTCTCACCCCTGTGGCTTCCCACTCTGTCCACACTTGCCATGGTGAAATGGGCTCAGCCTTTGAAAAGCACCCCCACCCTCTCAGCTCTCCAGGGGACAGGCCAGGATGTGGCTGCTGCACACTGTTCCATGAAAATCATCTGGAGCTAGCAAAGTCAGGAACAGGACTGAGCCCAGCTTCCGCCTGCCTGTGATGCAGGGTCCGGAGCACGAAGTCCTGCATGGGCCTGCTGGATCTCCATCACACCCAAGGCCTACTTTAAACTACCTTGTTCAAAGCCTCCAACCTGAAGCTGAGTTCCCCGGGCCAAACAAGGGGCCTTTAGAGCATGTCCCGTCCTGCGATGAAATCAACCTGTGCTTGCTCATTCCTGCTCAGCCTTGGGGTTTTCTTAAACCTTTAAAGACGCTTGATCATACCTGGGGTGTCTGCCAGCGCTTGGGGGCCTTCTTGGATCTGTAGCTAATTTAGATGTGCTCAGGCCAGTTGAGTTCTGCTAATGATGAGAAGCTTTAAGAAAACTTTAACAGGGCTCAAGTCTCTGGCTCGAATACCCAGGGAACCTCAAATACTATGGCCTGTCCCCTCGGTGTCTGAGCCCTGGGCATTCTCACCTCAGGTATTTCTGGGTTGTCCCTGGAATAAGATTCAGAGTCCACAGTATGTTGCTCAGTTCACAGGTGAGGAGGACCCTTTTTCTGTTCCTCCCCTTAGCGGGAGCATTCTACTTCAGAAGTTAGTTGACTAAAAACTGGGCCACACAGGCCTGGGTTCAGCTGGTCGAAACAACAAGGTAGGAATGCAGTATTATCAAACCAACCTTGGGCAGCCCATTCTTAGGGATTTTTAGTCCTTACCAGCCTTGTTAGCTCTGCAGTCCCTGCCCCCCACCCCGGGGCAATAGGAAGACGATAACGCCCCACCCAGCTGTTCCGCGGGTCTTCAGCCTAACCTCCCCACTCCGGAGATTTGTGGACAGAGTTCCAGCCCGGCTTCCAGCCCTCCCGCACCTTTTTTTGTGCGGGGGAGGGGGGGTGGGAACAGGTGTCTAGACAGGGTTTTTCTGTGTAGCCCTGGCTGTTCTGGTACTCAACTCTGTAGACTAATCTGGCCTCGAACTCACAGAAATCCGCCTGCCTCTGCCTCCCTAGAGCTGGGATCAAAGGCGTGCGCCACCACCGCCAGGCTCTGAGTCTTAATGACTTTCACCATAAAGCCCACGTGCGAGCCTGGAGGATAGACATGGGACCCGGAGCTTCCAGCACGTTCCCAAACCCAACACAGCAGGCGTCCAGCGGAAGGGGCGTGTCCGGGGCGTGTCCTAGAGGCCTCAGATGGGTGAGGGCCGACCGTGATCCTCAGGCTAAGGCTAGAAGAGTGGAGCTGGCTTTGGCGGAGTTCGAAGGCAGCCCGCAGCGCCGGGTAGGCAGGGCTCAGGGGGAGGCGTGGCCACTTCTCAGCGGCTGTGGGGCGTGGCCGCCAGAGAGTGGATCCCTGGCTGGGCGGGCCGGTAGCGGGCGGTGTTTCTTTAAGCCCGGCGCCACCGCCTCGCCTCCTGCCTAGGTCTAGCTGGCGGCCAGGCCGGGGCTGCGGGATCTGCGATGGAACTTCACATCCTAGAGCACCGGGTGCGAGTGCTGAGCATTGCCCGTCCGGGCCTCTGGCTCTACACTCACCCGCTCATCAAGCTGCTCTTCCTGCCTTGTCGCAGCCGGTGCGCACCCGGGTTCATGAGCGCAGGTCGGGCGGGTGGAGGCTCCTCTGTTCCTCTCGGCCAGGGACGGAGGGCTAGAGTCGCCGCGAAGCAGCGGGTACCGGGTGGGGACGCTGGCCACTCTGGCCACCATCCAGCCTGGGTCTAACCTTTCTGGGACTCCGCCTATCCGGCCCGGAGGGCCCCCCTCCCTGGGCTTGTCAAGGTGCAAACTGCCTGAAGTGGGCAGTGTAGTGGGGGCATGTGTTCCTTGCCAGGCGGTAGCCCCTTCCCAGACGCCTCACGTTAAGTCTGAGAGTTGTCCAGGGGGGCCCAAAGCCTGATACCTGTAGGGTGTGGAATGAAGGGGAGATCCCAAATATGGGATCTAGACTCCTTGATCCAGGGAAGAAATTGAGGCCTGACTGCGGGTCCGGAAGGCTCCTGGTGGGGGTCCTTTAGTGTTGCTGGAACAAAGTTCACTTGTTGTCTCCATCCCATTCGCTCTAGGCTAAAAGTCTTCCCACACCTTCCCTCCCTACTAGGTGCAAGTTCTTCAGTCTGACTGAGACTCCGGAAGATTACACACTCATGGTGGATGAGGAGGGCTTTAAAGGTGGGAAGTGACTCCTTGCTTGCCTCTAAGCAGTATTCTTACGAGGTCTAGGGATCCAGCTTCCCCCAGAGAGCTTAGACCTCAAAGGAATATAGGTCTGGGTTCAAATCTTCAATCACTTAAGTACTGTTTTCTCTTGTGTAGGATGGAGTCATGGCAGTTTAACAGTATTTGTGAGAGTTTCATAAACTTAAAACCCACAAGGAGCTGGATATAAGTCCCAGGCCAGCAGGGGTGGGGGTGGTGTTCACAGTTTTAGGGGAGAATAAAGGGGGTTCCTGCAGCTGTTTTACCACTGGACATTTTTTCTTCTTGGACTTGTCTCCCCAGTGAAAGCCAGCTCCTCCCTCACTGGCTTGGGAAGCCTAGGAGTCTGAGGGTTAGGGAAGGAATGCAGGAGCAGGCAGCCAGCCCAGAGCAGGGTCCTGGGGCCTCCTGGCTGAGTTTGGATGAACAACAGCTATGTTGGCCCTAGTCCCTGTTCAGGACTGGGACCAGGGAAACTGACTTCCGGCTCCCAATTCTGCCTGCTTGGCCCATCCTCTAAGTCTTGGAATCTCAAGCTAGCCACCTAGAGTTTGGCCTAGCCTCCCTCCCAAAGAACTTACTACATTCTCTGTTCTGTAGGGAAATCTCCGGTCGGCCAGGGAGCTTTCCCCATCAGTTGATCACCGGGCGCCCTCTGGTGGCGCTTTAGAGCCCATTAAGCCAAAAAAGTCCATTTTGCAGATAGGAAACTGAGACTAAACTCTTTGCAATCCCAGCACAAAGGAGGCTGTGGCAATCAGTTTGAGTTAAATCTCAGGTTAATTTACATTGTAAGGTTCTGCCTCAGAGCAAACAAACAATCAAGATGCCCCAAAACACACTTGTCTCACACAGCAAAATGGTTAAAAAAAAAAAAAAGCTGGGCCTTGAATCCAGTTCTGAGTTTGGAGCAGTAATGCTCACTGTGAGTGTCTCAAGACGCACACCAAGGCAAAAGTGATAGGTAACAGCCCAGAGCTCCAAGTCTGTCAGGAAACAGATCTGACGGACAAGGTTTAGACAGAGAAACTGAGAGGCAGAGAAGAGATGACTAACCAGGCGCGTACCTCCTGCCCACAGAGTTACCCCCATCCGAGTTCCTGCAAGTGGCAGAGGCCACATGGCTGGTGATGAACGTATCTCACAGTGGCTCGGTGGTGCAGGCTGCTGGAGTAACCAAGATTGCCCGGTCTGTCATTGCCCCGCTGGCTGAACACCATGTGTCTGTTCTGATGCTGTCCACATACCAGACAGACTTCATCCTGGTGGGTTTGGGCAGGTGCTGATGCAGGGCATAAGCAGAGGTGCTTGGTGTTGCATAACATGTGTCCTTTGCCTTGACCCAGGTACGGGAGCAGGACCTGTCTGTGGTGATCCACACACTGGCCCAGGAGTTCCAAATCTACCGTGAAGTAGGCGGGGAGCCTGTGCCTGTTACCGGGGACGATTCCAGCAATGGCTTTCCCCAAGCCCAGCATGGTGAGGTCTGCCCGCCAACACCCAGATTTAAGTGGGATCTCTTCCCACAGGAGGGCTTGTCTTTTAAAAGGGTGCAAAACACTCTCCATGTTTGAGATGGGGGTAGCCTTCCCTGACCGGCCACCAGGGGTCGCCCCACTCCAACATAACCTTTTTGCTTTGTGGCTCCTGTATCCTGAGCAGGGCCCAGTCCCACAGTGCATCCCATTCAGAGCCCGCAGAACCGCTTTTGTGTCCTCACACTGGACCCTGAAACACTGCCGGCTGTCGCCACCACCCTCATCGATGTGCTCTTCTTCTCCCACAGGTGGGCCATGCATGCTTGTGATCTCTGCCTCCCACTAGCATTTCCTGCCCTCTAACCTTTGTCTCATCCTTTCTGTCACTCTGTGTCCTGCTCAGTGCCTTAGGGTTCCTGACATCCTGTTAGCCCTTAGCCAAAGGTGTCGGCAGAACCACTTCCCAGCCATATACATCCCATCCAGCCCTCCCTCTGCCCAAGGCCTGTGGTCTCTGGCAGTTGGGGCTCATCTATCAGGAAATCGGGGGTCTCTCACAAAGTAGAAATTCAAGGGCCTTCCCAGAGCTGTCCATTCCAGCTCCTTCTCTGTGGTGTGCTTGTCAGAAAAATGGAGAGGGCTATGTGCATGACAGAGCCCTTGACCCTGTCATCCCTCACCAGTGTCCCCAAGGAGGCAGCGTCGGAAGGCCCTGAGTCAACTTCCATTCCGTTCTTCGCTTTCTCCCTCATTGAGGGTTACATCTCTATTGTCATGGACGCAGAGACCCAGAAAAAGTATGTAACTCCTTCCTTAATTCTCCACAGACCACAGACCCTCAGCCAGCCTCAGGGAAGGTGGAGGAGGGGTGCCAGGTTCCGGGTTAGCAGGATATGCCCTGGGTTTCAGGCTAGATGGGAGTGCGTGGGGAGCCTTTCCTATCACCCACCTGCTTCCCCAGGTTCCCCAGTGACCTCCTGCTGACCAGTTCTTCTGGGGAGCTATGGAGGATGGTGCGCATCGGGGGACAGCCCCTGGGTTTCGGTGAGGACCACTCGCTCGCTGTATGGGAAGGGAGGGGAGGAGAAGGTCAGGCCTGTGGGTTTTCACAGCATCTAAGGTACCTGTGTCTCCAACCCTCAGACGAATGTGGGATTGTGGCCCAGATCGCGGGTCCCCTGGCGGCCGTTGACATCTCTGCTTATTACATCAGCACATTCAACTTTGACCATGCGCTGGTGAGGACCTGGCTGGGATGGAAGTTCCAGCAAGCACATTGAGGTCCCAGGGGTGGAGGGGGAGAGGCAGGAAGGGTAACATCGCAGCTGGTTTAGGGAGCTGGGCATCCCTGGCCAAAGTCAGCCTGGCATTTCATGGTGTGATCTCCCTCCAGGTTCCTGAAGACGAGATCAGCTGCGTCATTGACATTCTCCAACGAAGGCAAGAAGTCCTGGCTTCCAAGGATCCATAGGGAACACCAGACTCCCAGGATTCCCTTAGCCCCCTGGGCTTTCAGAGACTTTTCTGAGCTCTATCCTGAAGCTTCAGAATGAGCTCCTGATCCTGCCAAAGGGACCCTGGTTCTGCTATCTGTATATAAGCTGCACAGAGCTGGAACTCCGTGGACCTGTCTGCCCACGGAAGACACCTTGGTGCTTGGGACTTAGACCCCCGACCCAACACTTTCTGTGTGACCTCAGCAATGCACAGCGCCTGCCTGCGGCTGGAGCCGCCTCTCACCTGGCTAAGGCTCACGTTCCCTTGGCCGAGCTCTGACCCCCAGCCTGGGTTGCCTTCCTAGCCAGATGAGTTCCAACAGGGCGCTCCCTTCTCGGGCTCCGAAGGAAGAACTACATCTCACTTTTATTTTTATGACTGTTTAAATAAATAAAAAACTTGCAGAGCTGTGCCCTCTGGTTCTGAGTGACAGCCAGTGTCAGGTCTTGGTCCCTCCCAGACTTGTCCCCGCTCCTTGGCTTTTTAAGCGGTGTATGTCTGTGACAAATGAGGAACTGGAGCCTCCAGCACATTTGTGACTAAGTCATGTGGTTCCCGAAAAGGCTGTTCATCCCTAAAGCGTAGTGTCTCTTCATTCTTAGTTACGTACAGAACAACCTAGAGGTTCTAGACACTGGGAGGAATTCCCCTGTCCCTCTTACCTAAGAGTCCCCTGGCCCGATACCAGAGAACCTATCCAGGAGGTCTCGGCACCTTTCTCCAAGGCTACTGTCTGCATACCTATGGGCCTTGCCTGAATGCTCCTGTCCCTCCTGTAGAGGAGAAGTCACACAGTTTATGAATCTTGGAATTGTGGCGAGCCAGGCCTTTTGTGGCTGAGGTGCAAGGCTGTGCAGACAGACAGGACCCTAGAGCCCACTTGGACTCCTCCTTGTTTGTTAGGGCTGTATGCCTGGGCACATCTGGGCCTAGATTTTTCTGTCCTGGAGCCTCCTGCTCAGTAAGACCAGAACTCCATTGCAGGGGCCTGGGCCCCACACATGCCCTGGGAGGTTATCAGGTACCTTCAGTTCAGACCCACCCATGTTCAGAATGGGCAGAAGGGTGTGACTTCTGTGTACCCAGGTCATAGTGACTCCCTAGAAAAGCCACCACATAGGCAGTCTTCTGGCAGTATGCCCGCCTGGCTCAGGGCACCCCCAAAACTAGAGCCTCAGGTTGCAGATCAGATGAGCCTAGAGCACACAGCCCAGCATGGTGAGTGAGCGGTGAGAGGCCTTGGCTCGTCCTTTTCTACAGCCTCAGTTTCCCCGTGTGCAGGAATCAATTCCTTCTGGGACCCTGGGAGGGGGCATTTCTTTGGAGTTTGTCTGTGGTCGGGAATGGGATGGAGAAGGCCTGTCTCCTGTAATGGGGGACTAGTGGAAGCTTGGGCTTGTGGGTAGGCAGCCTGCACTGGAGGTGGGCCAGGATATTCAGGGCTGCTGGGGCAGGAGGCAGGAGCAGGAGGTAGACTTGTCTGTTGCTAGCAGAGCATAGCACAGGGAAAGCTGCTCCTCTCACTGACCTCAGTGCCTGCCTCTGTGGGGAAGGGCTGTTGATCCACACATGATACAGTCTTGTCCTCACTTTGCATAGGTGGAAATGAAGCTCAGAGAGTGACTTTTTTAAGGTTACCACACAGGGATAACAAAGTAGAAAACAAAGTAGAATTCTAAGAGTCCAGGCTGAGAGAGAGAGAGAGAGAGAGAGAGAGAGAG
>NW_022196905.1:26002933-26010271 GCF_008632895.1 Mastomys coucha | reverse complement strand
GAGAGAGAGAGAGAGAGAGAGAGAGACTGACCTTAGGCTGAGCCCTGAAGGATGGGAAAGATTTTGCAAGACCCCTTGTAATCCCAGCTGTCTGCGTTGGTGGCCGGGCGTCTGCTGCTGGTGACCGTAGTTGTGTGGACAGGCACGCGAGGTCTGGCCCTGTCTCCTCCCTGACCCTGGGCTGGGTAGAGTGGAGATATTGAGCAATGGCCCCTGTCTGTGTCACTTTCCCAAGAGGATCATGGTGTTGGGGTTCTGAGCCATGAGTGCCAGTTCTAGGGGTGCCCAGAACTTCTTTTTAGGGGGTTAGTTGTAGCAGAATGTGGATGTGGGTGCTGTATGAGTGTGTGTATGTGTGTATGTATGGGCAACTGTGTGTATATGTGTGGATGTATGTGTGTGTGTGAGCACCTGTGTGAGTGTGTGTATGTGAGCTAGAGAGTGTATGTGTGTGTACATAAGAGTGTGTGAGTGTGTGTATGTGAGTGTGTGTGTGCATAAGTGTGAGTGTGTGTGCGCATGTGAAAGTGTGTGTGTGAGTGTGTATGCGAGAGTGAGAGTGCGTGTGTGTGTGTGTGTGTGTGTGTGTGTGTGTGTGAGTGTGTGTGTGTGTGAGTGTGTGTGTGCGCGCACACGCGCTTTGGTGCTTACGTGATCATATGCCCTCTGTCCGTATTGCTTTTCTCCAGGACCCTGCACTCCCAGGGAAGAGCTGGCCTTTTGCTCTCCTGCCAACTCCAGCTCTCCTTGTTGCCTTCATCTCCTCCACTGTCTCCTTGCCTGCTGCCCTGAAGCAAGCGTGTGTAGCTTTCTGCCTAGACCCCCAAAATGTCACCCACTCTCTAGTCCCTGCCCCTCCTCCATCACCTCGCAGCACCTTCTGGGACCAGTGCCTCAGTTTCCCTATCTTATCACTGCCTCTGTGAGTTGTCCCCAGTATGTCCCCTGTGGAACATGGCCCCACAGCTGAGTTCCTTCTCCTTAGGAAGATCCTGGACCTCCCTCTCATGCATGCAACCTTGGACACCTCTTGACTTTCCTGAGGTGGCTGAATGTCTCCCTCCCTCCCTCCCCCCTTCCCCCCTCCCTCCCTCCTTCTCTTCCTCCTTGCCTCCTTCCCTCTGTTCTGCATTTTTTCCTTCTCTCTCCACCCTTCCTCTTTCCTTCCTCTCTTCCATATAGGAGACAAACCCAGGGCCTCTCACATACTGAGTTATACCCCAACCTCTTGCTGTGTTTTTAAGCTCTTCTTTGGCTTCTTTCTTGCATGTTTGCATGTACATGTGAGTATGTGAGAGCAGGGAGGCACATCTCTGTAGAGGACAGAGGCCAAAGTCAGCTGTCTTCCTTTATGGCTTGCCATCTCATTTTTGACGTAGGGTTTTTCACTGAATCTATAGCTCCATAGCTCCATGCTCCTGCTGGTCTGGCTGGCCAGTGAGCCCATGGGGCATGCCTGTCGTTGACCCCCGATCCTAGGGCTTCAGATGGTCCCCAGCATGCTCAGATTTTATGTGATGCTGGGGATCTGACCTTAGGTCGCCATGCTGGTACAACAAGCACTTTACCCACAGCTGTCTCCTTGGTTCCCTAACTTAAAAAAAAAAAAAAAAAAAAGTTGTTTGTTCTATTTTTATGAGTATGCCTGCCTGCCTGCATGCATGTATGTATACTACTTATGTGCAGTGCCTGCAGATGTCAGAAGAGGCCATCAGATTCCCAGGGATTGGGACTGGCTTTAGAGGTGGATGTGAATCTCTGTGTGGACGCTAGCAACTGAATTTGGGTCCTCTGCAAGAGCAGCAAGTGCTCTTAACTGCTGAGCCATCTCTCCAGTCTCTTCCCCAATTTTTAAATTGAGATAACATTTGCATAATTTAACTTTTTTTTGTCTTTCTTGAGACAGGTTCCTGTTTGGAGGTCAGGCTGTTCTGGAACTTGTGATCCTCCTGCCTCCGTCTCCCCAATGCTGGGATTACAATGGGTGTGCTGACAGCTATTTTAAAGCAAGAGATTCAATGGTATCTGGCACATTTGGTCCAAAATCTTTCACCACCCCAAAAGGAGGCCCTGCAATACATTAGCAGCTGGGCCACACCCGTCCCTCCCTGTCCTGCCCACAGCCAGGCCATAGTCTCTCTCTGCACTGTCCTCTGTGGTTTATATTGATGGAACCATACAACCCAAGTATGGCTGTATCCTTGCTTCCACTTAGCTTAATGGTTTTTTATTTTATTTTTTTAATGTATATTGGTGTTTTGCCTGTATGTATGTCATGAAAGTGCCAGGTTTTAGAGTTTCAGACAGTTGTGACTTGCCACGTAGATGCTGGGAATTGAACCTGGGTCTTCTGGAAGAATAGTCAGTGCTCTTAACCACTGAGCCATCTCTCCAGCCCCCAGCTTACTGTTCTTGAGTGTTGTCTGCACTGGGGCCTGTGTCAGTCTGTCCTCCTCAGGGGTGTTAATCTCCATTGTACAGCGTATTGCATTTTGTTTGTTCGTTATCTTTTGAAGAAAGTTGGGAGTTGTCCATCTTGGGCTCTTAAACTCCTAGTCTGAGTTCCGTGGTATGGTTCCTCCATCCTGATTTTAAGTTCATTCAAGGACAGAGTGACCAAGAACTCCCCTCACACCCTTCGATCCATTGAATGTTGGCCACCAGGAAGCGCTTGGAGACAGGTGCTTTGCTGGCCTCTCCTTGGTTCACAGCCCTCTCCCAAGTCATTTTCTCAGTATTTTCTTAGTAGACTTACTGATCAGCCCAGGAGACCTCCCCTTCCCACATCTTCCTCTGTGTGTGTGTGTGTGTGTGTATGTGTGTGTGTGCGCATGTGTGTGTTTAAGACAGAGTATCTTTGTCCTGGCTGTCCTGGAACTCACTCTGCAGGCCAGGATGGCCTTAAATTCAGAGCTCCATCTGCTTCTGCCTCCTGAGTGCTGGGAATAAAGGTGTGCGCCACCACGCCCAGCCATAATTTCTCTTTCTTGTTTGTCTCTGGTGCTCAACTCCTAAATGTAAAGAGGCAGTAATGTGCCCACTGTACATGCGTGAGGATCTGAGTTCAAATGCCCAATACCCAAGCAAAAGTCGGGGGGCTGTGGGGCAGGTCTGTAGCCTAGTGTTGAAGGCAGAGGCAGGCAGATACCTAGAGCTTGCTGGATAAGCCAGTCTAGTCAAACTGGCGACCCAAGTTCGGTGAGAGACCGTGCCAATAAATGCATACATACATACATAATGCATGCATGCATACATACATACATATATACACACAGTGGAGAGTGACTGGAGAAGACACTGGACATGGACTTCTCAGCCTCCACATGCATGATGCATGTGCACATACCTGCACACCACACACACACACACACACACACACACACACACACACACACACACACACGCAGAGTGAGAGTTAGCCCTCCACCGGCAGCTCCCTTTGTGAGGCAAGCTACTTTTGTGGAATGCACACCCAAGAGAACTTCACAAGTGAAGGGGACATGAGGTATGTTTTTTTTTTCTTTCAGTTACTTCTCCTGGAAAGTGTTGCAATCTAGAGTAGTCAAAAAAGCAAATTTTTGAACATGCTATAAAGAGAGAGAGAGAAAGAGAGGGGGGGAGGAAGGGAGGGAGGGAGAGAGAGAGAAGTCAAGAAAAGAGTCAGCATGTTTTCAAAGCTGCCCAGAAGAAGGATCACGTGCTCTGGTGACAAGGGTGACAGAAACTCGATCCCTTGGGAAAGGGACCTAAGAGCCAGCTGGACGGCCTAAGATCAACTGCTCTGACCAGCAACCCTGGATGCCTTCCTGCTGGAAGCCTGGCCACAGACTTGGTGCACATGAGCCAGCAGAGAGTACCTGGGTTCTGCTGGCGGGGAGCCATGAGTCCCCTGTGCTAAATGCAGCTTCTACAGATGGCCACATCTGGATGACTGTGCAGATGTTCCCTGATGTTTCTCCAGCACCTGCGGCATCCCCCCACCCCAGCCCCCTCACCCCAGTCTGTCTGCAAAGTGAGCACCAGGAACAGGAACACTTCCCTTCTCTGTTTTCTCCCCACCCCCATCAAACACTCAGGACCCACCTGGCCCTGTACCATTTAAGCCCTGCTCGCTCAGCATGATACAAATTGCTCCCCCTGGGGAGAGGCTGTCATTTTTGCTTTCCCTGAGCCACTTGGCAGCATCAATTCTGGACAATCCATTGAATGTGTTGGTGGGTCTCTTGGCTTAGGAAGGCTATCTGGATTCCAGGATTTTTGCCTTCTAAGCCTCAGTTTTTCCACCTGCAAAATAGAACTGGCTCCTAAAGTATTTATGACGATCCAGTGGTGTGCTGTTCATGAATGTGTAATGTGAAAAATCTAGAAACCTACCCAGTTTATCGGGGCCAGGGAACCTAAACATTTTAGGAAAGAATGTGATATTTCAAAATAGGTGTTCTAAGGGCTGGGCAGGTAGATGGATCGATACAGTGCTTGTCAAGCACACAGGAAGGCCTGGATTCAATCCTCGCACCTTCTAGGCCTTTGCATGCAGTAGTGGAGGCAGGGGGATGAGAATTTCAGTGTCAGCCTGGGATACATGAGACCCTATTTCAAAAACTGGCAGCGTATTCTATGTTGTCATTACAAGAAAAGTGGGGACCCAGCTGAACTCCTACTGGGTTACTGTGCAACATGGTGTTTCCCTTGAAGCAACACAGCTCTGGGGGCAGCAGGGCTCTGCCTCTCACCTCACAGGTACAACCTGGGCTCATAATGGGTGTTGGGGCCACTTGGAGCAAGCAGCCAGGAGACTGGTGGACAGCCTCTGCTCTGTTACTAGCTTGTCAGTCAGCCTGTTGTCACTGTCCCAGGGGCTTCCCTCAGTCTGGGTTTCCCTGAGGCAGGTCTAGTCACAGGCTCTGGGGTGGCTGGCTCACTAGTCTGGGTGGCAGAGACAGAGAGTCACAGATCTGAGACAACTCTCCAGTCATCTTTCATCCCTCTCCTCTGAGTCAGGCTTCGGACCCTTGGAGGGGTCAGTTACTCAACCAGAGCACATCTCTCGGCAGGCCAGGTCCCAGGAAGACCCCATGACTACTAGACACAAGGGATCTCCTGAGCCCCACGACCTCTCTGACCTGGCCTGTCCTTGCTCATGGGGCTTACGTAACCCTGCCTTTCCCAACTGCCCAAAAGCCACTCAGTGACATAAACCAATGTGTGCCTTCGTCTACCCCAGGAACTGCAAGGTACATGTTTATCAAATGCCCAATGAGGGTCAGGCTCAGCCCTTGAGTGACACTATATCTCAAGAAGTGCCTGGACCACTCGTTACACTTCAAAATAATTCAGATATAGCCATCGATATATGGAGCTCTGTGATTTTCCCTCATTCAGGATTATGACTTCGTCTCTACCACCAGTTCTAGTACTCTCCTGTCATTCCTCCTCAAACTCTGCTGACAGTCACTCCCACCCTGCTTCCCAGACCTCTAGTACCATTCTGCTATCTATCCTGACATCGTATGTGAGCATCAACACGCAGTATTAATGGCCTTTCTTCCTTCCTTCCTTCCTCCCTCCTTCCCTCCCTCCCTCCCTCCCTCCCTCCCTCCCTCCCTTCCTTCCTTCCTTCCTTCCTTCCTTTCTTTCCTCCTCCTCCTCCTCCTCCTCCTCCTCCTGCTGCTACGCACACTTGTCTACTCCAGTCACATCCAAAATATCGGGGATAAAATCCTGATAAAGGATAAGAGGCAATAAGACTTCAAAAGGAGATCTGTGCCTCCTGGATTTCAGACAGTCGCTGGTATCCCCTAACTCAGACGTGTTCCAGATCAGTCTTTCCAATCGTCAACACGGCCTCATAAATTAGGCATAAAGCTACCCCAAGAAATGATTTGTAAATGGTTAAGATTGGGCATTGTCTCCTAGCCGACACAATGTTTCTAACTATCCTAGTTTAATGTTTTACTTATTAGAGAGTAATTGAAGGGTTTCCCTCACTCTAAGACATTAACTAAAAATGTTAGGTCGGGATTCCCCTCTGCCTGCCTCCAGCAAGAACCAGAGAATTAGCATAAGAATACCTCAACAGGGAGGGCTCCACCCCTCTTCCTCCTAGTTCACACCTAGCTACCAGACCCTGCTGACCTCGGTGTGGGGGTCACTTGCCTAGTAACTTCAGTCTAGCACTAGGACTGGAAGAAGAAGGACTTGGGCTCACATGAAGGACTAAGACTAGAACTTAGATGGGCTAGGACTCAGATTCATGCATCCACATTCCCGAGGGCCCAGAGCGCTTGGGCCAGGGGGATACAGCACCAGTTCAGAGGAGATAGCTGCTGCTTTAGACCCAGTGTGTTTTAGATAGCGTCAGATGTACCTCAACTATTGAGCTGCCAGATTTACCATCTCTCTTTTGCAATGACTGTAAAAGTCTGATGCCATTTCTAAGAAATACATTTAGATCTTATACTTCATGTGTCGTCTCTGCCGTCATTTCTTCGCCTATGCCTTGTCGACCTGACTAGGACCCCCGTTTCTCCCGCGGGTTGAGGGAGGCCCAGATCGGCCGGCCCGCGGCAGGTGGCGCCCAAACAGGGACTCCAGCAGGTAAAACCTTTTTCCTTCTTTCTTTCTTTCCTCTCTCTTTCCTTATTTCTCAGACAAGGCTAGGATCTCGCATAGAGTTCTGCAGACTCGCTGGTAAAGGATCACCAGTTATAGCGAGTAATCTTGATATCCATGGGGCAGTCAGAATTGTGGCTAGAAGCCTCACCAGAGGTGGCAAATTGCCCACGCTGTAGCATAGAAGGGACAGAAATTCAGCGCATATGTTAAAAGTACCTATGAAAAGGGAAAAAGTCTTCAGGGGAGTGAAGTCACATGTTTCGGCTGCAGAGAGCCAGGACATCTGAGGAAAGACTCCCTCAGGAGTCAGGAAAGAAGAACACTCCTCCAGGTCCTTGCCCGGGTTGTGGTAAAGGAAGAATGAATGCAAATCCAAGTTCCATAAAGATGGAACTCTGCTCATTAAAGAAGCAGGTAAAACTGCCCAGGCAGTGGTGGCTCAAGCCTTTAATCCCAGCAGTTGGGAGGCAGAGACAGGCAGATTTCTGTGATATAAATGGTGTGAGAAATAGAAAGATTAAAACTGAAAACAAACCAAAAGCTGATTTATAAGATTTATGTAGCTGTTTCATTTGGTTTCTAAATAGATTTAAAGGTATAAATATATTCTGTATGATTATTGACTTGTAAGTTATTGGGCATGGTAAAACGTTGTAACATGCCGGGCGGTGGTGGCGCACGCCTTTAATCCCAGCACTTGGGAGGCAGAGGCAGGCGGATTTC
>NW_022196905.1:26001346-26002867 GCF_008632895.1 Mastomys coucha | reverse complement strand
AAAAAAAAAAAAAAAAAACGTTGTAACATTGGTAACTGAAAGCTAGTTTAAAGCTGGTAACTCAGGCAACACGTGGCATTAAAGGTAAACACGTGGCGTGAATCAGCCAAGACGGCTGAAATCTCAACAAAAGACTCCAGTTAGAGTTTTACAGCCACTTAGCATAATCTAAAGGCAGTGACTTAAGTTACAGGTCATTTACCAACAGAACAGCTGTTTAGTTTAGTAGCTGCTTAATAAATCATTTGATGGATTGTTGGATAACCCACCAAAAAAAAAAAATTATGTCACCTGTTACTTTAGAAAGAATATGGCAAAAACACTGTACCACGTAGCTTATCAGTCAACACCATGATTTTACTTTCCAGAGACCTGACATGCTCTGAGAAGTTAACTCAGAATGACTCAGGCTTGCTAACTACAATTCAAAAGTAGGGAGACACTTAAAAAACTTTGTAACGTGAATGTAATGTTTTTAGTATTGATTTCAAAGAGTATAGATTGTTTAAAATTGGGATTTACTTTCTAAAGTTATGGCTTAATATTACATAAGAAATTAAGAAAGTATGGTTAAAATAGATAGTGTTCCATTGGCTGCAATTTGCAGTCTGATTGCAAGCTAAAGAATATTAACTCACCTTTATTTTATAATTAAGATGGTTACAAGAAAGTTAAAAGGCAGCTGTGGCCAGTATGGGCCTGCTGCCATCTTTAAGAACAAGCTTAATTAGATAAGATCGTTAAAAACAAAATTTTAGATTGGAAAAGAGTTTATGCCCTAAAAACAGTTCAGAGACACTTAAGTAAAATTTCCTTTTGCTAAAAGCAGTGCTTTTACAACACCAAGGTTACAAAATATATTTTAAGTTTAAAGTCAGCTAAAAAAAGAAACAGAAATAAAGACAAAATTGCCTTTAGAATCTGACCTCACTACAGGAGGTGTAATCTTTGGGTGTAATTCAGGTGGTATACTCAGTGAAAAGTTCACATTTGAGTTAATGCAAAAGCACACAGATGCTTCATTAAAGCCTGAGAGGCATTCCTTTTATTTTACAAACCAGGGCTAGAGAAGTCTTCCTGGTTTTGCCTCTCTCTTACTTCAGGGAAATAGTTTTAGGACAAAACCAACATTATCACAGTCCTATCCAGGTGTAAATCAAAGTAATTTTAAACTTGAGATTTATATAGAGTCAATGAGATCATAAAACTTACATCCTGGTAATTTTCAAAATTTTATTTGTTTCTACTTTAGTATAAGCTAAGACTTGAAATTTCTCAGTGTAAGTTAATTATTAAAGCCTCTGCTACATCAAGAGAGTTGTATCAATAAAGAAAAGATGAGTTGCTTATTTTAAGTTACTTTAGACTCATCTTAAGCTCACCACCAGATTTAAGCCTCTGATAAGAATTAACTGGTGAGACAAACAGCTTTTTACAAAAACTAGAGGAAGCTTCTGTCACTTGTCAATTGTGATCAATTATAACCAAATGTTTAGTTTTTCCCCACAACAATTCTTTGGC
>NW_022196905.1:25999362-26000420 GCF_008632895.1 Mastomys coucha | reverse complement strand
GTGCACATTGCACTCTAAAACATTTGGCTTTTAAACAGAAAGAGGGGAAATTGTATCCCTGTGCACATCATTTAAATCATGCCTTTTCATTTTAAAGAAATTTTAAAATGTAGATGCCAAAGAGCTCTCTGAAAAATCCATGACATCCTACAGCCAGGCATAATTATGTCTAGGTGAAATGGAACAACCTTTTCACTGGGCCTAAAAAAGGCCCAGAGGGTTTTATCACCTCAAGAAGAGGATGTTTTATGTTCTTTCCATAGACTGCAGAATCTCCAATCTAGATACCAGAAAGACTGGTCCAGCCAGCCTTGCCTCTCCCACTCTCTGAGAAGAGGAGGGAGAAGAACAGAGAAAACAGAAGCTGACAGCTGACAGAAATGGAGAAGCAGACATCCACCACAGACTGCAACAACAAGAACAGCTAACGCTGCTGCTGTTCAGTCAAATTTGTTTGGACTTATTATTGCTAATATGAATTTTTCTTGTGTCTCTTATCTATATGCTATGTTGTTTGAAAGTTAGGTTAGCCACTAAGTGTCATACATCATTTCAGTAAACTAAGGCCCATTTGCAGGGAGTGTAGAAAGATACAGATATTTCTCATGATATGGAACAATTGAAGGCAGAAATTTCAGATATTAACAGAAGTCATTTGGATACTTGGAACATTGATGAATTGGCCAGGGATTTAAAAAAACAATCTAAGTACAATAAATCCCTTAGACTGAGTTCAGTATATGATCTTACTTGCTATTATTAATTGACATTTTAGATCTCTAGCCACGATGAAGAAAGACCTTCTGGAACTTGGCTTAAAAAATAATAAAAAAGGGGGAAATGCTACGCACTCTCGTCTACTCCAGTCACATCCAAAATATCGGGGATAAAATCCTGATAAAGGATAAGAGGCAATAAGACTTCAAAAGGAGATCTGTGCCTCCTGGATTTCAGACAGCCGCTGGTATCCCCTAACTCAGACGTGTTCCGGATCAGTCTTTCCAATCGTCAACACGGCCTCATAATTAGGCATAAAGCTACCCCAAGAAATGATTTGT
>NW_022196905.1:25993327-25998690 GCF_008632895.1 Mastomys coucha | reverse complement strand
CTTCGCCTATGCCTTGTCGACCTGACTAGGACCCCCGTTTCTCCCGCGGGTTGAGGGAGGCCCAGATCAGCCGGCCCACGGCATCTTCCTCCTCCTCCTCCTACTTCTCCTCCTCCTCCTACTTCTCCTCCTCCTCCTCCTTCTTCTCTTTTTGGTTTTTTCGAGACAGGGTTTCTCTGTATAGCCCTGGCTGTTCTGGAACTCACGCTGTAGACCAGGCTGGCCTCGAACTCAGAAATCCGCCTGCCTCTGCCTCCCAAGTGCTGGGATTAAAGGCGTGCGCCACCACCGCCCAGCTCTTTTTGGTTTTTGAGACAGGTTTTCTCTGGGTTGCCTTGGCTGTCTTGGAACTCACTCTGTAGACCAGAATGATTCACAGAACTCTGCCTGCCGCTGCCTCCTGAGTGCTGGGATTAAAGGTGTGGGCTATGACCACCTGGCCTAGTTTTGCTCGTTATTGGAACCAAGGGTTTTGTTTTGTTTTGTTTGCCTGATGTGGTGGTGCACACCTTTAATCCTAGTGTTTGGAAGGCCGAGGCAGAAAGATTGCTGTGAGTTTGAAGCCAACCTTGATTATATAGAGAATTGCAGATTAGTCTATGGTACAGAGTGAGGACTAGCTTTTTTTTTTTTACAGAATGAGGAGTAGCCTATGGTACAGAATGTGGACTAGCCTATGGCACAGAGGAAGGACTTATCTTAGAAACACAAGTGAAAGGTGTTTTCAGAGCCCGAGTTTAGGAGGGAGCCGGCTGGGCATACCCCTTGTGTTTCTCCATCTGCTTCCCAGGCAGTGTCTTGCATTCCTGTGTGCATTATGTGTCTCTGTGTCCTCACACATCTGCTGCCATCTGTCTCTGACTCTACCCTGAGTGGTGCAGTGTGGCTCTGTGCCTCCATAGTACCTCATGGGATTGAGCAACTCTCCATACTTTTTTTTTTTTTTTTTTTTTTTGGACACAGGGTTTTTCTACATAGCTTTGACTGTCATGAAATTCACTCTATAGACCAGGCTAACCTTGCGCTCATAGAGCGCCACCTACATCTGCCTTCTGAGTGCTGGGAATAAAGGCTTATGCTTCTACCACCTAGTTCCTGCATTTTTTTCTTCAGGAGGAAATGACTGATCAAATCCTTTGTCAAGAGTGTGTGTGTGTGTGTGTGTGCGCGTGTGTGTCTGTGTGTATGTGTATGCATGTGCACGTGGAGACTGGAGACAACCTTGGGTGGCATCTTTAGGAATGCCATCAACCTCCTTTGAGGCAGAGTTTGTCATTAACCCAGAACTCACCAGTTAGGCCAGCTCCTAACCCTAACCCTGACCAGTTAGGCTGGCTCCTAACCCTAACCCTGACCAGTTAGGCCAGCTCCTAACACTGACCCTGACCCTGACCTTAACCCTGAGTTTCTACCTCCCCCATGCTTGGATCGCAGGCCTATGGCATCACCCATGGCATTTCGTGTGGGTTCTGAGAATGGAGGTCAGGCCTGTGCTGTGTGGCCGGCGCTTCCTCAGCACACTACCCAGGTCATGGCCCTGCCTGGCTCCCAGTGCCTCTTTTTTCTTTTTCTCCTGTACCATAGATTGCCTTGATCTCACCGTGAGCTGAGGCTGACCTTGAACTCCTGATTCTTCTATTTCTGCATCCCAAAAGCTGGGATCACAGGCATATGCCACCATGCCTGGCCTTTTGCCCATTTTTAATTGGATTGTTTGTGCTCCTCATTTAATTGTGCCATTGAAGTTTATAGAGAAGAGAAACTGAGGCCCTGAGAGACCCTGTGACTGGGTTGAAAACAGGCTCACAGGAAGTAGAGGCTGGACCTTGAATCAGTGTCCACATCTCCCGCAGCGAGTGAGTACAACTCAAGTCGTGGCAGATCCAGTCCGTGCAATGCAAGGGGCAGGGCCTCCCAGCTGGGGTGGGCCGGAAAGGCTGGGAGATAGCAGTTCTGAGGAAGCAAACCCACCCTCTCTTCCTCTCCACATCACGCGGACCAGGCTGACGTGGCCCAGGAAGAGGGGACAGCCCGGGCCCTGTGGTTGAAATCCTATTTATACTGACTGTTGCAAGCCTTTCCTGCTGGCGACAAGGGACAAGGACGTCACTAGGCACTGACCTCACCAGAATCGCTGACGCATCTTCCCTCACGCTTTGCCTGGATGGTAGTGAGGCAGGCCTCTCAGCTCTCTGGGCCACTCCCACTGCCACCCTCTACTCCTCTCCCCATTGCCAACCCTGACTGCTCTTGCAATCTGCTATGGGCTGGAGCCCTTTCCCCAAGTCAGAATGTTCAATCCTAACTCACAGGATCTCAGATGCGACTGTAAAGAGGCAAACAAAAAAGGCATGGGTGAGCTCTGATTCAGTGCGCCTGGATTAGGAAAGAAATTAGGAGGCAGGAAAATGGCTCTATCAATAGAGGGCTTGCTGTGCAAGAATGAGGACCTAAGTTCAAATCCCTACAACCCATTGAGAAAAGCCAGGCGTGGTTGTGCAGGCCTGCAACCCCAGCACTGAGTAAGGAGTGGAACAGGAAATGCCTAAGGTTCTCAACTGCTAACTTAGCTCCAGATCAGTGAAAGATTCCATCTCAAGGGATAAGACAGAATGACAGAGCAGGCTGTGTGATGTCCTCCTCTGTATACTCATGTATCCACATGCATCCACACACCACCTCCACCACACATACCATATGAACACACACACACACAACATATACATGCATCCACATCTACCACACATACCATTTATACACATCCACATCGGTCACACACATACCATATATACACATATATACACACATACCCCCACACCCCATGTATACACACATACCAGAATACACGTACCATATGCACCATACATAAATACCATATATACACACATCCACATACCACCTCCACCACACATATACCATATGAACACACACACCATATGTACACACATATATGCACACATACTCCCATATCCTATGTATACACACGTACCATATGCACCTTATATAGATGCCATATATACACACATTCACATGTAACATACACACATACATGCTCTTTATGCAAAGGTAGAGAATAATAGAGGAAGACACTTTACTCTGCTTAACAATGACCTATGGTCTCTGCATGTACAGATAGGAGTACATGCACTTACCCTCATAAACACACACACACACACACATGCACGTATCCCATTCAAAGAATTCAGGATAACTGGGTGGTGGTGGTGGCGTACGCCTTTAATCCCAGCACTTGGGAGGCAGAAGCAGGCAAATTTCTGAGTTCGAGGCCAGCCTGGTCTACAGAGTGAGTTCCAGGATAGCCAGGGCTACACAGAGAAACCCTGTCTCAGAAAGAAGAAAAAAAAAAAGGAAAATAAAAATAAAGAGATCAGGGTACAGAAAATACAGAAGCGGTGAATGGCTATGTGGAAATCTGGCCACCTACAAGCCAAGAAGCAGCCATGTGGGGTAACACATCCCAATACTAGGGAAGCAAGAGGACTGAGAATCTAAAGCCAATCTGGGTTACAGCGGGAGCTGGAAGGTCATCCTGGGATACAGAAGAGAACTGGCTTGAGTAAATTAACGGCTCAGGAGAGGGACCTGGGAGGATTCAGCCCCAGAGACAGCTTACTCAAATGTCTAGCCTATACAGTGGTAGGAGATTCATTGTGTCCTTGTTGTCCCGACTACACAATTTGTGACACAGTGCCCCATTCATCCTTAGGCCCCCACATCAGAGGACTCAATTAAGTGTGTGCAGAAATAGAAGCTAGGCAGAGATGGGCTCCTTTGTAAGGACATATTCTTTTTTTGTGATTTCCCAATGGCATCATTGATTACCTAGATCTGTCATCTAGGGAAGGTTTCCATCTACAGGAGGCCCTGTGGAGCTTCCATGGATGCACTACACTATTTTTAGAAGGGTCTGAGGCTTCTGTAGATTTTGGTGTCTTCAGGAAGAGGACCCCTACAATTAGTCACTTGTGGGTCTGTTGCCTCCCATTTTGACAGTTCCAGGAAATAAATATGCACACAGGCCTTGCTCTTGATGACCTTAGTCCCAGTGGCCTGTCCAGCACAATCCTCTGGCCCCGAGCTAAGACATGCCTTGAGACACCAGGTAAGTGAATGCACACTCTTCCTTCTTTCCTCTCCTTTTTCCCTAGTAGTAGGAAGCTCTCAGGGTGTTAGGCTCCAAGGCTAGGCGCTGGCCTAGGTTGACATCAGCAGCCCCTTTGACTTTATTTCATTGAATTTATTTATTTACTTGAGACAGAGTCTCCCTGCTGGCTTGGAACTTGTAGTGAGTGAGCTGCCCCCCCTCTCCCAGGTCCTGATTTTGTTTTGAGATCAGTCTCCTTGTCTATCCCAGGCTAGCCTCTGATGCACAATCCTGTCTCATCAGCCTCTACAGAAATAGAGATTACAAATGTGTACCACCCCATACAGCTCTGAACAGCTCTCAACTGTGCAGGTGGCCTCCAGCAGGGCAACCCAGCCTTTTGTACCTTTGTTCTAAACAGAGGAGGTAGCGTATGGTCCGTGGGAGAGAGGCAGGAACACCTGAGGTGAAGGAGGGTCTCTTGCCAATATATGGGTCCTGCGAGAAGCACTGCGTAGCACTCTCCAGCTTAGGTCCTGGGCTGCTCGGAGCTTCCCTCTGTCTCCTTGTCACAGTGAGAGCTTGAGTGTAGGGGTATAGGGACTGCCCCAGGATGACATCATAGATATGAAATGCAGAAGGATCCCTGGCCAGGGCCCTAGGGAACAGCACCCTGGGGTAGGCAGAGGTGAGAAATTCAGTAGGAGGAAATGAAGACCTCAGGAGAAGGATCTAGACTAGGCTGCACGGGTGGTTTGCTAACAAGGGAAGCATTCTGCTGGGTGCCAAGAATGGGTGGATGGTGGCACAGTCGCCTCCTGGAGAGGGAATGTCAGGGGCAGGAGGAGGTTTATTGAATGAATCTATGAGGACCAATAGCAGGTACCTCTGGTTCCTGAGGCTACAGGCTAAGGATGCTCATTCTAGCTTGGCAGACATGCTGGGGCTTCCAAGCATGGCCTGTGGATCTGGATTAGCCTGGGCCTCAGTTTACCACAGTAAAGCAGTAGTAGACCGACTCAGAGGCCCTGTCTCCAGGGCCGCAAACCATCATGTTCCGTCAGTGCTGAGAAGCAGGAGACCCACCCATGGTGGATCACTATCTTTCAGAGAAAGTGAAACCTTGTGTCCAACTGTCACAGCACCCCCACCCCTCCAGCTTCCCCTCTGAGCTCACAGCTTCCCCGTCTCCCCTGCCCCCGACCCCGTCCCCCGAAAACCAGTACTTGGAATTCAAATTTCGTCTTTTCTTTTTCCT
>NW_022196905.1:25985135-25993225 GCF_008632895.1 Mastomys coucha | reverse complement strand
TTGCCTTTTATGTCCATGTTGGCAGTAACCTTGTGAGGTGAATGAAGGAATGCTTTTCTCTCTCTGTTTCTCAGGTGAGGCTCAAAGTGGCTGAGTGACTTGCTTCAGACAACACAGCACATCAGAAGCTTTGAAACACTGGTCTCTAATTTCTCTTGCTCCAAGTGTCCTAAAGGATCCTGTCTACAGACAGGGGACCTGGGACTGGGAAGTCTGGGAGGAGAATAGTTAATGGAAGACAATGGAAATAAGTTGAGCTAGAAGATGCTGCCCTAGGATTAGAGGCACAATCTTGGGGCCCGAGTCTGGCTCTGTGCCCAGAGCCTGGTGGTTTCCGCTCACAGATGTCCCGACAGCCCAAGCGAGAGGGTGGGAAGGACACTCAACGAGGAAGATGTCTGGCTCCCTTTAGCCCAAAACCTCCGTGTCCTATGAGGTTAGTGGTTCCTGGACCAAGTGTGGCCTACCCTTGCAAGTCCTGCTGTGGTGGACCCCTGGACTGACTCCTGAAGATGACACGGACCCCCATGCTGCTTGCTCACCCCAAGAGGCTGCGGTTTACATCATCCTTGGGCGTGGGGCTGACCTCGAAGAACGAATTCGAAGAAAACGGGAGGAGGAGCGGGCATGTCATGGCGCCTGGCGCCCATTGGCCGCCTGGGGAGACTTTGGTTTTTGGGGTCATGTTCCCAGAAGGCCTGCCCTTCCCCCTCCCCCTCCCCACCCACCTCACGAGGTGTTGGCCAATCGGCCCGTCGGGCATAAAGTGGCTGCCAGTCCGCAGGACACCCAGCCAAGCCGTGTCACCCCTGAGAGGCACGGGCCGAAGCACCAGGACCCAGCATGCAGACACAGCTTCCACCAAGAACACTGTTCAGTAAGTGCTTCCTTCCTTTTTGCCTCACCAGGGCACAGCCGTGCCAACCGGCTGCTGTGGGCACCCTCTGCCCTTGGGAGCTGTAGATCAAGTGAAGGATGCAGATGAGAAGGAGAACTAGAAGGTCAGGGGTCCACGGAGACCCCAGCAGAGCCACAGGTGGAGACATGGTCTTTCTGGAAGGTTTCCAGAAAGAGGTGTGAGAGAGACCATGCTGGGGACCGGGGCATGAGGGAAAAGGCGAAAGAGTGAGAAGAGCCTGGAGAAGTCCGAGGCAGGTAGGAGATGAGCAGAAAGGGAAGTGTCAGATCTGTGAGGAAGTGGAGAAGGGCTAGGACGGGGCTTCCTTCTTGCTCTGATTCAGTTCTCAGGGTCTGGGGTAGATGGAAAGTCATCAAGCCAGAGGTCCTTAGATCATCCCGCCACACATACAGCCACACCCACATGGGGACAAGCAAACAGAGCCATCAATGTGGGTGTGGGTCCTCCCTCTCAGTAACATAGGAAGGCTCACCTGCAGACCAGAACCCCCAGTGACCAGGGCAGGTACCGCAGTGCCTCACTTAAGTCTACGGGCACACCCCCACATGCACTGGTCCACGTGCACCTGTTACACACACACTGTGGGCCCTCACTGGCAGTGTAGCTGCAGACACGGGGCGGGAGGGGGGATGATGGGGAGGGGACTTGTGGTTGGCACGCCTGGGCTCCTGGCCCACCCCAGGAGGGCTGGTTGGTTTGTAGGAGGGGAAGGATGGTGTCGCAGCCTTCCGGGGCATTGCACCACAGGCCCCTTCCGACCACGTGGCTGCCGGTGCCTGTGAGGGTGGGGGCCGGTGAGCTGGAACTATGCTCCTCCGCCCTCACCCCTACAACCTTCTCATGGGCTCCCAGTACCCGTGGTGTGTACGTTTGTCAGGGTTTCATGTGCTAGGGGCAGGAAGGTCAAGGCGAGTGCTGGGGGTAGGTGACATGGACAGGTTTTTCTCTTGCCTCTAGCTCACCTTTCAGTGGAATGGGTGTCTGCACTGGCTGGCCCCTCGGGTGGAGAGATGCTTTTTCTGGCTCTGAACAGAGCTGAGGTGACTTGCTGCCCTAGAGCTGCACCCCAGGCCGGCCTCCTGGTCCACTCTATTCGGCCTAAGGGAAATGTTAAGGTTTATAAGGGAGTCAGGACTTGACCTGTCTGTCTTAGGACAAAATTAACCCTTGTATGAGATCAGAGGTCTCATAGAGGGTTCATAGAGGTCTCATAGCTGTTCGTTGTGCCCTAAAATCAGGACAGAAATGCCAGGATCTAAAATCCAGCTTCTGCCAGAAGAGCTGCAGGGCGATTGCAGCTACCACCCTCTCCCTCACCCTGTTTGGTTTGTGATGGAAAGTGGTGGCCCCAGTGAGTGCTCCTTTGCAAACGGAGTGCCCACTGCGTGCCCAGCTCCTCCTCTGAACTGCACAACCACCAGTCTGGTAATTGATCCCTTCTCTGCCCTAGGTTTTGCCATCAGTCTCCTGTTCCTGAGCATGGCACCGGCCAAGCGCGGCTGCTCCTGCTCCGCCCCACAGCTCCTCAGCCAGCTGCAGAGTCAGGCGAACATCACCGGGGACATGGAATCACTCTTGGAACCCTATGTAAGCCTCAGCCCTTGGGGCCCCCCGAACCTCAGGGAATTTTGGGGACTAGTGAGAGAGTGAACACGTGGAGGATGAGGACGAGGAAGGGGCAGGAGGGGAAACTGGGTTATTCTAGGGACAGTGGAGCTGCTCGGCTCCCAACTCCACTCTTCTCCTTGTCTGGGAGGTTTGGCACTTTGTTCTAGGTTTCTGGATGTAGCAGTGAGTGAACCTGTCAGAGCTCCTGCAACCCCCACCACACCTAGGGACTCTCACTCCATCCACTGCAAGCACAGTCACCCCAGGGCCCTGACAGCCCTCCTGCCATCTCTCCCGACATCAGAATTCTCTTCATACCTTGGTTTTTTAATCTCTTTGTTGGGAAGATCATACAAGAGCTTGTGTTTTAAAGGCAGCAAAGGCAGGTTTCTCTGTGTGTGTTTGAGGGTTCTGTCATGCATTCCTTGATCTCTTCCTTCCTCAGATCCGCCTCCAAAGCCTGAGCTCACCGGCCCTGAGAGCTGCCTGCACAGGGCACCCTGCACAGGCCTTCCCCAGTGAGGACACACTCCGACACCTGAGCAAGTCTCACTTCCTGAACACCGTGTATGTCACGCTGGAGAGAGTCTGGCACCAACTGGGTGCTTTAAGAGAGCAATTTCTGAAGACTCGGGCTTTTCTACAGCTGGAGTGGACCAGGCAGAACATCCAAGGCATAAGGAACAATGTTTACTGCATGGCCAGGCTGCTCCGACACCCTCTGGAGATAACACAGGTGGACTCTGGGGTCTCTCCCTCCCCTACCACAGCATCAGGCACCTTTAAGACCAAGATAGACAGCTGCCGCTTCCTCTGGGGATACCATCGCTTCATGGGCTCAGTGGGGAGGGTCTTCAGGGAGTGGGAAAATGGCTCCAGACGCAGCCGAAGACACAGCCCTCTCAGGGCCTGGCGCAAGGGAGCCCGCAGAATCTGACGCTCCAGGAGCAGCCAGAGCCCGATGCCCAGGGTCCAGGTGCCCTGGTAGCCTGAGGACACACTGGCAGACAGGTCTGTTGATACCGGATGATGCCTCTCAGAGTCTTTCAAAGCTGCTCCTGTGTCCTGGGCCACGCAGAAGAGCCCTTTAGGGGGTGAAGTTGAGTGTCCCTTACTACCACTAAGGACTGCAAGGATAGTCAGATTATTGTGCCCCCACTCCAAGCCTCCAGTCCTAGTAGTGGCTGGGTCAGGCCATATGGGGCCAGAGGCTTTCCATTGATTCAGGGGTCTGATGACACAAGCTGATTCACCGCTGGGCTGAACCCCTTGGTCCTTTCCTCTCATGACTTGAAGCTGTTGCCTCCAGACTTCCTCTTTTCCCTGTAATCTGCATTCCAAAGAGAGGTCTGGTCCGGTGCTCTCTCTTATGCCTTGTCCCACTCAGGATAGATACCTGGACATCTGGGTGACCTCACACACAGCTGCGACAGGGGCAGGGTGTCCTAGAAGAAACACTGATCTGGGAGTTCAAGGGAAGAGGACTCAGAGCTTGTTCCCTAATTCTCTGTGTGACTGTGAGCAAGACACTTTATATATCCGAATGTCACTGTTCTCTGTGGAGAGCTGTGCTGTGTGTGTGGGTCCTTATGTAACACCCCCCCTCCACCGGTCAGCTGCTGGACTCTGACATAGGGTGGACATCAAAGGCTCTGTAAACGGGAACCTATGGTGCAAACCGTCGTGGGGTGGATTTATGGGAGATCTCCCAGTGCCTGCAAGCCCTGTCTTGGATCCTCACTGCTTGGTGCTCCCTCTGGTGGTGTGTTGTGTGGAATCTTTCACAGGCTGAACCAGTCCTCTTGAAAGGACAGAAGCTGATGAGCAATTACTTGGAGGGACATGACTAATTTATTGTTTTATTTTTTTTATCAGTTTAATCCATTTTATATTTATAAGGCCTATTTATAATGTATATTTAATGTTAATATTTTGCTAACGTATTTAAAAAATTGCCTCATTTCTAAAGCTGGTGTCTTTTATTATTTGCGGCCTTCTTGGTCTCAAGGTAGCAAGGGCAAAGACGTCCGTTCTTTAGGATGGGCTAGGGGTCTGAGCATCATTCAGAAAAAGCAGTCACATGACACACGGGGCATCTCCTTTTTCTTAGCCCTGTGTGTGTGTGTGTGTCTGTGTGTATGTGTGTGTGTATGTGTGTCTGTGTGTATGTGTATGTGTGTGTGTGTGTGTGTGTTCCTATATGTCCACATGCTTATGTGGGGGTGGGGGTGGGGAGGTTAGATTTTCCTGGGGAGCTGCAACACAATTCACCCCAGAAAGGGAGTCCATGATAGGCTAAACTCCAAGTCCACAGTGATGAACCAATGAATTGTTACTGGTGTTATATACCGAAGCGTCGGTGAGGGCTCACATACGGGAGCAGGGACGGTCCCACAGCATCAGAAGCTCTGAAAAGCCCACCCAGTACATTGACGGCTGTAACAGGAGCCAGCCAGCTGCCCACTATCCCCTCCCTGAGTTAGCTCTCAGTGCCCTTCTCAGACTGCACTTGCTCTCCTTTATTTTCTTGGGAGGGATCCCCCAGACTCAAGTTTTTATTCTCCTTGACCTATGAGCTTTTGTTTACCTCTGGAAGTGTTTGCTAGAATAACTGCCCCGGGGAGATTTTGCCTGCCCAGTTGGGAGGTTAGAGACACAAGCCACCTGTCACCTCTTTAAAAGATTTTATTTTTGCCAGGCGCTGGTGGCACATGCCTTTAATCCCAGCACTCAGGAGGCAGAGGCAGGTGGAGCTCTGAGTTCCAGGCCAGCCTGGATCTACAGAGTGAGTTCCAGGACAGCCAGAGCTACACAGAGAAACACTGTCTCAAAAAAAAAATTATTAATATATCTGTGTATATTTGTGTTGGGGGAGGGGGTATGCACGTGAGTGCTGGGCTAGTGGGGACCAGAAGAGGTTGCCAGATCCCCTAGGACTGAAGCTGTAGATGGTTGAGAGGGAATATGGGTGCTGGGAACCAAACCCAAGTCTTTTTGAAGAACACTAAGTGTTCTTAACTGTTGACCCATCTTCCCAACTCTGGAAACAGATTTTAAACAACCAAACTTTGTGTCTTTTAAAAAAATATTTATATATTTATTTTATGTGCTTGGGTGCTTTATCTGCATGTGTAGATGCATGCTAGAGGGGGGCATCAGATCCTGTAAGACTACACGTCTAGATGGCTGTGAGCCACCATGGGGGTGCTGGGAATTGAACCCAGGACCCCTAGAAGAGCAGCCAGTGCTTTTTAATAGCGAGCCATCTCCCAGCCCCCCAAATTTACACATTTAATAAAAGCTAGATGGACTTATTCCCCCGTATTGACAGTCATGTGCACTGTGTGGCTGTCTTGTTTATGACAGGAAAATTTAAACAAGTTGCTTGTTTTTCAGTTTAGTTTTTCTTTTGTCTTCTTTGATGTTATAGCTATGACCTCATGTGGAGTGGCTGGCTAGAACGCTAGGGAAGACTGCTCTTTTCATATATACAGTATCAGGGCTTCCAACTCACAGAGATCCTCCTGCCTCTGCCCCTGAGTGGTGGGATTAAAGGCACATGCACACACATATATAATGCTAAATTTTATAGATTAATAAAATCTTTATCCTATGACTCTATTGGATGTTTTATATAAGTGATTAGAATTTTAAGGTTTTATAAAACTCTCAATAGACTCAATGACATCATTTTGATAGATTTTCAGAAGTTCAGAGCCGGGTGGTGGCGGCGCATGCCTTTAATCCCAGCACTTGGGAGGCAGAGGCAGGCAGATTTCTGAGTTCGAGGCCAGCCTGGTCTACACAGTGAGTTCCAGGACAGCCAGGGCTACACAGAGAAACCCTGTCGCGAAAATCCAAATAAAGAAAAAAAAAAAAAAAAGAAGAAGAAGAAGAAGTTCAGAGCATCAGGCCTTTAGGTTTGTATTGTTATTACGTTTATTGTGTTTATTTTATGTGCGTGAGTGTTTTGGCTGCAAGTATGTCTGTGTACCATTTGTGTGCCTGGTACCTGAGGAGACGAGAAGAGTCTGGTCCCCTGGAACTGAAATTACAGATGGTTGTGAGCTGTCACGTGGGTGCTGGGTACTACACCCGGGTCTTGACCCCTGAGCTGTGTCTCCGGTCCCTTTACCAGGCATTTCTTTTTGTTTCTTTCTTTTTGGTCATTTGTTTTTTGAGACAGGGTTTCTTTGGAATTCACACTATAGACCAGGCTGGCCTCTAGCTCAGAGATCCCCTGCCTCTGTCTCCGGAATGCTGGGATTAAAGGTGTGCGTCACCATGCCCAGCATTATCAGGCTTTGAAATGCACCACTAAAATACAGCCTGTAAGTCCTTGCATGTATATTTTAATTAGGAATGCCAAAAATAAAAATATTTTGGCACACAATAAAAATGAATATTAGAAAATGAAGTGGTTAGAGTTTGTTGAATTGTTTTTCACACACAATGCATGAAGACAACTGTCATATGCACACATATATTGCATGAAATTCAGGGTACTTAAAACAGTAGGTTATATCCCACTATCTTTAAGCTTGAGAAGCAGGCTGGATGTGGCTCATTGGTGATGAGCACTGGCTGCTCTTCCTGAGGACCCGGGTTCTATAACAGGACTTTCTCAGACCCGTCAGCAATATAAATGATACAGAGGCTTATACATGAAGCTTAGGCCTCTAATCCCAGCTCTGTGTCCTGCACGTGACTGGGCCTACCTCTCTGCTCTGTTTACCTTCAAGTCCACTGACTGATTCTCCTGTGCCTCTATTTTCTCCCAGAGTCCCTATCTCTGTCGGGACATTAGGTCTTCCATTTCCTGCCAAGTTATTGGCCATCAACTCCTTATCACAGCCAATCAGATACAATTCTAGATTGCCTTAGGCAGGTGAGGAAGGGACACATATTTACAAAATATGAGACCGTTGATGGCCATAGAAATAACAATACCAGGTCCTGCTAGCATCTAGCTCTCTGCTCTCAAGTTGCTTTTGGTCCCTATGTTTTCTCACAGCAATAGAAACCAAACTAAGATAGTAGCACAAAAGATCAGCCGGTTGTGGTGGCTCATGCAGGTAGGATTTGCTGAAGGAGGCAGAGGCAGGAGGAACACGAGTTCGAGGCCAGCCTGGGCTACACAAGTCGCTCATCAATGGGAGGAGAGGTCCTTGGTCCTGTGAAGGCTCTATGCCCCAGTGTAGGGGAATGCCAGGGCCAGGAAGTGGGAGAAGGTGGGTTAGTGGGCAGGGGGAGGGGGGAGGAAATAGGGTTTTTTTTGGAGAGGAAACTGGGAAAGGGGATATCATTTGAAATGTAAATAAAGAAAATATCTAATAAAAAAATTTAAAATAAAAGATCAAAAGATGGCATTTGTCATGCAGACTTAAGATCATATCACTTCCTCATTTAAAAGCTAAACAGCCCAGAGGGAGATGCCTTTACTGATGCAAATGGTTTTCTCAATGTTGTTTTAAGCCAAAATATGTATGTGTGGGTGTGAGAGTGTATGTGTGTGTGAGAGTGAATGTGTGTGCATATATATATATATATATATATATATATA
>NW_022196905.1:25977482-25985125 GCF_008632895.1 Mastomys coucha | reverse complement strand
TATATATGTGTGTGTGTATATATATGTGTATACACATATGTATATATGTGTATGTATATATACACTTGCTCATGCACACACACACATATATTAAAGTGTGTATATATGTATATACATATACATATATACACACACACACACACACTTTTAATTTATAGTGAGGGTAAATCATATTCCTCATGACTGTATTTATATATGAAAGAAAAAAGAAAGAAAAGAAATGAAAGAAATGCAGGTTTTTGGGTTAGGCACCATCCACTGTCCAGTATCCATCCAGGTTTTGGTTTCCTAATCTAGACCTGGCGATACTGGCCTGCATCTTCTTTTGGAGCACAGACCTGTCCCATATAGCTAGCTTCCCAGCTACCTTTAAAAAAAAAAAAGATTTATTTATTATAAGTACACTGTAGCTGTCTTCAGGCACACCAGAAGAGGGTGTCAGACCTCATTACGGATGGTTGTGAGCCACCATGTGGTTGCTAGGATTTGAACTCATGACCTTCGGAAGAGCAAACGGTGCTCTTACCCACTGAGCCATCTCTCCAGCCCCCAAACTACCTTTTTAAAACCTCTTATAAAGTAGAAACATGTGGAGGAAGCTTAAACTTACATATTTTGACCTTAAAGATTAGAGAAGTCAGCCTCTCATTCAGAACTCTGTGAGGGAGGGTGGGAGGGAGTGGAGTCCTCCCTGTGTGCACCGCTGGCACAGCAAAGGAGGCAGGCAGGAAAGCAGAGAACAGTGGTGAGACATCAGAGGAGAAGCACACACAGGAGCAGCTGTTCCTAAGGTGCCAACTCTCAGCTTTCACTGGGATGTCCATCCCATCCCTCACCCCTTCCCAGCCCACTGAGTCTCAGGGTAGCACTGTACAGATTTGCAAGGGGGCTCAAGACATGAGGTGATCACTTCTTATGTCTCCCCAGATGAGCTACCAAGGTTCCTTCGGTTTCCCATAAGGCCATTGTGCTACAGGGTTTCCCCTGCCCTGGCTGGCTGGAGGGAATTTGAGTTTCTTGTCTTCAGTGTCTTTTTGATGGAGCTCACATGTTCCTAAGCTGAAGTCGGCAAGGTCACCACGAGCAGGGGCCACAGAAAAATGCAAAATTTGGTATTTGAAGAGTATCAGGAAATAAAGGCCAAATGGTGGTAAATCAAATACTACCAAAATACAACCCAAAAATGTCTTCAAAGGTCTGAATGTGAACAGAAACTGAAAACAGATCAGTCAGAATTCAAGAATACCTTTGAGATCCCGAAAGAAGCAAACCACTGCCAAACCCAGTCTTCCAAAAGACACAGACAAAATAGATGCCTGAAACCAAGCAGAAAGGGTCTGCAAACAGGATCCTTAAATAACCAAGCCAGAGTACACAAGTGGACATTGACCAGACCAAGGGAAGTCTGGGAGAACCGGGAAAGAGCTCACTGCAATCCACCCAGGATACCGGAGAGCTCGGACACACCATGTCTATCCAGGTGACTCCTCTAGTAAAAAATAGATTATTTTCAGAGCCCCGGGGTGGGTGCTAGAACAGTCAACACAGAAATACAGTTCTTGTCTCAAAGGGTTTTCCAGGTGATTTATCCTGGAGCTGAATGTAAGTCTGGGAACACAGACTTACAGCACTCCAAATTCCATGTTCCAATGTGGAAAGAGCTTCATTACATTTTTATAGTAACAGGACAAAGGAAGTCACAAATTGGGGCTAAAGAGATGGCTTAACAGTTAAGAGCAGTTACTGGCTTTCCAGAGGATCCAAGTTCAATTCCCAGCAGCAGGTATAATTCCAGCTCCAGGAGCTTGACTCCTCTGGCCTCTGGAAACACAGACCTACACACAATTTAAAATAATAGGGGCTGGAGAGATGGCTCAGTGGTTAAGAGCACTGACTGTTCTTCCAGAGGTCCTGAGTTCAATTCCTAGCACTCACATGGTGGCTCACAGCCATATGTAATGGGATCCGATGCCTTCTTCTGGTGTGTCTGAAGAGAGCATATATATGCATAAAATAAATAAATAAACCTTTTTAAAAAATTTAAAATAATAAAAATAAATCTTAAAGTGTCATAAATAAGACACACTTCAAATACATTAGTGGAAACATCAGAGAGGTAGTTTCAGCTTGAAGGTGTAACTTTATCCTGGGGGAGAGGAGAGAAAGATTGTGTGTGTGTGTGTGTGTGTGTGTGTGTGTGTGTGTGTGTGTATGTGCTAACAGCTGTGTATGATGGATGTGTGTGTTGATAAGTTTGTATGCTAATATGTGTTGTGCATTTTTCTGGCCTCATCTTGAAGTCTAAATGTTAGGGTTTTTTTTGTTGTTGTTGTTTTTTCTCTTTTTGGTTTTGGTTTTTCAAGACAGGGTTTCTCTGTGTAGCCCTGGCTGTCCTGGAACTCATTCTGTAGACCAGGCTGGCCTCGAACTCAGAAATCTGCCTGCCTCTGCTTCCCAAGTGCTGGGATTAAAGGCGTGCGCCACTACCGCCCAGCTCTAAATGTTAGTTTTGAAACAGACAGTTAGAAATGTATTTTTTGTGATTGTGTATGTGGGAATAGGGTGTGTTTCTACACTGGCTGGTCATGTGCACAAGCCAGGTATACTGCCACCGTGTGTGCAGGAAGAGAGGGCACAGGCTTGCCTGGTGCCTGGGTCACAGTAAGTGTTCTCAGTATTCTTGGAATGATTCACAGTCACACCTCTGCCACCAACACCCTACTGGCTCTGTGGCAGATCAAGAAGACACAGCACACAGACACAGTGTTTGGCAGGATGGCAGACGCAGGCAGACCTATACAGTTTGTCTTCCTTTCAGGTCCTTCTGTCTGTCTGTAAGACAGTCGGCAAATTAAGGATCCCAGAACCCCAGTCTCCTCATCTGTGTAATGCACAAGGCAGGGCTTATGACTTGATGTGGGTTATGACTTGAAGATCACATCGCCCGCTCCCAGCTTGCTCAGCTGCCTATAGGTCTGTGTAAGGTTGAGGCCTATGGACTTTCCCATCCACCTTGGCTTGTTCACAGGTGGTGTCACCCTTGTTCAACTCATTTGAACAGTCATGTGGGCGGGACTTTGAACTCGGCCTTTCATATGCCTTAGGCATGTAGTAAATTAGCTATAAAACTTGGCCCTGAAGATGTAGCTCAGTGGTGGAGCACTTGCCCAGTAGGAGTAAGGTTCCAGGTTTGACCTCCAGCATTACTAGAAAGAGACAAATGAACATGACCCGACCAGTCCATGTCTCCCCCACTTCCTAAAATAGGGGACACGATGGACTGCTGTGGGACTCAGTTACAGATCTGAGGCTGCAGCTTTGATGCCTGAGAGTCTGGTGTAGGTTCTGCAGCATGTAACTGTGGGCTGGCGTGGTTAGAATACAAGCCCCTTGGGACCCAATACAGGGGCATCTTTCTGGACCTATCTCTTGCCTCTGCATCTTGGGAGACAATCACAAGAGTGCCTAGAGACACTGAGCTCCAGGGCAAGGGGCAGACAGACAGCAGACAAGCAAAGGAACCAACAGCAGCCTATGAGATTGCATGAACCGGGCACAGGGGATGATGTAACGACAGCAAGGATCAGGCCATGTGGGTGATCAGGCTAGTGTCTGGAGAGGTGACGTCCTCAGTGTGGTCTGAATGACGTGCAAGTATGAAGGGGACAGCTAGGGCAAAGGCCCCCAGGATTTAAGGGTCAGAGGTGAGCAAGTAAAGGATTATGTTTAATCGCAAAGCCCAGAGAGGAAGAGTGTCTGACACAAGCTCAGAGAACACTTGTGCAAAGGCTAGAACCAGACAAGGACCCCAGAGCTCCCATGTGGAGGTCTGGGGAGGGTGGCTGCATCAGGGAGACCCACTACCCCCACTGGCTGTCCTAGGGCTCCCTCCTACCATATGGTTTTTGCCTATAAAATTCCTGCTATCCTGAACGCTGTTCTGATCTTCTTTTGCTAAGCTAACCTTCCTTCTTTACAGCTGTCAACTCAAGGGTAGAGGGCTGAAGCGATGGCTTCAAGTTTAAGTGCACACACGCTATTCTTGGGAAGGACCTGAGTTTGGTTGCCAGCAACCATGACAGGTGGTCTGCCCTGCCCATAACTCCAGCTATAGAGGGATCCAAGGCTTCTGGCCCCCACAGGCACCTGCACTTATGCCATACCCACGCACATAATTAAAGATACAATAAATCACAAAAGCAAAAGCTTAGTTTATTTTTTTTCCCTGCCCAAGGCCACCAAGTTGGTTGTGCATTTTCTCAAAGCAGATTCATATGGAAGCATTCTCTTTGTGATGTTTGCGTCCCCGAGTACTTTCCCAAATGGCCTGTGGTGACAAGGACAGGCGCATCATCAGCTGCCTTCATTTTTCCCTAGCCTAGCACACCGATACACAATGGGAGATTAACAAGAAAGAAGGGGATAGGTCCGGCCCTCAGCCCAGGGAGGATGGAGGATGGCTGCTCAGGAGCCAACCAGAGAGTCCACTCTGCCCATCCCAACATCTCCATAGCTGGAGCACCAGGTCTGCCAAATCAGTGGACTGGCTCTCTCTCACAGCTGCCCTGACCACATAGGAGAAGGGGGCTTTCCTTGGCCTGGGTTGCTGGGAAGCTGTGGGTGGGAGGTGGTACCCACAGAAAGACAAGCACCCCCAGCTTCCTGAAGCAGAAGAGGAGCTGGGTCTGAGGCAGGCGCTGAGGTTACCCGCAGAGAGGGCAGAGGTTGGTCTGCAGAGGAAGGGCAGGGAGGCCTGTGGCTGCCCCACCCTCGCTGAGTTCTGCACTCCTATCGGGGAGGGCTTCGTGATCTGCCTCTCTTTGGCCTGGAACAGCAGTCATCCCAGGAAGTAGCTGAGGATGCTCCTAGCTCTGTGCAGAAGTCTCAGGTGCATCTCCTAAGTCAACAAGGATCTGTCATTCATTGAGTCACGCAGGAAGCTGATGTCTCCCAAGGCTGGCTCTTGTTCCTCTCCAGCTCCAGGAGACATGGAGGCGTTGTAATCCCAGCTTGCCATCATCTCCACCAGCCCTGTCCACTGTCTGTGTTGTTTGCTCCACCCACAGTGTAGCAGAACCCCAGCCCATCCCTTCACTCTCCTTGCATTATTCAGTGCTCCTACTCCACATCCTGATGCTTCGTCTTCCTCTCACTCAATGCTCAGCCTCGGTTTCCCTCCCCCAGCCAGTCTAGCTCCCTTCACACAGTTCAGACACCTCGGTGCTAGCCTATCTCCTCCCACTCATGAAACATCCCCAGCACCTCCCTGCCTTCCAGCCAGGAGCCTCTATTCTAGACTTGTCAAGGTCCAGCAATCCCCTGCCCTAAAGCTGGGCCTCCTCTCAGGCCCCACGAATCTGTGTTAGTCACTGCTCTGTGGTGGCTATTCCTGGTTGTCATCTTGACTATGTCTGGAAAGAACTACAATCCAGAATTGGAAGCTCACCTGTGATCCTAATCTGGAGGCTGGGAGATACAAGTTTCTGACCTGGATCTCGGCATGGAGATCATGAGGCATAGTGACTATGAATCCCAGAAGATTAAGACAGGGAGATTTCTGAGTTCAAGGTCAGCCGGGACAAAGCAAGTCCCAGATCTAGGTGTGGACCACACCTTCTGCTGGAAGAAGGAAGATTTGCCCTCTCTCTTCTTTTCCTGCTTGCCTTGTGGGGCTGAGCTCGATCCTTGGACTTCCATTCACAGCTGCTGCCGACCATTGTTGGGAGTTGGACTACAGATTGTAAGTCATCAATAAACTTCTTTACTATATAGAGACTACCATAAGTTCTGTGACTCTGGAGAACCCTGACCAATACACTGCTCTATTGCTGTGATGAAACACCATGACCAAGGCAAGTCTTACAAAAGAAAGCATTTAACTGGAGGGTGTGGGGGGGGCTGTTTACAGTTTTAGAGGGTTAGTCCATTATCATGGTAGGAAGCAGACAGACGCGGTACAAGTACAGGAACAGTAGCGGAAACTTTATATCCTGATCCACAGGCAGCAAGCAGAGAGAGAGAGAGAGAGAGAGAGAGAAAGAGAGAGAGAGAGAGAGAGAGAGAGAGAGAGAGAGAGAGAGAGAGAGAGAGAGAGATGGCTTTTGAAACCATAAAGCCCAACCCCAGGGACACTTTTCTTCCAACAAGGCCACATCTCCCAATCCTTCTCAAAATAGTTTCATTCCCTGGTGGGTGACTAAGCATTCAAATATATTAGCCTTTGGGGGCCAGTCTCATTCAAACTACCACAAAATCCGTGCCCTGTAGTTGAGCCACCTCTCAGGTCCTGCACACCTCTACCCTGCAGCCTTACCTCCTCTCAGGCCCAGCATACCCCTTGCAGCCTGACCAACCCTCAGGCTCAGCATACCCCTACCCTTCAGCCTGGCCCCCCTCAGGCCCAGAACACCCTATCTTGCAGCCTGACCTATCCTCAGGCCCAGAACACCCCTACCCTTCAGCCTGGCCCTCCTCAGGCCCAGCACACCTCTGCCCTTCAGCTGCCCCTCTGAGCCCGCCCCCACTCTCAACTCCTTGTGTCAGTGCTCTCCTGCAGTTTAGGCATCCCCATCTCCTGGTCTCCTCAAGGGAAGGGATGTGGGTCTTCCCTGTTGCTGGCACCCCCAGAGTATACAATGTGTAGAGTCTGCACAGGTCCTGGGCACATGTGCAATGACACTCAAGACAACCCACTATGAAAGCCTCAGAGATAGGACTCTAAGCAACTGCTTCTGAGTCCCGGTGGAAGATGAGCCCCTATAAGGTGGCTTACACAAAAACACTGGTGTTCTTTCCACTGTCCTGAGAAGGGACAAAGCACTCGCTGTACTCCAGGGAGCAAGTCCCAAGCCCAGGAATATAGAGAACCCCAGCCAGTTTGAAGCTGAGGTTTCTGGTTTTTTTTTTTTTTTTTTTTTGGAGGGAGTGTGTGTGACAGTCACAGACCTAGTCATGGATATCTATCACACAAAAACTGAGCCTGGAGAGATGGCTCAGCTGTTGACAACAGTGGCTACTCTTGCAGAGGACTCAAGGTTTGGATCCTAGGACTCAAATGGTGGCTTTCAGCTGCTTGAAACTTCAGGTCTAAGGGATCTGTTGCTCTCTGTTGCCTCTGTGGGAACCAGGCACAATACACACAAAGTTAAAAAAAAATTAAAAATGTTAACGTTCCCTAAGATAAGAGGCCCGATGGTCAGAGAAGGGGTTTTAGCAGATGTAGTTTATGTCCCATTGAGCCCGCAATCTAGACTCTCATATCCTGCCACATGCGGACCAGGCTTCCTTGGGCCTCTGTGGACTTCACTGTCCCAGCTGTCTTTGTTTTGGTCCTGGGAACAGAACCATAGGCCTTGAGCATGTACACAAGAGCCCTACCACAGAGCTATACCTCAGGGTTACTGTGTGTTTGTTCTGTTTGTTGCATATGGAATCTCAGTGTGGAGTCTAGGCTGGCCTTGAACTTACAACCCTCCTAGATGACAATAGTGTGCCACCACATCGCCTTTCTCAGACTCATTAAAAACAAAAACAAAACCCGTGTGCGCACTGCACATAATGTGGTCTTTACCTGAATAGGTCATATGTGGACATCAGAGGTTGGTGTGAGGAGGTTCCTTTTTTTTTTTTTTTTTTTTTTTTTT
>NW_022196905.1:25943475-25977261 GCF_008632895.1 Mastomys coucha | reverse complement strand
AAAAAAAAAAAAAAAGGACTTATTTGTGAGAAGTGGGTGGTAGCAACACTATTAATCCCAGCATTTAAGAGGCAGAGGCAGGTGAATCTCTGTAGTTTGAGGCCAGCATGGTCTACAGAGTGAGTTCCAGGACAGCAGGGCTACATAATTAAACCCTGTATCCAAAAAAAAAACAACCAACCAAACAAAAACAAAAACAAAAAAAAAACAATTATCTTTATTTTACAATTATGTGTACATGTGTGTGTGAGTATGGGTGCCTGCAGGGACCTCTGGAGTTGGGGTCACAGGCGGTTGTGAGCCACCTGACATAAGTTCTGGAAAACAAACTTGAATTGTCTGTCAAAGTGTTCCTGTTTTTTAACTACCTAGCCATCTCTCCAGTCCCTGCACCTTATCATTTTTAAAGATTTATTTATTTTATGTGTACTTGTGTTTTCTCTGTGTGTCTGTCTGTGCAACTGATGCCTTCAAAGGTTGGAAGAGGATGTGGTATCCTCTGGAACTGGAGTTATATAAGCTAGCGTGTGGGTACTGGGGCTGAACCTGGATCCTCTACGGGAGCAGCAAATATCTTAACCCCTGAGCCATTTCCTCAACCCCATCCACCTTATTTTTCTTAGACACAGTTTCACATTGACTCTGACACTCACCACTTGCCCAAGCTGCTTGGCCAGCATGTATCTGAGATCTCTCTGTCTCTGCCTCCCAGTGTTGGGGTCAGATGTTGCTGCCATGTAGAGAATCAACTCAGGGGCTTGTGCTTGTGCATCAAGCCCTTTACCCACAGATCCATCCGCTAACCACTGTCCCAGATATTTTTTTGTTGTTGTTGTTATTGTTGTTGTTGTTTTCTGAGACAGGGTTTCTCTGTGTAGCCTTGGCTGTCCTGGAACTCACTCTGTAGACCAGGCTGGCATTGAACACAGAGATCTGCCTGCCTCTGCCTCCTGAGTGCTAGAATTAAAGGCGTTGTGCCACTACCCACAGTTTTAATTTTTAAAATGACTTTGTGTGTGGGTGTTTCACCTGGTAGTGTGTCCTGGGCCATACAGAGGTTAAAGGGGTATATGGATCACCGAGCCATCTCTCCAACCCACCCCTTCACCCCAACTTTAGCATGATTATTTTCTCGTCAGCGAGAGATGAAGACCTTACAGGTAAAATGAATGTGACCTCTTCCCTTGTCTTACTTCATAGGCCAAGCCTCAGTTTTGCCTCTGCACAGTGGGTTGTTGGAGCCTACTTCCCTAAGACAGGATTTCCTGGGGAAAGTATAGGGCAAGCATAGCCCTAGGCAGGTTTGTAAACTGTAAATAGTCCTTCCTTTTCTCCCTCCCTCCTTCCCTTTATACTTTATTCTCTTCTTCCTTCCCTCCCTCCCTTAATCCCTTCTTGATTTTTTTTTTCTTTTCTGTATCTCTCTTCTCTTAGTCCCTGTCCCCAACCATCTTCCGGCTGCCCATGCCAAGCCTGTCCAGGCAGTCCACAGAACTCCTTGGAGCACCAAGAAAAAGGTCACAGTCCACAGTGAATCAAGAGGCCCTCAGCACAAGCAACAAAGCTCCTTGCTTCCCGGAGTGTCCCCAAGGGCAGGGCTTGCCCAGGGAAGGACGAAGGTCCCACAGCAGGTGGGGCCCTGAAGCCTGGGGCTGATTGCAGATCGGAAGGGCCAGGTAGCTCCCCGGGTTATGAGGTGGGGGCTGGGACAGGGGCAGCTATAGGCCTGTGGCTCTGGAGCAGAGGATGGTAGCTGTGCACACAGCCCGTGGCAGGTCTGAGTCAAAACACCTAAGGTCGACCCCGGCTGGTCATGAGGAGAGCTGCCCAGTCATTGCCTTATGCTGGCTTGGGTCACCCAGACAGGCTAGGCGCGGCCCAGTCAGCTGTGACTCAGGCCATAGTGGCTTTGCCACGCAGCCCAGGGGCATCAAGTACAGGGACGCCCCCTCCCCACACCCAACCCTGCCTCTCCTTCTAACAACACTTTTCCCACCCCTGTGTCAGGCTCCATCTGTGGTGTGGGCTCTCTACCTCTCTGGTCCTCAGCTTGGGGGTGGGGTGGAAGTGGGGGGAGCCTGAGGCCACCAGCTTCAGACGGAAGTCAGGTGGGGGGCAGGGTAAGGAGCCAACGCCAGAGAAGCCTCAGCAGGAGAGGGAAGCAGAGGGACCCAACAACGATGATGGTGTCGCCCTGAAGACTGGACGGCTGCGCAGACTCTGGAGGGCTGCGAGACCACGGTAGGATTCCCTTGAGGTGGCAGGGTGGAGGGGAACCACTGCACCCCACACATCCCCAGGAGGGTAGATGGTCCATCAGTTGCTCCCCTGTGCATCAGGGGCACCTGCTGGCCCACACAACCCTCCAGCATTTGGTTTCTCTGCCTGTAATGGATGCATTGTAAGGCAGAGTTGGAAGGCTGTCTTGGAGGATGTCCAAGCAGAGCTGGAGAGACCAGCTGTGAAAGTGCCCTTTGGGTTAAAGTTCACAGGATGGGTAAAGGGCAGTGGAAAGAGCGCATGGATTCAAATCTTGCATTGTACCATCGTGGTAGGGTCAGCCTGATTCTAAAGGTAGTCTTGATTCCTGGATCCTCAGGGGACATTAGATTCCTTTCTTTTTGCAGGGCAGTGAGTTCTGAACTTGCAGAGGTCTCATTTACCTCCAATAGATGGAACATCTGAGGGCAGTCCCTGTCCATCCAAATTGGGCTGCATCTGTCCATGGGGGCCATCATAGGTGCTCTGGGGAACTTGATCAGCCAAGGTCATCACTCCTCTGCTTTGACCTTGGGCCCGATTGGAACTTGGCTGGTCTTCGAACCTGGGTGAACCTGGGCATCTGAGCTCCAGGACAGTGACAATGAGAGAAAAACAAAAACCAGGTCTGTGCAGAGCCCCTGCATTAGGGGTTTAGCATCCAAAATTACAAGAGGCTCTGACCTCTAACTTGTCAATGTTTCTCCAAACCTGCTAGGGAGCAGACGAAAGGAAATTGTTCCCAGGATCCAGTCCATGTCATGCCATTCAGGCACAGGACGGGGTAAGGGGAGCCTGTGACCAGTCTGTACAACCAGGTGTCCCTGGTTTAGCTTAGTTTGGTTCTTGCCTTTTGCTGTGTGAATTTGGGCAGTTCATTTTTTTTTCTTTGGGTCTCTGTGCCCTCCACCCCCCTGCAAAATGGACAGTCTGATCCTCACCTGGAAGAACTGTCAGGGCAAGGTGGGAGCAGGTAGCAGGATCAGGAAAAGGCCACCGGCCCCTCCGCCACTGGCAAGGCTATGCCCCATTGACCACTGCATGAGGTTCTGGCACCCCCTTGTGGCCAATCTTTTGGGCTACACCCTGCAGATATTAGGGCAAAGCTCTGGAAGTCCCTAAGAGGAGTCTTCTTCCTTTGTATTGGTGGCCTCTGCCCACCCCCATCCTGAACCCCAGCCACCCGCTCACTTCCTCAAATCCAGCAATCCAGTCCCACCCACCTACTGGTACCGGCTGAGCCGGCGAGCTGGCAGGCCGACTGTACCTGCTGCTGGGCAGCAGGAGGCGCTGCTGACCAGGGCTTGGAGCTGCTAAGCTTTTACAGGGCAAAGAACCCTAAGCTCAGATTTCCAGGTCACTGAGGGAGCCCATCCACACCCCCAACGTCAATGACTGGATCTAGTCAAGGCAATGGGTTCTCAAGGAGCAAGTCCTCTCTGGAATCCTCACAAGCAAACTAGTTTGGGAGCCCTGGAGTCCCATGACGTTGGGAGCTCAGGACAAGCACCAGGGCATATATTATCAAGGATGGCCCACTGACCTGTTGGATGGCTTTGGGAAAGTGGCATCTCCTCTCTGGGCCTCACCTTTGAAGCTGTACCAGATAAAGATGTCCATAATAAATGTGTATCTTGTGGCTTTGCCAACTTATGATTGATGATGCTGTTACCAATTTTGCACATGTCGTAGCTGAGGTTTAAGGGATGACGCCACCTGCCTCAGGTGGCACAGCTTATACGTGATGAGCAAAACTGAATCTGAGGTCTGACAGACTCCAGGGTCCATGGCATCCCTCTGTTCCAGCTAACAGAGTCACACCCTGCTTGGAAAGATAGGCAAGGGCTCTCTGTGTGGTGGGGGTGGGGTGCTAAGATGAGTGTTAGGGGAAACCATCTTCCCTCTAAGATGGTCTTCACCTATCAGCCTGCAGGTCCAAGTCTTCGCAGGGGAGAGGCCACAGCTGAAGGGTTCACAGAACCCACTGTGATGTGAGGGCTAGGCACAGGCCTCACCTGTAAAGGCAGGGAACGGAAGCAGGATCCAGGGGTGTGGTGGGGTGAGGCCAGCTGGGCAGGAGATCAGAGCGGATTTTGTCATGGAGCTCTGTGGCTGATAAGCGGTGGCCACCTGGCCTGCCTAGGCAGAAGGGGGTGCTCCGCTGGGGTGACTGGCCCCAGAGCCCCTGACAGATCTTTCTGCCCTGAGCATCTCCTAGCTGCCCCAACTACCCGTTAGTTGTCCCTGGCCTTATTTCAGAGAGGGTGGGCTGGGGTGGGGATGTACCCATTGTGACCCTGGACAATTCAACTCCTGAGTCAGTTTCCAAGTGTGACAAAGGAGAAATGGGAGTGGAGACTGGAGGCCTTCTGGGCATTCTACATGATTTTCTGGAATGGGGAGGGGGTCCTTGAGGCTGGTGGGTATGCCAATTTTGTGTCCTGGAAGGGTCTTCAAGATTCGCAGAGGCCCCAGGGTATGGGACTGGTGTGAGATTAGAGTCAAGCCTGACAGGGTAGCACTGTGCTTCTGTCCCCACAGCCCAAAGTTGATTCTTTTCTTTCCCAGTTCATCCTGACACGTCTTTCTCCCACCCTCACCTCATGATGGGACCCTTCCTTCATTCCTCTCTCTCATCTCCCTCACATCTCTCCTTCCTAACATCCTCGGGGAGAAAACTATCTTTTCAAGTCTTCCTGGCACTGAGAGTTGAGACAGGGCTAGGGCCACCTCCCCAGTGTCACCTCTTGGTCCAGTTAGGTGGCCCTTGTGAGTTTAACTGGGGGGGGGGCAGAGATTGAGGCCAGGCCCTACCTCTGTGGCCAGCTTCCAGCTTCCTATGTGCCTGTCCACTGTTGCTTCCTGTTCTGTTTATTGCCTCCAAGTTCAAGAAACCAATGAGCGCCCACCCCTTACACACCCGTGATTATTTAATAGCAGCCGTGCTACAGTCTCTTGCTCGTTCTCTTTTGGAAAACCCAGTGGGGAAAGGAAGCTGACAGCTCGGCTCTGACATCAGCGTTGTCCCCGTGCCAAAAATCCAGGGTGGCCGGGTTGGGAGGGGTAGGGTGGGGAGGGAACCAGCTGCTGGTGGCCCCCATGACATGAGGCTGCCCTATGGTTCTCAGGGACAGGGGCCAGACAGTGAAAGGCAGAGACACGGGGACACATGCACACACATGCACAGGGTCATGCCTGTCTACCACCCAGAGCCACACAGGCTCACACAGGCATGCACACTCACATGTGTATGCACGCACATGCACGCACATACACATGGAATGAGGGGAGGATTTGCAAAGTCTAGCTCTGTCTTAGCCACACACACACACACACACAGAGACAAACACTCTAATCAAATGCATATACATGCACAACAGGGCCAGACGCTGATGAACACAGACTCAACACTAACACACAAGCTCTCTGAGACTCAGACCCAGACTCCAGGAAGCTTTTCACTCACAAAAATTCTGTAGAGCGCCCTCTTCTGGATGTAGCTGGGCCCCTGGGCCTAGGCCACCCTGAAGGAGCCCAGCCACTTCCTCCTCCTGTGGTGTGTAGGAAGGGCTCTTGATGCCTATGAGCAAAGGCTAGGTAGTTGTGACTGTCCCCAGCCTCACCTAGGTAAGGCAGGGAGCCCTGAGGGTCTGAGGCTGAGGGAGGAAGTGGTTCTGGAGAAGTTGGGCTCTGTAAGGGACTTCGTCATTGTTCGGCCTGATGCCAGGCCTCCACCCCCTCACCATGCCTCTGGCCTGCTCATACATACCTGGGCCCACAACGCACCTCTGGCCCATTCCTGAGCTGGCTTCAGAGGAAGCCACAGTGGAAGTCAGGCACCCCGTGCTGTGGACTGCTGAACGGCCTTGGGCAAGTCACATAGACTGTGTGGGCCAGGCCTGCACTCATGTGGACACCAAGGGACAACTGGGAGGGGTGCTTCAGGGAGCATGCTCACTCTTGCTCTGGCAATGTCGACCTACTTTGTCATCCCGTTTTCTTTGAAAGTGCTACTGGCACCTTGGAACTTGTATCTGTAACTCGTGAGGCGCTAGAGGCCAGTGTGAGACCATTGTTCTCCACCTCTGCTGCCTGGACATTCAGGGGAAGAGGGCCAAAGTATAAGTGCTTATTCAACACGGACACAAAATGCTGGACCAGGGGGAGAGCAGCCTAGCATCCAGAGAGAGGACTGGAGGACAGTGTCAGGGTGGGACCGGCCACCCACCATGCCACGCCCTGGCCTCTGGCCCTACTAAGGGTCAGCTCTGTGGGCTGCTATTTCCTTTGCTGTTTCTAGAACTGAAGGGGGGGGGCCATGCAGACACTCTGATTCACCTCCAGGGGCTTGATTCTTGACGCAGAACTAGTCAGGAAGTGTCGGGGTGATGCTGGGGCTGTTGGCTGTTGGCCAGACTGCTTCTGGCTCTTCTTTGGCTCTGAGCTGGTGCCACGGGTGCCTGCCAGAGATCTGGTGGTGGGGGTGGGGGGAAGGTAAAAAGCGGCAGATTCCATGGCAGGGCTAAGACAGGGCAGCTTGCTGATGATGCTCTCCAAGGCTGACCACTACCAGGGACCATGTCCACCCCCCAAGGACTGAGAGACCCAGAAGCCAGCCCAGCCCTAACCAGCACAGTATGCTGAGTCTCCAAGCCTGATCCAAGCTTCCTATTCCCCATTGGCCAGAGCATCTATCCTGAATCATCCTTGTTTTCAGAGGGGAAACTGAGGCTCAGAGGGACACACAGGTGGTGTGCAACTTATTCAGGATTCAGAGCTCACAGTCTTTCTGCCTGAACAAACCATCCTTCATCTGGCAACACTGTTCACCCGGTGTTCCAAAAGTAACTTATCAGCCTAGGGGTACCAGCTCCACCGTGCACCAGAGAGTCAGGGCTGCAGGTCTAAGGACACCCTCATTTCTTAAGGTGGACAATGGAGGCGCCTCTGCCTTTCGGGACACGTTATGGACGGCCAAGTCCGTGCCAGGGACATTCTCAGGTTTCTCCAATTTCCTTTGACACCTGTCACCAGCTCGGACCTTGAGAGCGACCCTCCATCCGCCCCCAGTTTCCTCTCAGAGCTCACCTCACAATTTTGTGCTCACCTTCCAGGTGAGATCACCAAAGCCCAGCTGAGGCTCCGTGTTTTGAAGAACTGAGATCCTCCAGGGGAGGAGGCAAGGGAGACCAGGGCTGGCCTGGCTGTGGAGCGGCTCAGCATCTGGGTCATTGGTCTTGGGGAATTCCCAGTGCCCAGAGAGCTGCTTACTTACCTGCTGAGTAACCACTGCCCACACAGGATGCCTGGCTGACAGGCCACCTCCCCAAACCCTGCAAGCAGCCACTACTCTGCGGTCCTCTCTCCTGAGTCTGAGAGCCCCAGGGCCCAGGAAAGAGACAGCCAAGCAGGCAAGGGGCTAGCCCCCACCCCCGCAAGTCCTCTCACCCCCACGGGGGGGGGGCGCTCTGCAGGGGGCAGCTGGTGATTCAAATTCCTTTGAGCTGAGCTTTTCAGATGGGGTCTGGGGGTGAATCAGCTCCTGGGCTGGTAAGGTCCAGCCAGCAACTGTCTTCAGTTTAAGCCTTGATTGGGGGTGTCTGTGGTGTGTGTGTGTGTGTGTGTGTGTGTGTGTGTGTGTGTGTGTGTGTGTGTGTGTGTGTGTGTGTGTGTGTGTGTGTAAGAGAGAGAGAGAGAGAGAGAGAGAGAGAGAGAGAGAGAGAGAACACATTACCACATTACCATTCAGTTCTTTTTTTGTTTTTTGTTTTTTTGTTTTTTTGTTTTTTGAGACAGGACTTCTCTGTACAGCCTTGGTTGTCCTGGAACTCACTGTGTAGACCAGGCTGGCCTCGAACTCAGAGATCCACCTGCCTCTGCCTCCCAAGTGCTGGGATTAAAACCATACCAGTTCTTGACGTCCTGTCTGAGGTATTTTTTCTGAGGTACCCCTGAAGCTAGGAGCTGTGGGTGAGGAATACCCCGTTTCCTGTCTATTCTGTTGTTGCCTGTTTCTTCATCTCTAGATAGGACAAAGATCTTTGTTTCACAGAGGAGTCTTTCAGGTCCACACACGAGGAGGCTTACTGGGTGGCAGGAACCTTGCTGGACCCCAGGCCCTCCCAACCGACCCATTGTGTGTGTGTGTGTGTGGTATGTCTGTGTGTCTCTGTGTATGTGTGTGTGTATGTCTGTGTGTGTCTCTGTGTGTGTATTCTGCATGTGTCTGTGTGTGTGTGTGGTGTGTGTCTCTGTGTGTGTCTGTGTCTATGTGTGTGCCTGTGTGCGTGTCTGTGTGTGTGTGTGTCTATGTGTGTGTCTGTGTATGTGTCTGTGTGTGTTATCCTTCTCACTTAGAGATGAAGAACCTGAGGGTGAGAAGGGTCCGCTTCCCCAAAGCCACAGAGCTTGTACCTCACTGAGCCAAATCTCCAGCCTGCTTCTAAATGAGGTCAAAGTCCGCACATGCTTCAAACCACCAGAGTTCCTCCTACCTTTGGCCAGACTGCTTTCAAGGTGTAAAATGCTTAACACAGATAGATTGCATCTGTGCTGAGTGCTCCTCTTGACCAGCACTGTCTGGTCAGGCCCCCAGACCCCAAGCTTCCAAGCCCCCAGAGACTGAGAGTGTGTTCCTACTTGAAACAAAAATGGGCACCAAGGTGGAGTGAATGGGTCAGAGCTGCAGGGGGCTGAGGGGCTGCTCCTCCTGAAAGTCCTTATTGCCTCATAGAGGGATCACTGTATCTTGTAAGCCAGAGGCCCGGCTCTGCTGTTAACTCTTTGTGCATACATCTTTACCTGCTAACCCCTTTATAACCTCCACATGTGAAAAGCAAGCAGCTATGAGATCCTGGGAGAGAATTGTGACTGTTAAGTGAAAGTCAGTGGGAAAAATCAAGGCGGACTGGCCACATGTGTCAAAGTGGGCCGAAGAGAGACCTCTGAGGGGCTTTGGAAAGGCCCAGGCTAGCTTAGGCTTCCAGACCAGTCTACTATCTCACTTCCTGGAGAGAAGACACCACCATCTGGATACTGCACTTGGGCCTGGCATGGCAGCCTCTATCTCTGCTGAGGGATTCCCTGTGTGGAAACTGGCTGTCCCCTTCATCCTGAAGCCTATCAAACCCCTAGCAGGCCCAGTGTGCAGGAGCTGGACAGGCTGCAGATGAAATCACAGCTGGAAGGGGCTGGGCTGGGGCTGCCACTCCAGGGTGGGGCCCAGGGTCACAACCCTGGGAACAGGCAGCCAAGAAGGGAGGATGCCTTCAGTGAGGGAGCAGAGGGAAACACACATACAGCAGCATAGAGAGGGAGGGACGGATGCAAACTCCTGCTGAAGCCAGCCACGTTGCAGGCAGCTTGAAGACAGAGGCTCGGCTCTGCTTGGAGACCTTTCCTGGCATCTCCTCAGAGCCCTATCACAGGTGGTGCTCAGACATGGACTGGCGCAGGAGGCAGGGCCTGGGGCACCGAGGGGCCCAGAGAACTGGGGGAGCGTGGACTAAGTCAGGTACCGTGAGAGGGGAAACTGAGGCACAAATGAGTCAGCTAGTTCCCTGAAATTGAAAGGTCCTATTGTCAGTGTCTTCTGGAACCTGTTCCCACTTCCTGTTTCCTGCAGGGTGGAGCTGAGATTAAATGGCTATTGAGTGGGGCCTGTAGGACCCATGTGGGGGTCTGGTGATCCAGAGAGCAGTGCAAGGCCTGGAGGGATGTAGAGGAGACCCAGACACAGGAATGGAGTGGTTAGAGCTGAGGTCTCCATGACTGGAACACTCAGTGAGGTGTTTAGCTTTGGGGACAGGAGGTGGATAGAGAGGACCATGATGGCTTTCTGGGCTGATGGATTTGGGGCCCATCTTAAGGACACCAGGCAGAGTCAGACAGCAGCTGTCTGGAAGACATGATGGTGGATGAGGGCCGATTCAGAGTTCCTGTGCTCTCAGTAGTTCTGGGGGTGGGGGGGTGGCTCTGGGATGTGTGGAGTATGGAGTCGCATGCTAACCTATGTGTACAGGAATGGTAAACCCCAGATGGGGTCACCAATGAAGAGACAAGGTATGTTAGGGTGCAGGGAGAAAGAAGGGGTGCCAACCTGGCCTCTAAGATCCCCTCCCAGCTGGGAAGTGCCAGCTGGGAGGGGTGGTTTTATCACTCCACTAGCAAGACTCTGCCAAAAGACCACAAGGAACAAGAATCTGGAAGGGGGCAGGACGTATGTGCAGTGGGGCGGGGTGAGAACAACAGTCACAAGGCATTCTGGTAGGATAAGAACACCTGAGTAGATCCTGAATGTGGCTCAAGGCAGGGGCTGGGGGGCATGGGGGTGAGCGAAGGGACTTGAGTGGCCAGGCAATGCTTTGGCAAACCTGATTGTCCCACTTGGATCTGGGGTTAGGTCAGATGGAAAGGTTGGGATAGGGTCCCCCAGGACAATGACATCTCCAGGTCTTGAAGGACCCAGTGGCTCAGGGGATAGCATGGCCCTAGGGAGGTGTGTTTGGTCCGTGTTCTCTCACCCTACGCTTCTCTGTCCTGCCTTATTTAGTGGGGAGACCCTGATCTCATTTCAGCCTGTCTTCTGTCCCTCAGAGAATCTCTAATCTACCAGCAAGGACCCACCCTGGGATCTTGCCATAGACATAGACCGTAGAAGCACCTGTTAGGAGTCACCTTTGTACTCTGAGACCAGGCACTAGGGACTTCCAAAGAGTGTCAGCCATTCCTAGGCACCCTGAGGAAGAGAGAGTCCCATTTTGTCCAGCTTCCCTGGTCATTGCTTTCGAAGTCCCGTCAATGTAGTAAGACTGAAAAAGTGCCTGCCCAGACAGTTCCCAAAGAGATACGACCTCATATTCTTTCTGGGCCTCACCCAGGTACCAGTCCACAGAGGGGGCATCATGCTGGCTGTAGCGGGGGAAGACCCTCTGGCACACTGGCAGCATGCCCCTTTGTGGTCTCTTTGCCCACTGCCAATGGACAGGCCGAACCAAAGCCACCCCCTAAGGTGGCTTCCAGCGCCCACATTCTGCTCCATTTTATGACTGTCTAAAGTTCAAAAGGGCCCCAGCCCCCCTTCTGGGAACCGGCTTCTCGGTGGAACTCCAGCCCGAATCCTCTTGCTGCCCCGCAAAGCCCCCCTACCAGGGGACACAAAGGCAGTCTCCAGTCTGTTGCCACCCTCCCAAACCCAAATGTCTGAAGGGCACAGGCTGAGGACCCCTCTGAATCCCCCTGAGACCCTCTCCCCACCAGACCCATCTGCAAACAACGCCCAGAGTAAACCACTCAGGAAAACCACAGGGCGGTTTTGTTGTTGTTGTTGTTGAAGACTTCATTATAATTTTATCAATCAAATTCTTAGAAGAAGGAAAAAGTCTGCCCTCCCCACCCTCCCCCTTCACTCTTTCCCCCTCCCCCTTCACTCTTACTTTCTTCCATTCATAATTTCCTATGATGCACCTCAAACAACTTCCTGGACTGGGGATCCCGGCTAAATATAGCTGTTTCTCTGTCTTACAACACAGGCTCCAGTATATAAATCAGGCAAATTCCCCATTTGAGCATGAACTTCTGAAAACGGCCTGCATCTAAGGTCTCCTCCAAGGCCCTCTGGAGTCCAGCCCATAATGAAGGTCTTGGCCGCAGGTAAATCCATGCGCCTGGCGCCGATTACGAGTCCCCGCTGCGGGCGCGCCGGCAGCCTGGGGCGCTGGGCGAGCACCCGTGGGACACCCGCCCGCCGCGCCACTCGGACACTTGGGGCGCCCGCGCAGTCCGGGCCCGCCGGAGGCGCTGGGTGGCGGCAGGGAGCGAGCGCCGCACATGGTCCGGGCACCGCGCGCCCAGCCCGCCCGGGCCAGCAGGTTGGCGGTGAGGGACCCGGGCGGCGCAGCCTAGCTCCACCGCTTTCTCTCCTCGCCCCACTTCTCTCTCGCGCTGCTCTTACTTCTCCGCTGTCGCCTAGATTTACCCTCCCTCTTTCTTTTTCTTTCTTTCCGCTTTCTCTTTTCCAACTGCGTCCCGGGCTGCTCCCTGGGAGGGGCTCAGGCGGCTGAGCAGTTTGCAAACTCCGGCCAGGACCGGCGCAGGTGCCGCTTCCGTCTGCCAGTCCCTGGAAAGCTGTGATTGGCGCGAGATGAGATGCAGGTATGGGTACCCCCGCAGCCATCCCGGGGCCCTAACAGTGTTTGGTGATGCTGGGACCAATAGAGGACTCCAGAGGAGTGAACTTAGGTTCTAGGGTCTTTTTAGTCCCAGTATGGGGAGTTCAGGTTGGAGGTTTTCAGCCTCCCTTAAGAGCTGACTTGAGCCTCTATCACCTTCTGGCGTCTTCAGCCGGGTGTTCGAAAGGCTGAGCTGGGGTGAAGGGACCGGTGTAGCTGAAAGCGAAGGAGGGGCAGGCGCCCCGGGGGAGGGGTGATCCTGGACAGGCCCGGACAGCTCCCGGTTCTCCTGACACCTTTCGCTTTCCTCTTGCGTGTCTGCCTGCGACCTTTCCCCCGTCTCTTTCCTGGTTGCACCATTTCCTCTCATTCCAAAGTATGTGGAGTTGGGGGGGGGAGGGACTGTAACAAGCGGGGGTGAGAGATGATTTGGTGGGCACCTGCAGAACAAACAGGTGGAAAGTTCTCCACAGGGGACTAACCTCATTGAGGAAGATGGGGTTAGAGGCAATTGGCTTAGGAAGCCAGAGTCTAGTGGCAGTTTTAAGAGATGGTCTACAGAAACCCCAGCTCCCAGCTGGCACAGCCTGCAAGGGGTCCAACTCAGAGTTCTAGGCTGCAGTGGGCCAGTGAACACCAAGTTAAGAATCTGGCCCATCCTGGAAGGGTTAATTTCTCTTTCCCTCTGCTGGACCTAATACCATCTACCTAGGGTACCAGGAGGGAAAGGGGCTAGATGGTTGAGTGTCCCCCACCCCACCTACCTTTCAGATGGTACAAATGGGTCCCGTCTTGATGCCTTGCTTCTCTACTCAATTCAATGGCATAGATGGGGAAACCGAGGCCAGGGAGCAGGGAAAGAGAAAGCAGAGAGAACTGGGCCAAGAGTCCTGGAGCCAGAGAGCCAGGGAACCTCAGTAGAGCAAGAGACTAAAGGCAGGTGGAGGGTGGGAGGGGATGGGAAGGGCCTGGCTGAGGTGCCCCCCAACCCCTGCTGTGCAAGGTGCCATGTGCCTTACCCAGGCTTCCTGCCTTCCCATTCACCCTCCGTGTCTCTTCCCAGGGATTGTGCCCTTACTGCTGGTTCTGCACTGGAAACACGGGGCAGGGAGCCCCCTCCCCATCACCCCTGTAAATGCCACCTGTGCCACACGCCACCCATGCCATGGCAACCTCATGAACCAGATCAAAAGTCAGCTGGCACAGCTCAATGGCAGCGCCAATGCTCTCTTCATTTCCTATGTAAGTTACTTTCCTGGGATCCTGAGGAAGTGGGGAGCTGCCCGGCCTGGAGGGGAACCCTTCAGAGCTGGAAGAGCTCTGTGGGAACCCATGGCTTCCTCCCTGCACTCTAGCCTAGGCTCAGAGAGTGGCAGGTACTCTTCCAAGGGCACCAGCGAGTTGGGGTGAGAGGTGGGGACGGTGCTTTCTGTCTTGTCCCACGGCTCAGGGTGCCAAAGAAGAGGCTGTGCAGTGAGTGGACAGGGAGGTGTCACTGAAAGCAGTGGGAGGCCCAGGAAGAGGCTGGGGTGACTGAAAGTGCAAGTGTATGTGGTGTTCTGGTTGAGGTGACACCTGTGACATGCCACATTTCCTCTATCCATTTATGTCACAGTGACCTTGGTGAGTGAGTTCACATTTTCTGATCATTGCTGACTAATGATTCTAGATGCCTACAGGCCAGTAAGTGGAGTCCCCATGTCACAGGTGGGGACACAGAGGTGCAAGAGCTTGCCCCGAGGGTTGGTGGCAGGCTGGAACACTCACCCTGACTCCCACATCACCTCTCCTCTCTTCTGTAGTACACATCTCAAGGGGAGCCGTTTCCCAACAACGTGGACAAGCTATGTGCGCCCAACATGACAGACTTCCCATCTTTCCATGCCAATGGGACAGAGAAGACCAAGTTGGTGGAGCTGTATCGGATGGTCGCATTCCTAGGTGCTTCCCTGACCAATATCACCCGGGATCAGAAGATCCTGAATCCCACTGCTGTGAGCCTTCGGGCCAAGCTTAATGCCACCGTCGACGTCATGAGGGGGCTCCTCAGCAATGTGCATTGCCGTCTGTGCAACAAGTACCACGTGGGCCACGTGGATGTGCCACCTATCCCGGACCACTCTGGCAAAGATGCCTTCCTAAGGAAAAAGTTGGGTTGCCAGTTCGTGGGGACATACAAGCAAGTCATAAGCATGGTGGTCCAGACCTTCTAGACAGGAGGTCTGGGGTATCCCAGGGACTGAGGGATCTCAGTAGCAGGATCCAGATGCGGGGAGGGGGGCTCAAAGTGCGTTGTTAAATGCAAAACGGGGCTGCTGGCAGACCCCAGGGATTTCCAGACACTCACTGCACTCTGGGCTGAGCCATGATGGAGTCTGGTAAAGTTGAAACTTCCATAGGCAAAGCTTCCATACAGCCCAGCACCAGCTAGAAATGGCAGTAAGGGTGTTGGACTGAGAGACTTCTGTCTCACTCACTCACTCACTCACTCACTCACTCACTCCACTCACTGGTCCCCTTGCTCACTAGGTGTGTGAACAAGCTGCACAAGTTGTCTACAGCAGACAGCAAAGGGCTGGAAGTCTCCTAGCCCCCTACAGAGTCACCACCATCTGGTCCTTTGCTGTCCCTCAGAGAGACTTTGAAAGGTGTGGTTGGGATGTGAGGGGGCCAAGGGCCAGACTGGGATCCAGAAGGACTCCTTCTTCTTCTTTCTTCCTCTTCTTCCTCTTCCTCTTCTTCCTCTTCTTCTTCTTCCTCTTCTTCTTCTTCTTCTTCTTCTTCTTCTTCTTCTTCTTCTTCTTCTTCTTCTTCTTCTTCTTCTTCTTCTTCTTCTTCTTCTTCTTCTTCTTCTTTTTTAAGTTTTGTGGGTAGAAGGGTACCCTGGGATGGAATATCTCTTTTCTTGACTTGGATTAGAGACTTCAGGCTTAGGGACTGTCAGATGGAAGATTCTAGAAGGTCACTAGTGTTCAGGCTTTTATGGAAGCGCAGAGGCCATATCCAGGTTGTCTTCTTTGCAGTTCCCCCCACAGCCTGGCATGGTTGGGGTCTGCCCGCTGGAGGTGAGATGTGTGCAGGCAGGAAGAGGCAGGTTGCAAAAGCAGGTGAGGTGGTTCAGCAGCTTCCCAGAGTCCTCCCAGGGAAGGATCCCTAACTGTCTAGGAGCCAGGGAGGGAGCAAGGCAGCCATTGTTGGGGCAGTAGCAGATTTCATCTGCTTCTCAACCACTGAGAACAGGTGATCTTGAGCAGACAGAGAGGTAGCATAAAGTAGAATGTCATGTCTGAGGCCCTGGAGGGTCACAAAGGTACTTGAAGGGGGACCAGAGGGCTGTCTTGGGTCCCTGGAGCATGGAGAAGCAGAACTTGAGGTCAGGGTCTCAGGGAAGATGAGACCCAGAGTTCTGTGTTTGATCCAGCGCAGCTGTCTATTTATTACTATATCCTATTTATGTTAACTTATTGGTGCTTTAAATGGCAAAGTTAATTCCCCGAAATAGTATGGGGCTCCTTACATGGGAGCTGGGGCCAAGACTTACCACCTAGTGGGGCCTGGTCTGGAGGCAGATGATTGTTACAGGTACAGCTCATGGGTCAAATCAGAGAGCTGGCTAGCTCCCCTGTCTCCCACTGTGACTCACTTTTAGGGTGTAAGGTCCCCTAGAAAGAGCTGGGACAGTTTGTCTGTCTGTCTCTGTCTCTTTATCTCCCTCCCTCCCTCTCTCTCCTTCCCTCTCTTCATCTCTCTCCCTCTCTCTGATCTCCAAGGGGGTGGAGCAATTTCTTGTTGTTTTGTCCCACTAAGCTCTCTGGCACCCCTGGATTCCTGCTATGCGCTGCACCATTCATAATGAAGTGAATGGCTCTGGAACCTTGGGCAAACCTCATCCCTTCTTCCTCAAATCGGAGCTGACTGAGTGCTGAGACATCCTGACCCTGCACCCAGTGTGCTTCATCCAGCATGGAAGCTCCTCGGGTGGCCTGAACACCCACAGAGGGTGAATACAGGAGGTTGGAGCAGTGTAGGCCCTGAACTGGGCCTGAACGGCTGCCCAGTGCTCCAGAGAAGGGGAGATCAAGGCCCGAGACGCCTGGGACGCGGACCAGGAAGCTGTGGTCCTTGCTTCATCGCTGCCTTCCCACTCCCGCCCATGTCTGGGCTCCCAGGCAGGGAATCCGATCTGATCTCTCCTTTGTGCTGGGGCCAGGCAAGCAGAGGAACGCCCTCGATCTGGGAGCAGGGTAGGGAGGAAGGCAGCCAAGCTGGGGCAGTGGCCGACTAGCTGCCTCTCAGGCTCTGCTTCGGGCTGTCCTTAGCAGTTCAGCTGCAGGATTCTGCTTCACGCATTTTTGCACCTTTCTCTGTCACTCTCCAAGCACTTTATCTGGACAGCAGGTGGACAGGCCCTGGAGCTCTGTGTTAGGAAAGGCCTGGAATCTATGGATGCAGCAAGGAGACTATGGTGGGGGCCACACATGTCGGCGACAAAGTTGCTCCATCATTCTCTCCTGTTGCTGCTGCATCAGGCTCAGCTCAGGACTGGCTGCTCTTTTCCAAGCTAAGAGTCAATTTGTCTAAAAGCCAAGATGATGCCACGGCCTGGGGCCTGCTGGTTTTTTTCATCACTTCACATCCACATGGACACGGACTCTCTAGGCTCCGCCCACCTGGCAGCTTTGAAGGCTCAGGGACCAATGGACTCTCTCTGTGCACAGACCCCCCACCCCCCGCTCCACAGGGCAACCACCTGCCTGCATCTTACTCCAACAGTTCAGAGTCCTGTTGCCCAGCATCAGAACCTTTGAGTCTTTGGGGCAGACAAACTTTAAGAGAGGCAGTTGTTCACCTTGATGTCTTTCACCTGTTAGCATTGACTTCTACCGAGCATGGTGGGTAGTGTGTCCGGACCAGAAAAGAGGGATGGGGCATTTTGCAGTTTATCCAGAGAGAAGCAAAGGAGCCTTTATTTATTATTTAAAACTTCAAACCTGAAAGCACTGAGAGTTTACTGGTCTATCTCCCCCCACCCCCTGCTCTTGTCTATCTCTGTGTCCTTGATCCTGACTCAAGCAACCCAGTTCTGCTTTGCTCTCTGGAGCAGACATGGCATGTGTGGGCCAGGACCCCGGAGTCTTGCATGGTAGTGGCTTCACAGGTGAAATGATATGGCTGTCTGCATTCGAATGACTCCTCAGTCCCAGCCCAGCCTCTCCTTTGCACTGCTGGTTCAAGCCCATTGGGCCTCAGACGTCTCCCTCTTTCCTTTCCTTCGGAAGGGGCTTGGCCTCGGGTGACAAATTTCTCTTTGATGAATGTACCCTGTGGGAATGTTTCATACTGACAGATTATTTTTATTTATTCAATGTCATATTTAAAATATTTATTTTTTATACTGAAGGAGTACCTTTTTTTAAAAGAAAAAAATGAAATAATAAAGAACCCATCCTTGTCAAACCTTCTGGAGTGTATTGATTTGGTGAGGAGGTGTGGGGGAACAGCCTGTTGACTGTTGACAGGTTGGGAAAACAAGGTTTCCTCCATTGGTCCAGTAGGGGTAGGGGGAGCGGGATTTGGGCCCAGAAATAACAGAGTGAGTGGTGTTCAGAATATGAGGTGCCACTAAGAGAGGGGACAGATGACTTCCATGGGTGCTGGTGCGACATTTCACTAAACACAACAGCTCAGCCAATTTGTCCCCATTTCGCTGAGGAGGGAACTGAAGCCCAGAGAGATGGAACTGAATGTCCAGAGTAATCTGAAATGTTGAGGTCACCCCTCCCAATGAGAGGTGCAACTAGTCCCCAGGCCAATGGGCGTGGACCTACTCAGCTCCAAGCCCTCGTGTTCTCTTTGCATGGAGTTTCAGGGATTTGGAAATGCCAGCGGTCTGGGGCTCTGACACCCAGGAAGGGTCCACAGGGACATAATCAGCATTGGTCCAAAGGAGGAGGTAAAGGGGACAGCTCCTATCAGAATCGCATGAGACCCTGTGCCCTAGCTAGGCTAACTAATCAGCCATAACAGCATCTCTGCAAGGCTTTTTGGGGTCAAATGGCTCCCAGGAAGTATACTCCCTCCCACAGAGATGCCTTTTCCACAGAGACCTTTCTCCTCTATTCCTTGGGGAACAGTGAGGTAGACACAGATGTGTCTGGTAGGGTCCCTAAATATCTCCTGGGCTTCAAGGTGGGGTTTGAGTCTTGGGCTCCCCTGGAAGATTCATTATCGAAAGCAGGGCAGGGTTTCTGCTCTACGAATTGGTACACAAATGTGTATTTTGGTTGTTGCCTGGAGGCAGTGGCTAACCTTTCTGAGAAGGTACCAAGGACAGAAAGCTTCTTAGGAGTCAGGAAGTCCAGGGCAGGAGGTTACAAACTTCCAGAGCCATCAGGCATCTTCAGCCAGCATCCCATCTTATCCCCTGTGCCAGGGTAGGATTGACCGCCTCTCACTCCTCCAGGACTGCTTAGCATGTGCTGCTTCACTGGGAGCTGATTAGGAGTGTGAAATCTCAGTGTTCTGCCTCTGGGATGAGAGACTGCAGCTTCAGAAACCAGCCATACTCTGGGCATCTGTGGGCATGTGAAGTGAGAGGAAGGCTACCCTAACCAGCTCCTCCTGACATCACCCACTAACCCAGCAAAGTGGCCCAGGCCTAGCAACCAACAGGGAAGATTCTGGATCATCCCCTTGCTGGAAGCCCAGGTGTCCTTTCCTCCTGCAGGCAGATGTGCACTGCCCCACCCAAACAGGCCTTTATCCATCCTTAATCCTTATCTATGGTTCAGGGAAGAGCAGATTGAAGAAGCACAGGCAGGAGCTGCAGGGGTGTGGACCTAAGGCAGCCTCTGGGGTTGGTTTCTCACCCAGGGCTTTGGTTCTTGGGTTGAATCCACCACCTGCCTGCCCTCTGGGAGAGGCCCTGGCCTGGCCTGACAGAACAATGGACTATTAAAGGCTATTAGGTCACTCTGAGAGTACTGTGACAAACTGCTGTGTGATAGGAAGAAGCGGTGGTGGGGCTGTAGTGCTGGGAAAGGCTGGCTGGGGTCCCTGCTTTTCTCCATCATCATTTATCTCTCTATCTATGAACCTGTGAGAGCAATCAGAGATGAGAGCTGCCCTCTCTTCCTAAAGTGGTGCCTGAGGGAGCTGAGCAACAGAGAGACAGAGATGTCATGTGAAATGCATGTCTCTCCTGGCCTCAACTGTTTAGCCAAGGATGGCAGGGACAAGAAGCAGGGTGAATGTCACAGCCCAGCTGCTTGCTTTGCTGTGAGAGTCTCACAAGGTTCCCTGATGGATGTAGAAGGGAAGGTTCTGCTAGCTCTGAATCCAAAGCCAGATCCAGGCTGCTGGGGACAATCTGGAGAGGGTCGACCAACATCCCAACAATTGCTTCTTCCCTGATGGTAATTGAGATCACAAAGGCCTCATGCCCTTAGGTACATGATGGAGCTGTGGGACAAGGTACTGTGCCCATGGGATCCCATTTGGGTCTCCAGGAATTCAAGAGGACCAGGCCCTTGATGTAAGAGGACAATTGCTAACAGACATTCCACTGGTCCCACAAGTCCATGGGTCTTGGACTGTTTACAAAGAGCTCATCATTTGGTAGTCACCATCTGTTTCTGGCCGTGGTCTGCACCTGGCGACAGCAAACGTGGTCAGAACTGATAAGGGCCTCTTTGGATCAGGCTTTTAACTTAAGGGGCTCAAGTGTTAACGTCGAAGAAAGAGAGTTTCCTGAGCTAAAACCCCAGTTTTGAAGAGAATGCGTCAGGAGAATTCACTTATTGTACCAAAACCACCCAGTTTTCATCAATACACGTGAATGGCATAATGGAGCCCGAGTGTGTTTATCTCCTGATTATAGCCTTCATTGTTCTCAACTCAGCGAGCAGCAATTCACAATGGAAAGCACATAAAAAAAAAAACCGATAACACACAGCATCAACGACAGAGACGATACAAACTGAGTAAGGAGACTAAGACCGAGGGGTGGGGTGAGGGTGCTCCAGGGTCCAAGGGGTCACACAATGACTATGGCCAGACTTCAAAGATTGCTGGCAGCAAAGGGAGAAAGGGACATGTGATTTTGTTTTGTGATTCTCACAACCAGAAAGGAGGAGGCTTGAGGTAAGCATAGCCGGGGCGCTTGGCTGGGTTCCAAAGGGAACTTTCCCCTAGAAACCCCTGGCTGGTGGCAGTGGGTAGCCAGTGGCACCATGAGCCCTCCTGTCAGCAACACCTATGTTCCTGGGAGAGATGGTTTGGCTGAAGTCTGTGCGACTACTGAGGCCCAGTGCAAACAACTTGGCTCTACAAGGGTTCAGGTTGACAGACAAGTAGTAGGGCTTTGTCCCTCCCCTAAGGGGAGACTTTTGAGGCTTGATACTGAATATGTCTCAGAAGCCTCCATCTGCCCTCAGGGTTTCAAAGCTCTTTTAGGGGAGGAGGGAGGAAGGAGGCAGGGTTTCATTGTGTGCACAGGACTACCCTTAATTAAACTCAGGACCCTCCTGCCTCAGCCTTCTGAGATCATAGGCAGTCACCACCTTGTCCACTTACTTCTCTTTTCTTTTTTTTTTTCTTGGAGAGAGGGTTTCTCTGTGTGACCCTGGCTGTCCTGGAACTCACTCTGGAGACCAGGCTGATGTTGAACTCAGAAATCCACCTGCCTCTGCCTCCCAAGTGCTGGGACTAAAGGCATGCGCCACTACTGCCCGACACACTTCACTTTTGAAGCCCTGTTTGTGTGTGTTTATTGTGTATGAGAGTTCTGTGGTGCATGTATGGGCATGTGTTTGTGTGTGCCCCAAGCCAGAGCATGGCAACAAAGGCTTTTTTCTTCATTGCTCTTCTTCATCTCTTCTTTTTTTTTTTTTTTGAGAAAGGGCCTCTCACTGAGACGGAAGCTCACAATTGGGCTGAACTGGCTGGCCCAAAAGCCCCTGGAATCCCCCTGTTCTTCCTCCCCACACTAGGATCAGGGTTATGTGTTGCTGTGTCTCTCTTTTTCCCATGGGTTTTGTGGATGCAGACTCTGGTCCTCATGCTTGTACAGCAAGCACATTGCTACTATCTTTACCGTCTCCCCAAATCTTCAACCGCCTTTTACTGCTCTATAACAAACCCCTAGAACAGGCAGCGGGTCCTTCTCCAGGAAGGTTCTTTGTTGGGCAGAGTCCTGCAGCCAGGGTGTTCTGAAGGAGGCTGCGGAAGAGGCAGGAAAGAAGCCTGGGCCAGGGAGCTAGGGCTTGTGGCCTTGAGTGTCTGCCCTCACCTTGTTCCAAGGCTACTTGAGTCCTCTGGGACCCTGACAGAAAGTCTTTGGCCACTGACTTTGGCATCCTGGCAGCTTCCGGGGCTTCCTGCAGTCACAGAGGCCCAGCTTGAATCTGTCCCTTTGACTTGGGGGGGAAGTCTGGCTTCACCCCAAGCGCCAAATATTTCAATTATGAGGACGTGGTCCAGCCCTGCCCACTCCATCCAGCCTCGGGGACCGGGGGCGGGTGTATGTGAAGAAGAGAGGGAGAGCCGCAGACGGACCACAGATGGGGACCAGGCTGGGGCTCAGCAAGCAGAGCAGACAGGCTCTCTCCACTGTACTGACACTGAGTGAAACCGCTGGCTGAGAGGAAAATATGCGCGAGGCATTTTTCTCATTCTTAGCAGCTTGGCCAGCTCCTGCCCAGACGGTCAATGAATCAAAGCCCAGAAGGGTTCTACCTGTCAACAGCCTGACTTGGACCCGCCAAGGCCCTGTGCCTCCAGGCCTAGCGGGCCAGCTGGAACCCTTCCAGGTCCAGAAAGGATGATCTTCAGTCTTCACAGACAAAGCAAGGGCCACATGTTGCTCGCCCACAGGTTCAGAACCCTGAATCCCCTACTGACAGCTCTCCCCATCCTGGCCCCTAGCAGGGGTGTCATTTACTTCTGCCCTATCCCACTCACAAAGGCAGGGCTGGTACTAATGTCTAGAGCCTGTGACCCCAGCTTTGGGAAACATGTCTTTAAGGATGTCATGTATTAGGGATCTCGACAGGAGATATATTGGATTTACCTGTCCAGCCTGAATTCTAAGGGACCCTTCCTAAGAGATGTACAAAAGCAAGGCGGGACACATGCTATGGAAGGCAGACTGGGTGACATTGTGGGGCCAGGAAGGGCTTTCTGGAAGCATGGTCCTGCCAATATCTTACCTTGTGTAGGGGAAGAGCGTTTGTTGACTGAAGGAAGCCACCTAGCTTGTGGTGATGTGTAAGGACAACCCCAAGACACAGTCGTGGGTGTCTTGGGGAAGTGTTCTCTGAAGGCTTGATTGCCAGGACATGGTGACACCTTAAAGAAGGGAATAGAGAACTGGAGAGATGGCTCAACAGTTAAAAGCACTTGCTCTTGCAGAGGAGCCAGGTTTGATTCTTAACACCCACACACCAGCTCACAACCATCTATAACTCCAGTTCCAGGTGATGAGGCATCGTCTTCTGACCTCTGAGGGCACCAGGCACCTATGTGTGGAAAGCACTCATACACAGAAAATAAGATAAACTTTTTTAAAAAAGCCTATTGATCTAGGGTTCCTGGGAGCACGAGGTGACAGGGATTGTGGGAACTCAGCCTTTTCTAGCCTCTTGATCCACCACACAGTACTGCCTCATCACTGAAAGCAGGTCACGGACCACAGTCTCAGACTTCCAAGCCTGTAAATCAAAGGACAGCTCTTTTCAAGTGGTCTCAGGCATTTTGTTACAGCAACAGAAAGTGGATTAACCCAGCCCCAACACACCCACATCTTTGCCACAGCATCTCTTCTACCTGCATCAAAGCTGCTCATCAGATTCGATGTGGCCTGAGGCTGTCCCCCCCTCACTGTGTCCCTGTTGCTCCCCTCTTGTGTTGTGGCAACAGCCTTCAACAGCCTTCATCTCCTTGCCTCAAGGCCTTCGGTCTGATCAAGCCATCTCACTTCAAAAGTTTTAAGGTTTCTGCACGAGATACCAACAGGATAAGGCCCATTTCTTGTCAATCACAATCTAATCCCCACCTCAAGGCCGACTTCATGTGTGTGGACAGGGTCCTCAGGTACAAGGGCCCAGAGCCTGTTTTAACAACCTGATGTAGCCGCCTGGCATTTCCATCGTACCAGCTAACCTGAGCTTGCCAGGTTCTCAACTTCTCAACTCAGCCACAATAGGGGCTTAGACGCCTGCTCAGCCACACATCCTCCACAGCTTGATTTCAGCTTGCCCTTGTTTGGCTCTTCCCTTTCTCCAGTATGTTGGATCTCTTTTGCTACGTGTGAGATTCTGATTCCTCAAGGCTATTCTCCCAGAGGTTACTTATTCACGAACTCTGTGAAGTGTTCTGTGACTCCTCCGTAAGGTTGGATTCTTATGGGTCAATGTTAGCTCCTTGATGTTAGCTTCTCCAGGGTTGTGCAAGCTATCCAACTTTCCCTTGACAGGATCATATTTCACAAGAACCTTGCTCATTGAGCACCTACCGCATACAGAACATGTGTGGATTCCACACTTTCATTATCAGAGGCCTGGGCTAGGTATCCAAACACACTCTGAGTGTAAAATGGGAATACCAGCCAGCACTGTGCGCACTCTGAAGAGCTTAAACATGTAGAATATTGCTGTGTCTGGGGCCATGAACTTGTAATGACACCTATCCAGGAGGCTGAGGCAGGAGGATCACCAAAAGCAAGACTCCTCTGGACTACAGAGTGAATTCAAGGCCTGCTTGAGAACTTTAGACTTTGTTCCAAAGTAAGAAGAGAGACATACATAGCTCAGTGGTAGAGAAGTTTCCTAGCACTCTGGGTTCAAATCTTAGTAACAAACCCTCTTAAACAAACAAACAAACAAACAAGCAACAGCCAGAGTCTTGGGACTTGGTCTATCTCAAAACAGAAAGGTGGGGAAAACTAGGGGGGCGGGGCTAGGCAGAGATATCGTGAGCCACTCCTCAGTCAGGCATCTGGTTGATGCTATGGAGACTCATTCCAACACAACTAACAACTGCTTAAGGCCATTCTCTTCCCCAGCTATAAACATGTTTTCTAGAATTCTTACTAGAAGCCCCATTTACAGAGATAGGACCCTGCCACAGGTGCTAACTGCTATTGCCCCCCCCCCCCCCAGGCATCCATACCTACATATGGACAGAGTTTCTTTGTGTAGCCCTGGCTGTCCTGGAACTCACTCTGTAGACCAAGCTGGCTTCCAACTCAGAGATCCACCTGCTTCTGTCTCCCAAGTATTAGGATTAAAGGCGTGTGGCACCACTGTCCAGTTCTGGTCTCTTAACGCTCATGCTTAAACGTACATTAAAATCATTAGGAAGACCTCTAACTTGGCTTTGTAAAATAGCTAGTCCTGAAATTATTTTCAGAGTGGAAGCCACAAACTTAGGGTTGTCTTGATTCAAGTTCCCTAAAAGATTAGGGGAATTCCTCAGGCTGTCAAGGGTGGCAGCTAGGGAGCCCCTCATTGCTGGCAAAAACAGCTCCATTACAATCAGCACTTTGAGGGGGAATCTCTGGGGTTATGTTCAATCCAGATGACAGGAGATGAGGAATCGTAAGGCACAGGCCCCGTGGCTTCTGCTAAGCGTCTTGAATGCTAAGGTCCACAGCCTCCTCCTAAGTCCCAGGATAAGTAGCTGTGATGAGGCTCCATTCAGCCAGGTAGCACCAGCAGTCAGTCAGTGTCCTATCTGCCACAGATATCACTAATTTTGGGAATCCCCACACCCACACTGCCATAGAAACTGTCAGAAGGCGAAACCCAGCTCTCCTACAGGGTAGAAGAGCTGAACGAGGTGTCTCCCGGTCCAGCGGAGAAAGCTCTGCTGACTCCCTGCCCTAGTGCAGGGAGGTCCAGCTTCCTGGAAGCAGGGAAGGCCAGGCCGGGGAGACAGCCGTTGGTGGAGGGGGCTGGGCATGAGGTCAGGCCCACGTCAGCCCTTCTCTCTTTCTCTTAACGTGGCTGGGAAGAGGCTGCTGAGCGGGTGCCAGCCACAGAGGAGGTCTGTCCCTTGCTTTGGGGCCAGACCACAGGCAGCCATGCTGGGCCTCAGCCAGGCCCGGGGGAGGGGCGTTCTCAGCCCCCAGCTCCTCTCTGTCTGGGCTTCGGGACCCCTCCCCATCCCAGATCTCAGCAGCGGTCCAGGGCTCTTCCAAGCAGGTGAGGTCATTGTCTCCACCAGACCAGCCTGACGTAAAGAAGTCAGCCACCCACATGGCAGGATGCATACGCCCGGGTGCCCCTCTCTCCGTGGCAGCTCTGGGCCCCTGACTCTCTCCAAGGGACCTGCAGGAATCCACCCCAACACCTGCTGGGGGTAGAGGTGGGTGGGCTGAGAAAGAAAGAAAAGATGGACTGTAGGACCCTCAGAGCCGGCCTATGTCCTGCAGAACAAGCCCGAGTGAACCTGGAGTCGATTTGAACAGACAGGTTCTGGAACCCTTCCTTTCAGCATCGTTATATGCATGCCCACGGGACTCTACTTTGCTCATGACTTGGCATGAGCAAACCCTTAACTCTGTGTTTAGGGTTTCCCAATACTGTCTGGTTGGATTCTGAATCCTAGAAGATTCTCAGGGAATGCTTAGGGAGATCTGAGGCCTTTGGGCCAGGGCAGGTAGCCCTCAAGCCCAGAACAGGCAAAATCAGGAATTCTTATCCCTCACCAGGATTCTTGGCACTCAGGAGATATTTTTAGCTGGCACACAGCACTTCTGGGGGACCCTGACTTCTAATGGTCAAGGCCAATGCTGGGATGCTGCTTAGGTATATACCACAACGCTCTGAGAAGTCCTTATCTGTCAAGAATCATCCTTCTGCTACTGCAGGGAGAAGAATATATAATAGTATAAATAAAACTATAACCATAATATAAATAAGTAGCAATGAATGAATATAATAAGTATATAGTAGTATAATAAAACTATAACCATAATATAAATAATAAACATACAATAGCAATATAAATAAATCTATAACAATAATGTAAATTATTGTAATAATTGTAAATTATCTACAAATCTACCCACCAACCAGCCACCTCTCATCATCTTGCCCTATCTATTCTACTCAGCAGTCACAGTGACACTTGAGACGCGACTCCAGCCCTCCAGTCTCCCTGTCACAATTTGGCTGTGGATCTGTTTGTGCACATACATGCTCTCCTACAGATACACACATGAATATGCATGGTAATTAGAGAAGTCACCACTGTCACCTTTGCACATAGAGTTGGGGTGGCCCTGGGACCTGCATGAGCAGGGCAGGCAGTTCTTTATCCTCCCTGGAGTGAGCTTCCTTGTTGCCAGGACTCTAGAGGCAGCAGCACTGCACTCTCTGAGCTTTGGCCATCAGATCATGAGGTGAAGCTGGTGTGACCTGGCACAGGCTTCGGGGCCCCAACTGTCCTGGCTTAGTCTCTGACCCTGACTAGCTCTGAGGGCTAGGACTCCTCATATTCTGAGTTCCCATTTCCTTATATGTAAAATGGTGGACCCTGCTCAACTCCCAGGCTGCTGTTAAGACAACGAGAAAACACATGTGATGTCACCTACATAGAGGCATTCCACGAGAATGGTTGTTCTTTTCATTTTCCTTGGATTTTCAAGCCAGCTCAGTCTACACGAGGTCTGTCAGCTCTGGATGTCCCACTAGGCTAGGGTTGCATATAAAGCACATTTCAATGTAGCTGAGTATCCTGAATTTTGAGAATGCATCTTTCTGTCTAGCTAGTTCTCGCAAATAGGCCTTGTCTGGCTCTATTGTTGTTTTTGTTTTTGTAAATAAAGCTTTATTGGAACATAGCCAGCCCACTAATTTAAATATCTCTGTTTTGGGGGCTATGCTAGAGATGGTGGTGGTGACAGACGCTATGACAGTCCATGAGGCTTGTAATAGTTGGTATCTGACCTTCTGCAGAAGAAGTTGGAAATCTGTGTCTGGAAATACTTGCTCAAGAGTGATTGGTCTGTGAGCTGGACCTGTGGAGTAAGTGCTCCTCAATTAGGGCAGAGAAAGAGCTATGCATGGGAAACAGAGGACACTCCATCACCCTGGAGATACAGCTTGAAGAAGTTGGGCAAAGCCCTGACCTGGGGGAGGGGAGGGGGAGGGTAACCTGGGTTCTAGACCTCTGGATCATCACTGACTTTGGAAATGACCTTCACAAAATCTATTTACATCCTTCATTAGTTTAATATGTGCTTATGAAATTTGCATTATGTTCAAGATGTCGGCTGCACACAGATCCCTGCTTTTAGGAGCATCCATCCATGTGGGATGAAGAATGAGGAGCAGGTCCGTAAGCAGACAAGATGCTGGCAACTGTTAACGGGATATCCTGGAGTCTGAGGAGGGAGGCAATGGCTTAGCTGAGTAAGAACTCACCAAAGAGAAGCCTTAGTTTCCCCATCTATTGCCCATCCGTGGCACTGCCAGGGATGCTTAGGCAAAAAATAGAGCAGCTATCCAACTGGCTTCTGCCTCCTAAATCAGGGTGCGAGCCCGAGTGGCCGGGGGTGGGGGTGGGGTGGGGGGGGTGGGAAGGGCAGGTGGCCCAGCCGCTTCCTCTCTTTGTTCCCAGGGAAGCATCCTATGCTGTCCTGGCTCGAGTGGAAAGCTTGTCTTCGGGGCTTCCTGTTCAGTTCAGCCTTTCTGGGCAGAGCCCATTTCTAGTCCTTCTTTCCTCTTGGTTAGCCCTCTCTAAACCTCCAATCCCAGCGCCCTCTGCGGTAGGTAATAGAGCATAACAGGGAAGTAGCCTTATAGTGGGTAGGCTAGGCCCCCTGAGGCTCCAGAACACAAAGGCCTCATCCCACACCCCATACTCCCTCTGGTTCCAATCCTTGCATATAGACCGGTTTCTGAGGGAATTAATCTGGTGAGTGATTCACCCATGAGGATGACTGATGGGGATGGGAGGTCGGTCAGGAAGCCTGCAGCTCAGAAGAGACACTGGAGGCCACAACACTCACGTCTTCACGGGGGCCTTCAGTGCTCTGAGGCAAGAGGGTGACTAACAGCCAAGTTTTAGGCCCAGGGCCAGTTGGTAGGTGTGGAGGGGGTGCGGGGTGCGGGTGTCAGACCCTTTGATATATAATGTGTGTAAAACTTTGTTCTTTACTGGCAAGCAGGGCTTTCAAGTTTTCTACCCTGAGCTCACCTCATAGGCACTCCAGGACTTAATTCCATATTGCCTTGGTGGGAGAGGCAGGCCTCATTCTCCAGGTATTCATTTCACAGCAGGTACTAGAATCCTGCTGGAGAGCACAGGGTCTCCCCCCACCCCGCTGCTCCCCAAGGCCGTCCCTCCTCACTGCAACAGGTAAGACACTAGCCGAGTGGGTAGGTACAGGGAGACGGGCCCAGAGACTGGGTGGGTGTTCTCGCAAAAACTTTGCTTCTCAGCCCTCTCTCTGGTCTGGTGCTCTTTCCTCCATAGCAGCATTGACCCAAGACAGCTCTTTTGTACTCACCTAACAAGGACAATCGTCAGTATTCAAAGAAAAACCAGATTTTTGTATTCGAAAAAGTTTGGGCAACACAGAATTAAACAAGACAAGACAAAACAAAACAGGAAATCTTTATTGTGGGGCTTCTCAGAGCTTTGGGGACAGCTGGGTAGGAAAGGCGTGTACTGCATGCCTTCTCCTGCAGCCCTTCCAGGTCCGCATTCCGCGGACAGCATCTGGGAAACGTTGACCTAGCCACCCCTTCTTAGGTCCCAATAGCAAGTCCCGTCTTGACTCTGCCCTCCCCACAGGCCCCGCCCACAAGAAAGCGTCTCTTACACTGGATTGGTCAGAGAATCTTCTCTGTTCTTCACCAGAGTTTTATCCTCAAGAGAACAGGACACAGTTCCTCGTGTCCCAAACCACTCGCCTCACCCTACACCTGCCACGAGAGAGATCAGAGCTGAACTCTAGGCTGCTGCCCTCAGTCTATGGGGTCCTGGTAGAGACACTGTGACTTCACTAGGATCTAAGTCACAGCCTGGGCTAGCATAACCTTTCTAAAATGCAAGCTAGAACCAGTGAGATGGCTCAGCAGGCGCTTGCTGCCGAGTCTGAGGATCTGAGTTTGATTCGAGGACCTGACTGGGGTCACTTGCCCTCCATGTCTACTCGCTTGCACAAACAAATAAGTGTTAAGAAACAAGCAAAAAACCAAAGTAATTGAGGTACTCACCGCTCAAACCCTTGGCAGTGCCCCGCCCCTCCTCCCTGAAAATCAAGTCAAAAGTCTACCTCTCAGTTTCTTTCCTTGAGGGAAAAGAATACCCTGAACATCCCTCCTTGGCCATGTTCTCTGGATGGTGTTAGTCTTCGTTGGAGCAGTCCTCCTCATGCTTCCTTCCTGTGAGAACTCTTCAGACTCCCAGTAACACCCCCAGTTTATGCAATGGCCTTGAATGAATCTTTCTGTCTAGCTAGATCCCAGACTTCTTCTCTACCCCCAGAGTCTAGTTCCCACACACTACACTGACCCTTTTGTGCCCAAATTGTTCCAGATGCCAGAATATCTAGGGACCTCAAGGGGACAGCAGAGCCATAGGTGGCTGCACAGCCCAGATTCTTTCTGTGTCTTCTTTCTTCTGTGGAGCAAGGTTTCTTTGAGTCACCAGACACATTACACAGAACAAGATCTAGTCTGGACTAACTGATATGCACATAGATCCTGCTGCATCTAGGGGGCCCAGTTTCACTGAATAGCTTACTTCCCAGCATCACAAACATAAAATGAGGTGATAACATGACCAACTCCAGCCTTGGGTGGAACAGTGATCTTCCCAAACGACAGACACGAGAGTGTGGTCACATTTGCCAAAAATGTGGTCACTGTGGATGTAACTAAGTCAAGGGTCCCTAGATGACATCATCCTGGATTGTGAGGGGAGGGGCTCCCTCAACCTGCAGGAAGCAAAGCAGGATCCTCCCAGGACCTCTAGATGATGTGTCCACGGGACACCTGCTTCCAATGTCTGGCCTCCAGAACTGCAAGTGAATGTAGGTGCAATGCCTGCTGTTTTTGTTTTGTTGTTTTCTTTTGTTGTTTTTATGTTTTTATTTCCTTTGGTTTTTCGAGACAGAGTTTCTCTGTGTAGCTCTGGCTGTCCTGGAACTCACTCTGTAGACCAGGCTGGCCTTGAACTCAGAAATCTGCCTGCCTCTGCCTCCCAAGTGTTGGGATTAAAGGCGTGCGCCACCACTGCCTGACAATACCTGCTGTTTTAAGCCACAATTTTCTGTGATTTACCATGGCAGCCACAGGAAAAGAATTCTCTCTCTTGGGGTCTCTTCCAGATTCAGTAAGATAGTTTTAGCATCTCTCTGGGAAGATGTATATGTATATGTGCATGTGCATGTGCATGTGTATGTGCATGTGTATGTGCATGTGTATGTGCATGTGAATGTGCATGTGTATGTGCATGTGCATGTGTATGCATATTTGATCTGAGATATGCTTCCTGGATACCTTGTCTTCCTTTCACATCACTCCTTAATGACTTTCTAGAACCCATGGACATTACAGATGGAAGAATCCCTCAAGATGTCTCAATCCAGTAGCACGGGTTGTTCCTTCTGAGGCAAATGTGCTTCCCCAACACCTCCTCTGTCACTGGCCTACACAGTCCAAGAATAGCTTAGTTATTCTATTCCTGTTGAAATCCTCTATCTGCTCCCCAGTCCCTGCCTTAGCCAGCAGAGTAAACCTTGGCCCTTTGTCCCAAAGGCCGACTCTTCATTGATTACTTAGTGGTCAGTGGTTAATTCGATCCTGCGCCCAGGGCACTCACTCAACTCCTGCTTGTTTCTGGTCATCATGTAACAGCCTCATGTCAAATGTCCCGGTTTCCCAGTTGGGCTTGGTTCAGATTTGCTCCAGCCTTGGGGGGTGGGAGGGGAGTTCTCTGATCCAGAGGCTGAGGTCTCCGTCACTGGCAAATGATGCCATTTCTCAACAGATAAAAATCAAAACAAAACAAAAACCTGCATGGCAAAACTCTGGGGACAGAGGGGATGCTTGTCTCTATTTTCAGAGCCCCTGCCCGAGACAGCTATCCTCTTGGAGCTGTGGCCATAGCTGTCAGTCTCTGTGCTTTGTCTTCCAAAATCAGCAAAGCTCGCCTGGTCTGCTCTTGGTGTGTAACCCTTTCTTGGATAGTGAGTCCTTGCCAGGGTCTGTGAATTCCTGTTTATACTGAGACCCACTGAAATAAACAGATCCTCAGCTGACCAGAATTTTCCATTCTAAGATGTTCAGGGAAATCCCAGTTACAGCACTCACCCTGGCCCCTGCCTCTGAATCTCCCAGGATCCACTCTATAATGTGTGTGTGTGGGGGGGCATGTCACCATTAGGTAGGGGCAGTTGTAGCTTAGAGAGGCTCAGTCTCATTTAGGGCTGTAGGGGAGACCCATGGTACTGGGGGTGACCCAGTGCCTCTTTTCATGAGATTTTCCTTAAGAAGTAGGGCTTCTTTCACTACAGACAAAAATACCTGCAAAAGCTTGGAAACCACCAATTAGGTTGAATCTTCTGTGCTTTACAAAAAGAACCCAGGAAGGTGACCTCACAGGGCTGTGGCTTCCAAGTAACCCCTTGCAAAGCTGTGGCCTTCCTGGGGTCTGGGCTTCCACTTAGCCCAGATGCTCAGTTAACCAGGCCTTCTACCTCCTGCCATCCTCATTATTCCAAAGCGCCTTCTTTCTAGCTTGGGAGAAAGGTGCTACACAGTGTCTGAGGTTTGGTGGACACATACAGGGTTCTCACCTTTTGTAAGTCATTTCTCCTAGAAGGGGTTCTGTCTACCCCCTCGTCATCTTTCTTGTGCCGTGGACTGTCTTCTGGGTCAGGAAACTGTGCACAGGGTCCAGCTAGAACATATCGTCAGCAGGCTGCCTCCTGAGAATGCACTTGGGGCCATGAGTGCAGAGCTAGACAGCCCAGGATGGACCCATTGGACAGCTATACATTTCTCTTTCCACACATGACAGCTACCAGGATGCTGGACATGGGGGCGGGGTGGCGCTTGCTGTGTGCAGATTCAGAATTGAGCCACACCTAGGTGACTCTCCAGAGGTAGGCCTGTTTCCCAGGGGAAACACACACACACACACACACACACACACACACACAGAGAGAGAGAGAGAGAGAGAGAGAGAGAGAGAGAGAGACCCTATCCCTTTAGGGAATCACTAACCAGGAAGACCTGCATCAAGAGGGAACTTCATCTAAAGTGTAGGTCACTGTTGACTTACCAAGACAGAGCCAACATTAAATGGGATATTTCATCCCAAGCCCAGTATCACAGAGACCATGGGAGGTGGGGGAAGCTCAAAACATGGGTGATTCTCGTGGTTCCTTGTGTACTCCAAAGGCATCATAGGGTCTCTGGGATGTTACAGGGCATCTAAGCTACTCGATTTTCATCAGGGATGATTTGGCCCAGGCACACATGCACTGTCTGGGAACAGGTTTAGTTCTCGCAGCACTGGGAGAGACAGGTGAAGGGCAGGTTGCAGCCAGTGAAAGGACAAACCCACCTCACAGCATGTCACTGTGAAGCCAGGCTCTGGGCTTCTTATTCTCCATATTCCCTCTCCCCACTGGTGCTCTCGGTGCTTCAGTGCCCTTGGTGCTGGGGACCTCATTACCTGTTTGGTTTGCTTTTGTCCATGGTTCTTGGCCTATGACCCTGAGCTGCCTGGTCTGACAGAAGGTCCTCTGTGTTCCAGAGGGGCCCTGCTCCATATGCTGGAGGAAGGCCACTGAGACTAAGATCTGAAGGGAGGCCTCACGATTCTCAGTCATCAGCACTCTTGCATACCCGATGAAGTCTCCCTAAACCCAAAAAGACTGGGCTCAAGGAGTTTCTGGACAGAGAGAGGTTCCTTCTGGGAGTGTCAGAGATGGGAGTTCTTCCTCCCCTGGGGGTGCCCCTTCACCTGCAGTCTTTGTAATAAGCCCTGTGATAATCCTGTCCACTGTAGTGGTTCCCCAAGTTCCATGAGGGGCTCAACAAACTAATGGAAGGCAGGAAGGGAGTGTGGGAACCTGCTTTACAGTTTTCATGTTAGCAAAAACTGCTGGCTCCCGCTGGAAGCTGCCCCTACCGGTGAGTGAGTTTGTCAGAACCGAGTGGATTCAAGGGCACCCAGCTGTGTCATTCACTTCAGAGTTGTTTGCTGCTGTGGTCACAGAAATGTTCAGACAGGCTGGGCAGTGGTGGTTCATGCCTTTAATCCCGGCACTTGGGAGGCAGAGGCAGGCAGATTTCTGAGTTCAAGGCCAGCTTGGTCTACAGAATGAGTTCCA
>NW_022196905.1:25918941-25943447 GCF_008632895.1 Mastomys coucha | reverse complement strand
AAAAAAAAAAAAAAAAAAAGTTCAGACTGAGAAACTGAGTCAGCAGTGGATTGGCTTCTTCCTTGTGTAGCTTCAGACGCCCACCTCAGGCAGCCCATTCTGTCACAGTCCTTTGTCCACTCTCCTGTTATTCTGCCCTCGGGGCTGACATGGTCCAGCTTCATTCAGCCTTTGGCTCTGCACATTTGAAGATATCCATGTGAGTTTTCTCTGTCATACTGAAGCCTCTATGGGACTCAGGACATTGCCTCTATGTGTGTGTCTGTGTGAGTATATGTTTGTGTGTATATGTCTGTGTATATGTGTAAGTATATGCATGTGTGTGTGTATGTTTGTGTGTGGCTGTGTGTATGTGTGTGTCTGTGTGAGTGTATGTCTGTGTGTGTGTCTGTGTATATGTGTGAGTATATGCATGTGTGTGTGGCTATGTGTGTATGTGTGTGTGAGTGTGTGTGTATGTCTGAGTGTATGCGTGGCTGTGTGTGTGTGTGTGTGGCTATGTGTGCATATGTGTGTGTGAGTGTATGTGTATGTGTTTGAATGTATGTGTGTTTGGCTGTGTATATGTGTGTATGTCTGAGTGTATGTGTGGCTATGTGTGTATGTGTGTGTGACTGAGTGTGTGTGTATGTCTGAGTGTATGTGTGGCTATGTGAGTATGTGTGTGTGACTGAGTGTGTGTGTATGTCTGAGTGTATTCATGGCTGTGTGTGTATATGTGTGTGTGAACCCAGGGTCTTGCCCATTCTAGGCAAGGTTCTATCAGCTAACCCAGGACGCATGACCTAAATGTGGAGCTGGTCCCCTGCTCATCACCCAGACCTTCTGTCACCTGTCATGTCAGCTCAAAGCCAACAGGGCTAAAGAAGAGTGGTGGAGTTCCAGGAACCCCAACACCTTGGCTGCCTCCACGATCCTCAGCTTATCTCTCACGGAACAGATAGGGTGCCTGCCAGCCTTGTTTGTACTGTGACCCTAAAGGGAGCAAAAGCAAGTGAAGTTGCAGTCCAAGACAGCACAAGAAGTGTCATTCCTCCATGCTTAGCCCTGCCCTAGAACCTGCGCTGCTGGCCAGGGGTTGGACTTCTGACTCCAGAGACAAAACTGTAAGTAAGGGTGACCCAGTCTTACAGAGCAACAGCCATCAGTCTACAGTGTAGGAGTTGCTGGTCAGAGAGTCTCAGTCACAGGGTAGGAGGACAAGAAAACAATTTCAGTGACAACATAGTGGCATCGTCTGCCGCCAGATTGAGGACCCATAAATCCCAGGGCAACAGGGACTCAGAGGCCATGGCAGTAAGGGAGAGATTGTAGGGCTTCAGAGACTGGAGGCAATGAAGGGATGGGGGAGGCCCTGTGGGCTCTGTGTTGGTAGAGTGTGGCCTGACAGCCTACGCCCAGGCCCCTGCCTCTCTCTCACACCCACCTTCTCTTTCACTTTCTCTCGTGGTGGCTTGTTTCCTTCCTCCCTTCAAAGCTTGTGAGCTATCAGAGCTATCACCTCGGGAGCTTCTTTGTCTTTTCTTGGAATTTGCCCAGGAGGTGACACCTGCTCTTCTGTTTCGATTTCTCCTCAGGCACCAATGTTTCCCGGGGAGGCCCAGGAACAGGGTTTCAGGGCAAGGGCAGCAGGCCATCCTAACAGATAGGGAGGCAGGCAGGTGTAGGCCTGAGTTCCCTTGAATTGCCTGCCCTGTGTCCCTTCATGTGCTTGCTGGTGTCCTGACGAACTATTCACAAATCTGACTTCCCTGATGTATGAGTTCTGTCAAATCTGAAGCTTAAACTTCTCTTCCCTCCGAGACAGCCTCCCTGTGGAGCTCAGGCTGGCCTCAGACTGGACTCTCCTGTCCCTGCCACTGAAGTGCTGGGACTACTGGTGTGCACCACCATGCTTGCCTTAACTTTTTTTTTTTTATAGTAGCTTTATAGAGATAGGATGCTCCACCATTCAACCCTCTCATTCAAAAGGACAGTTTGGTGGCTTTTAATGTATTCAGATGTATACCCGCAGCCACAGGCAATTTTAGAACATTTTCCTAACTATAAAAACAACTATGGCTTGGCATGGTGGCACAGATCTTTGATTCTGGTACTTGTGAAGTTCAGGCTCATGTAGCCTGGGCTATTGTCCTAAAAACAAACAAATAAAAAAAACCCACTTCATACAAATGCACTCATACATGTGGCCTTTGGGGATCAATGTCTGTCATTTAAGGTAGTGTTTTCAAAGATGTCTCTGTTGGAGCATAACTTTTCTTTTCCTTTTTTTTTTTTTTTTTTTTTTTTTTTTTTTTTTTTTTTTTTTTTTTTTTTTTGGTTTTTCGAGACAGAGTTTCTCTGTGTAGTTCTGGTTGTTCCAGAACTCACTCTGTAGACCAGGCTGGCCTCGAACTCAGAGATCTGCCTGCCTCTGCCTTCCGAGTGCTGGGATTAAAGGCATGTGCTGGCGTCCTTCTTTTCCTGGCTAGATAACATTCTATTGTAGGGACAGAACATAGTCTCTTCCTCTGGTTATGTAAGTAATCTCTACCTTTTCTTTTTTTTTGAGACAATCTCATGGACTTGAACTCAGGGTGCAGCCATCAACACCCTTGAAATTCTGATTTCTCCTTCCTCCACCTCCTGAATGCTGAGATTATAGGCTCACGCCGCTATGTCTAGTTCCTGGGGTGCCGGGAATCAAACCCAGGGCTCCACGCATGCCAGGCGAGCACTTTCCCTCCTCAGCCTTCAGGTGTATCTTGGCTTCCCTGAAGAACGCTGTTGTGAACACTAGTGAGCACACATTAGCATGGACCTCGTTTTCACGTCTCTTCACCATGTACCTAGCAGGCAGTTCACCTCCACTTTCAACCATGGGGGGACCAACAGCCAGTGCCCCATAGCACCTGCACGGAACCATGCCCCCGGGAGCAGAGTACATGGGTCCTGGTGTATCCCCCACTTCATGGCTCGTCAAATTAGAATCTGATGTTGGGATTCTAGCCATGTCAGTAGGTGTGAATGGATCAACCCTAACCCTTGTTTGCTGAGCAATGAAGCCAGGCGGTAGAGACTAGAGGTGGCCCTGGGCTGGGAGCATCATGAAATTCCCCAGCACTGATGTGAGCTGGTGCATACAAGGTAGAGAGAGTGGAGATACAATGCAAAGGGCTTAGTATAGCTGCTGGCTCAGGAAACATCAATAGCACTGACTGGTTCTCAGACTCCTCCCAAAGGCTTGCCTGATGGTCCTTGGTGGCATGAGGGTGGCATGAAGAGCTGACTAGCATGCCGTGAGGAGGCCAAGATTGTTGTTTCAGATTCTTATTTAGAAAACCCATGGCCAAGGCCTGTGTCAGGACTGGCCCTTGCCTAGCCTGTAGAACTACTTCCTTCTGCAGTGGTCAAAGACTCAGCCCAAGGACGCCTCCCCCTGATGGTTTGAATTAGAAAGCAGTTGATGCTTTGTAGAAAAAGTTGAGGAAAACATTATTGTTGGAGGCCAGTCCTCCCACTGGCAGAGCAGACCGGCCTGGCCTGGCATTCCAGAGCACAAAAGCCTAAGCTGGCAAAATCAGAGCCTCCCTGTCGGAACTCCCCTTCCTCCCTCCCATCTGGTCCAAGGGGCCTGGGAAGCACTGGCTGCCAGGTAGGAGTTGGAGGAGTTTCCTTTGGCTATGTGGGCTCCGGCACCCAGCAGCCACTCAGTAGACTGAGCTCTGACTCAGCTCCTGGCCTGGCAAGGCCCTGGGTGTCTGGCCGTGTAGAGAAGCTAGCTATCTGCCAGAGAAAGAGAACACTGGAGAGGGAGAGGAAGGGACAAAATGGCAACAGGCTGGCTGGACACAGTTCCGGACAGGAAAGGTGATGTTACTGTTGTTATTTTATGGTTGTGGAAACTGAGGCTCAGAGAGGTGATGTCATCTGCCTACAGTCGGTCACATGGCCAGTGAGCCATGGATTGAGAACTGGACCCAGAATGGGTCTGATGCCCTGCCAAAGGTACTGCATGAATGCCAGGGCCTTTAAGCATCCAGGTCGCTACTCTGCTGGACATGTCCCTTCCTCAGATCCAGAGTGGGTCCCAGGGAGGCCTCCTTTCAAACTGGCCATTGTCCTTGTGGTAGCTTCTGCTTGGTCAGCAACAGTCAGAGTCTCATGACCAGGGCTGTTTTATCTCTGGTTTGTGACATTGGTGGCTGGCCTGTGTGGTGATTGTCGGATTCTGCATCGTGCTGATAATATCCTATATAGCATAGGATTAAGCAGGCAGAGGGTTCCTCATGCCCCTCCTTGGCCCTGCTCCAAGTCCCAGCTCCTCTGTCCTCAGGAGGACAGACCCCTGAGGGTCCATGCCACTGAGGTAAGGAGCCCCACTCCCAAGAACTGGTCCCCATTTAAGGCACCCCTCTCCTGCTTTACTAGGACATGAATTGGCCCTGGGTCTAAAGAGCCCCATTACAACCAATAGGTACAGGCTCCTCAGATTTCCACCCTCAGCAGAGGGGACTCTGGCCTCCACCCATGAGTTGCTGAAATAACATCGGTTACACATAATAGCCGCTGGCTTGTGGCAGGGGCGTCCCAGGAGGTCACATTGACTTCCCAGCCCTTTTGGCTCCATGGGATGCTCCCTTGGTCTGGAATTCCTCTTTTGTGTGACTGTTTCAAACTCTTCCCCTCTTTGAAGGCCAAGTCCAAATTCCATTTTCTCCACAGGGTCATCCTGGACTTCCCTGGTCCCCGAGCACCCCCACTCCCATTTCCCCTTTTTATAGCACGCAGACTGAGCCTTATCAGAGGATGAAGAAAAAGCACTTTGGAAGGGTGAGCTATCAAGTGATTTCAGCTCTGCTGCCTGTCGAGCTAGGGCGGGGTGTGCGCAGGCGCGAATGAGTATAATCTGCCTTTCCCAAATTGTGCATAATTACTTTTTTTTTTTTTCAAGACAGGGTTTCTCTGTGTAGCCCTGGCTGTCCTGGAACTCACTCTGTAGACCAGGCTGGCCTTGAACTCTGAAATCTGCCTGCCTCTGCCTCCCAAGTGCTGGGATTAAAGGCGTGCGCCACCACCGCCCGGCTGCATAATTACTTTTAAAGGCTGAGCATATCGAGCACATTGGCGCACACCTGAAGTTTCAGTCCTTCAGGTGGCTAAGACTAGTAGAACTCTGCTTGTGGCCAGACCCTGCCTCAAAAAGATCACGTTTACAATTGGGGATGGGTTCCACAGACATGCTGTTGGATGGGTTTGTCCTCTGGTGATGGGATGTACCATGCTTTAGCTTTCACATCCACGGATGTGTAGTCTGTGGGTCTCTAGTCCTTGGACATGGAATCACACCCAGCCTTTTGGGTATGACAATAGCCAACTCCAGCCCTGAGGCACATCTGAAACAGATCTTCCAAGGAAGCTCCCGGTCCCAATTCAGCATCTGAAGTGGCTTTCTGAAGGCTATTTCAGACCATCTCCTATGGACCTGCCTACCGGAGTCTCCTAAGCCTTGGTTCTCTTTTGTTTCATTGGATGCTACAGTCACTAGATGACACATTCTTTAAGAGTGGAGCAGGTGCTGTACCATGGCCATCTGGACCAGTGCTCACCCAGTGCTGGGTGGTGGGGACCCTAGAAAGAGGTCCCAAGTCCTGATTACTGACCCTGAGCCTCTCTTTGCCCATCTCTTTATTTGGAATATGTCCTATAACAATGCCAGGCAATGCAGAGCACCCATGGCAGGGAGCTGCTAGGTGCATCTCATTGAGGAGAAAGGGAGATTGTGGAAGACTTCCTTCCCTTGGCTATGATGATCTAAGGCTTAGTGCAAGCAGAGTTGACTGGGAACAATTTGGCCTGGAGGAGTCAGTGCATTCTGGCAACCCTGCGAAGGTGTAGAATCTGCTCTTGACAGCTCCAGCTGAGTCAGCAGTCCATCCTCCTGTGCCGGCTGTGCTCTGTCTTGAGAAGTTCTTCATTTCTGTTCCAATTCCCACCTGCTCTCAGGTGTCCAGGAGATGTCAGCCTGTGAACCGCTTTCCCCAGCCCCCACCAGTCAGCACTAGAGACTGGCAACAAAGTCTGCTCTACCAAAACAATCACACAGTGATACCTGTCTTGTTTGGCTCTATAGTTAGTTACTCTAGAGGTTCCCCAGGGGCAGGGAAGGCCCATCTGGATCCTGCTGTGTATTATGGCTGTGTATGGAACCACACAGGTAGATCTCAGGGAGTGTTTTCTAACAGACAGGAGGAGGGACCAATAGAGGGACACTTCTGGCAACTCCTTTCCTCATCAACGTACAGCTTGGCTGTGAATCTATTTGGGTCTCCTAGAGGATGCAACAGGGTCCTGAGATTTTCTGCAGCCGATGACTCACAATCTGGATGCTGACGAAACTCAAATCTCTGCGATGGTTCGGAGCTGTGCAATGCCGGGGAAGTTATGCAACCTCTCTGTGGAATGGCCCACTAGAGATGACAACTATTTCGCAGTGCTAAGGATGTGGGATTACACAAATTAAAGATCACAATGAGTATGGGTGTAATTATTACTGCAGGTAATGAGTCAAAGGGTTCCTCTTTCCAATTGTCCTTTAGCAGCCAGAGCCAAGGTCTTGCTGACAGAATTGGAAAGGTCTGGGAGATGAGCCAGAGGTTGATACAGCATCGCAGAGGACACTGGGACCATGTGACCCGGAGGCAGACACTGCATCTCAACAGCTTAGCAGATGGCTCTCAGCAGCAGCAATCCTATTTCCTGATTTGCTACCTGCGAGGGCTGTGGGGGAGATCAGAGAAACTAAGGGGAGCTGTTCCTTCGAAGATATTTGCTGAGTACCTACTGTGCTCTTGGGCTCAGAGGGGACCAAGTCAAGCAAAAGTGTGATGGTGCAAGGTCTCTTCCAGGACTACTGACAGAGAAGCCAGCACCGCAGGGATCAGAGGAGGGCTGCGGTGGAAAAGCCAACACCCCATCCCCCGCCCCCACAGCCCTCATCTGTAGGAGGCTAGCATGATGGGCCAGGCACCTTTGGTAACTCAGCAGTGTGATCTAACTGTTCGCGTCTGTTCGTCCTCCTTCCTATCACGTGACCTGGGGAGCTCCTTTGAGCTCAGTGCCTGAGTCTCTGTTCGAGAAGGACTTTGAGATGGACATAAAAATGCACTTTCCTCCTGGCTCTGGTGTGAGGATTAAGTGGATTCATTCGCTCAGTACCTTACTCAGGAGTAAAAGGGCTCAGCACTAAGCCAGACATGTCTTAGACATCACTGAAGGCTTTGATAGTTAACGGCTTGCTGTGACCCTGCCATGACCTTGCTGCTTAGCATCTGATGATGCAGGTGTGACGACTCTGTCCCTCACAGAGTCGGAAACCAAGAGCATAGCTTGCAACAGTTTGTCCTATCTCTGGGCTATTTGTACCCTAGAATCTTGGACAAGATTAGACAAGATATATTTCAAACCGTTAATAATAAAGTAGTTTTTTTGTTTGTTTTTATACTGGGCATCAAATCCAGGGCCTTGTGCATGCTAAATCCATGCTGGATTTATACTTCAAACCCCATAAGCTGGGGCTTTAAGCATGTCTACTTTTGTGTTCATGTACAAACTATTTGAATAATTGCTTTGTATTTGGTTTTGTTGTGGTAAGATATATTTACAATTTTCCATTATACTCTCTCTCTCTCTCTCTCTGTGTGTGTGTGTGTGTGTGTGTGTGTGTGTGTACACATATGGCATGTAGCTGGAGATTGATGCTGGGTATGTCCCTCAATTATTCTCCACATTTAAAATGATTTGTTATTTGTATGTATTCATGTGTGCCTGAATTCCTTTCTATATACCTCAGGAGACCAGAGGGCACTGTACTCCTGGAACTGGAGTTATAGGTAATTGTGAGCCAACTGATGTGGGTGCTTGGCATCAAACCTGGGTCCTGTACAAAGCCGCCTAACTGCTGAGCTGTCTTTCCAACCTTCCTTAATTTCCAGACAGGGATTCTCACTGAACCTCAAGCTTGCTAATTCATCTGGACTGGCTGGACAGCAAGCCCCAGGGATCCCCATCTCTGCACTCCAACACTGGGATTACATGTGTGCCCCACAATGCCAAGCTCTTATGTAGGTGCTCATGTTCGTGAGACCAGTGCTTTACCACCTGAGCTGCCCCCTATCCATGCTGTAGTCATTTTTAAATGTATAGTTTAGAGGCATGAATACATCCATGTTCTTCTGTAGCCACTGCTGCCTGCCATTGCCAAGACTGTGGCTCCTTCTCCCCTCTCCCAGTCCCTGGAAACATTCATTCTTTCTGCCCTTGTTATTTGGACTACTCTAGGTTTCTCGTGTAAACAGGACCATACTTGTGTGTCCTTTTATACCTGACCTATTTCACTTAGATCGGTGCTCTCAAGTTCATACATGTAACCTGTATCAGAATTCATTCTTTTTAAAGTCCCAATAACATTCATTCAGTTGACCTTGCAAAGGATGACCAGAGAATAAGCAGTCCACTGCTCAACTCTACATATCTGTGCAAGGGAGGGGCAGGAGGAGGCAGGGGACTCCCTGGAATGGCTATGATTTGTGGCTTGCTGATGACAGCCACAGTTGAGCAGCTGAGACTGGGGCAGGTGCCTGTAAGGCAGCCCAAGGTCTCGTCAGATTTCCCACTAGGGTTCCAGCCTCGCTGTGCCGTGACCTGTGGACAAAGGAGAAACTCAGCTGAGGCCTGTGACTCACAGGCCACCAAAGCCAGGCAGGGCCCCCGCACTTAGTCCTCGTGGCTCTTGTCATTTAACCTGGGTAGTGAGCAGTTGTCTGGGAGTCCCTGTTCCCTGCTCCAGTCTGGCTCCCCAGGCTTTGGGGATGACCCAGTTGGCCTAGTGAGTAAGGGCCCCTGACAATTCCTCCTTTCATAAGCCTTGGTGCTGACTAATGCCTCTCAGTTGGGCTCATACTGGGCCCTTCCACTTCAAAACCAGTCCCTGCCCTGCAGCCGACCCCTGGAAGTTCATACCCCTTCCTCCTCCCGAGTTCCTCTTTCCAACCTTGACCTCTATGGAGTCCTCCCTCTCTCTGGGCCTTGCTGTCAAGCTTTGTGCTGTCCCTGTGGTAAGCACTCCTCACTGAGGGGCTACTTCCATTCCCAGTTGTTCATTCTTAGCACATGATGGCCCACTACGGCCCACTAACATTGGACTCCTGGGAGCTCCCAGGAATCACTCCATTGACCCGACCCAGGCACTCAGGCCAATAGGGGAACTTTTTCTGAGCCTCAGTCCCTTCAAGGTACATGCCTCCTTTTGGAAAGGCATAGGCTCTGGAAGGAGCTATGGTTGAATTCTTTATGTTAGGAAAAAATATAGGATAAAAGTGGGATAGTTCCTTTCCACCAGAGTGGATATAAAGCAGCTCCTGGAGAACAGGCCAGCCTGAGCCTGAGTGGAGCTGACCATCCAAATGGAGGATCTCAGAAGTGACCCGAGGAAGGCCATGACTAGTCAGGAGCAATTGATGTCTGGCTTCATAGTACTGTGATTCTGAAGCTGAGAATGGACTCCCATGGAAGGAAGACAAATGACACTTTTGAATGCCAGTGACTGTCCTTTTGGAGCTCGGACAGTGTAAGGTATCAGATGGCTGAGATGATGCTTGGTGTGGAATAGGCTCTCTCTAGTCTTTTTGGCAGAGAGGGGAGGGTAAGACTCCAGTGACCACCATGGTCTGCTCCTCTTACTACTGGGTCACCATGGAAATAGCTTGGCAGGATCTGAGAGGTAGCCGGGGGTTGAGGAGGGTGGGGAGGAATGAAAAGCTCCAGCTGGGGAGGCAGAGGCTATGATCTGGTCCCAGCTGGCTCTTCCACTGGCTGTGTGACCACGGCTGAGTCACAGTCTCTGACTGACACGTCCCTTATCTACAAAGGCTGGAAGTAAGATGAGAGGCCTTTCGAGGTCCTTCCCGGCTCTGAGGCTCTGTAACTGCAGCCATCTTTAAGGGTGAAAAGCAGAGATGCTGAGCTAAAACAGATGGGGCAGGCAAAAAGATGGATGTCGATCAGGCTAGGTTTTTCCCTCCAGTGTCCTGTGTTGACATGGCCTTGGGTGAATTCTGAATTTATTTTTTATAATTTATTTTTTTATAATTTATTTATTTTGTTTTATGCACACTGGTATGTTTTTTTGCCTGCATGTATGTGTAAGGGTGTCAGATCCTGGAGTTGCAGAGAGTTGTGAACTGCCACGTGGGTGCTGGGAATTGAACCAGGGTCCTCTGGAAGAGCAGTCAGTACTCTTAACCACTGAGCCATCTCTCCAGCCCTGCATTTATTCATTTTAATAGGCAGTCAACACAACATCTGTTAGCTGGAGTTTCCAGCAGACAGCCTGATCATAGCTCCTACCTGCAGCTCTAGCTCTTCCTGAACAACCTGTACACTATGAAGACCTTCAAATCCACAGGTTCCCTGAGTAGTTCCTAAGTATTCTCATCTCTTGGATCCCTCCCTCCTCAACACCTCCCACCTTCGCCCAGAGGGTTGGGGGATGCCCGTGCCCTGAATGTATCTCTCCAGGGGCTGATGCTGAAGTGAGCTTTGGGAAACTTGTGTCTCGGCAGGGCAGCGGCAGCGAGGTGACATCAGCTGAGATGGCCAGACAGAGACAGATGATGTGCTCTGTGGATAGAAGGGGGACAGCTTCAGCTAGCAGGCAGCTCTGCAGGTTCAATCTCATTCTAGAGCAGCCCCTCCCCCAACTCTCCTTCACAGCCCTGCTGAGTTTGTCACCTTGCTGATCCCCTGTCCTCGAAAGCTCACTGATGGACCCTGGAACCCCCCTCCAGAGGGAATGATCTCCTGGAGTCTGTGCTCAGAAGGGTCTGTAAAAATCTAGGTGGGGCACCTAAAGGCTTGTTGAAGAGGCGGCACCAGGTTTACGCTTCAGACAGAGTTGTAAGACTAAGTCCCAGTCACACAAAGCCTGGGACATGTTTTTAAACTGTGGTTCTCTAATCAGTGGCGTTTTGCCCTTTGCAGGCACCCAGGGCTCCAAGCATCTGGACCTGGAACACGGATATGTGTGGGTGGGTGGGATGGGGAGCTGCTCCGCTGCCCAGGACAAGAATCAGTTTTTGTCTCCATCTTCACGTGCACCTGTCATCCTCAAACCCTTGAAAAACCTTGTGACTTTTACCTTCCAAACCTCTCTGAGCCCGGTTGGGGTGGGGGGGGGAGATGGGGGTGCTGGCAGGAGCCCACGGAGCTACATTCCAGTCATTCCAACCTCCTCACAGCTCCTGGTACTGTAGCTGCTGAGCCTTCAATGTCCAAAAATTCCAGCTGACTCATCCGTGGGTGAACAAGGCCAATTTGAGGGGTGGGTGGAACATCGTGGGGGCCTCTCTCTGTGGAGGTCCCCAATTCAAAAGGTGAGCAGGGCAAGGAATGGCAGCCTAGATGTGATTTCTGTCTGAATGACATTCAGGTGTCATTTGAGATGCGGTAGAAGGCAACAGGTGAGGCATGGGTGTACAGTGGGCCTCGGCTGTGACCTCAGATCCCTGCCGGCTCCATCATTTCCACTGTGTGGCCCCTTTAACTCTAGGGGTCTCAGACATTCTGTGAAGATGCTTGTGAGAAGTGGTTCCCAAGCAGTAGAGGGAGATGAGGCAAGAACATGCAAATGAGCACTTTCCTTGACCAACTGGAGTTGCTTAGCAATGATGACCCGGATTGGGATGTCACCCCTTTGATGCAATGACGCGAGACCTGCTTCCGGGTGGGCAGGCGGGTGTGTAATCATAGCTCACTGGGTCCCATGGGACAAAACGGCTGCCAAGTTGCATGGTGGTGGGAAGTCCCTGCTTGTTTTGGGATTCAGAGTGGCATTTCTCTCTGAATTTCCCCATCGGACCAGAGTAGGGCAGCTGAGCCTCCCGTGCATAGAGTTCTGTGACCACAGACGGAGGGGAAAGGGCAGTGGCTTCTTTTCTAGTGTTCACAACTCCAGATGGCTTTTCTAGTGTTTCTCCAGACGGCTGCTAACGAGATCCATGCCAAGTTCCTCCTGCCTCTCCCTAGACTTCCTAGATGCCAAAGTGTTTCTCAAAAGGGGGAAATACGGGCCTTCAGCCACTGTGTCCTCATGGGTTCACAAAGCCTAGCTCCGCCTTCCAGTTGTCTTCCCAGGGACCATGGCAGGAGCCTGAGGTATGGAAACAGGATAGGTACGGAAGGAAGGTGACCTGACCCTGGGACTCCAGCTCGCGCGCTCTCTCTCTCTCTCTCTGTCAACAAAAGGAAGACACGAAAGAGGTAGACACAAAGAGCTTGGAGACTCACACCCGTCCTTCCTTAGCAGGCTAGTGCTGGGGTTAAGAGACAACCCATAGTTCTGGGTTCAAATCCTTACCCTACTTCAGAAAGGTCCTACCATACCTTTCAGTATGAGGCTTGTCTCTTACTCTCTTATGTAAAAAGTGATTGTGACAACTGCCATCTCTGGAACTGCCTTAAGTTCTGAAAAAGTGAGTGTGTGCAGTATGGTGTCCCGCAGTTATGAAATTACATTTTTATTTTGTCCTCCCAGATGAGGACTTATTTAACTTTGTGGAACTTCCCACCTTCCAGATGGAGAAACTGAGGCCCAGAGGCAGTTGGTGGGAAGAGAACTCAGATGCTGTTTCCACGTCTCAGCCACTGTACCGGGTTAGCTCCAGAAGGAAGCCTCCATAACTAAGGGAAGAAGTCCTGGCGCCTGCTTCGGCCCCCTCGGGCAGCTCTCAGGGCTTCTGCCAAGAGCTGGTTTGGCGGCTGCTCTTCCCCTCTGTGCCCATGAGTGTCGGTCCAGATGTTCCAGGCAGCAGCCCTGGGAGCTCTGTCAGGTTTTGCATGGGGTCTCCTTCCCCACAGCCTCTCTTTCCTTTGTTTGTTCCAGCTGGTCTTTGTGGCTTTGAACACGAAAACCCACAGTTCCGGTGACACTAGAAATCCATCAATTTTTTCCTCAGGTCTCTGGAAATGTCTCCGTTAGCCGGAGAGAGGGCCTGGGTGGCTGGATAGCTTGTAACATGTGCCTTGGAATGGTTACAACACAAACGGGCCTTAGTGTTTTCCACTTAGATATCATTAGTTCCCAGTCCCACCATGGCTAGTATCCTGTAAACTGGGAGCCTGGGAAATTCTGGTGACCTAAGGCAGCAGAACAGAACAAGCTCTCTCCTGAACTCTTCCTCCCCCTACCTCCCCCCCACCCCCCCAGTGCGGAGCTTTATCAGCTGATCCAGACTCCATGAGGCAGGTGCTGAGACTTGGAGGTCATGTGACTCATCTGTGGTTTGTGCTTTCTCCATGATGGGTGGCTGGAGAGCTGTTCTGTACCAGTGCCTGCTGACCTGTACACAGTCCGTGTGAGCTAGACTGTCAGCTTTAAGCAGAACTTAGTCCTGTGCAAAGTCCTGGGCTCTGTGTCATCATCAAAGGATGGGTCACATCGTTTGGTTTGCAGAGAGCTTTGTAAGGCTCTTAGAGAGAATAGCCTGCATGGGGATGTGTGAAGACCTGGGTACAGCTTGGTACAGTGCACATGGGACATACCAAGAGACTGTCTCATCTCTTCACAAATCCAACAGAAAACCAGAAAGGCATCTATGTTAGGAAGGATGGATGTGCGTGTGTGTGAGAGTGTGTGTTTTCATAAGTGTAAAGATTCATGTGTGTGTGTGTGTGTGCACATGTGCCTAAGCATATGAGGGTGAATGTGTGCACACTAATGTGTGTAGGTGTGAACATATGGACATGACAGTGCGTGCACCTGGGTCACACAGCATACATCTGCACTGTGTGAGAAGGCAGGGAGACGAGGGACAAGAGGGCTGCCTAGGGCAGAGGCACCTTCATCTAGGGAGACTCGTCTGCTGACTCTTGAGGCTTTGTATGGGGCTGGATGTTTCTCCACACCAGCTGTGGGTATTGTCATTGTGTTGCTTTGTTAGACATGATCAAGTGCAGCCTCGGCTACTCTTGGCTTTGAATTTTCTATGTAGCCAAGGATGACCTTGAACTTCTGATCCTCTGCCTCTATCTTCTACCCACTGGGATTATAGGCAAGAGCTACCATGCCCAGATGTCTAGTTTATCTTATGCTGGAACTCAGATCTAGGGCTTTGTGTGTGACAGTACGTTCTCATGGGAACTGCGCCTCCAGCCCCAATTTTGTTTTGTTTTGTTTTGTTTTGTTTTGTTTTGTTAGCCCTGGCTGTCCTGAAACTATGTAGATCAGGCTGACCTTGAAACTCCCAGAGATCCACCTGTCTCTGCCTCCCCAGTTCGGAGATTAAAGGTGTGCATCACCACACCCTGCTCCCATAAATCTTTTAAAACACCCTTATCTTTACAATCAATCAAGAGGCAGCAGGCAAGCACGCAGTTCCAGTCCTTGGTGACTAGCCACTCCCTCTGGGCCCCGTGGCCTCATCAAGCCCCGCTTCCTGGGCCTGGGTGCTCTGGGCCCACAGCTGGCTCTGTACCTCAGGGAGTGGCTCTGCTCTATCCAGGGCGGATTAACTTCCCTGGGACTGGCTTTGTTTTGGCTCCAGAAGTAACAGCATAGGCTGAGAGCTGAAAGTGGAGGCCTCTCCCTCCCACCCTGGGGCCTGGTTCTGCTGAAAACCTTTGATTTAGGATTCTCAATTTGCTTTCCCTGGCTGGGTGTCCTGGGCAGAGGGGAAACACCTAGGGCCTCAGCTATTTTGTCTGCTGCAATTTGGGAGAGGGATTTGATATCCTCGTGGAGGAGGTTCCAGCCGCAGCAGCAGCAGCAGGCGGGTCTAAACTGTTTGTTTGTTGAGTACAGGGTGGGTGGGGTAAGCCTAGGAACACTGTAATTGGAAGCAGGAGAGTAGAAGCGGACACTCCTGCAGATAAAAATTCTCTGCTGAGGGTCCGGCTTGTGTGACAGTGTGAGGGAGCCTGCTCTTGTGCATGCGTTCTACCAAGGCAAGGCTGTGTTCGTTTAAATCTGGTGTTTAAAACACCCTCGCTGTCTTCACAAACCACCCCCCCATTCTTTCTTCATTTACATATTGCTCCTTAGGGATCATAAAGACGTTTGCGTGTCAACTCTGAAACCCGGGAGCACGTGCCTAGCCAGCTGTGAGACCTTTGGGGGGGTGGGGGGCACCAGCAGGCTTCCTGAAGGCCAGGCTGCAGCTCTCAGGTGTCTGTCATTGTCTCAGCCCCTGCCCCTGGTCTGCCACTGGCACATAATAGGCCTTGTACATATTTGTCAGATGAGTGAAGGGTGAGGTCATTCACTACTGCTCCGGGTGCATGGCCGTGCTACACAGTCACATTTCAAAGATCCTTTGCATCTTTGAGCCAAAAGTATTTGGAGCCAATCCCAACTTCCCCCTGAATGCCATCCCCGGAACGATACTGACGAGGTGTACCAGGAAAGCCCTGTGATTATGTGAAGGTGGACATTATGTGCCTCCACAGGCCTGCAGCCAAGCTGAAAACAGTTCTCATGACTATGTCTCATCCTGGGGAAGAAGATCCTTCATGACAAGGTCGCTTTCATCAGAACATGAGCTGAGCTTTCAATACTTACTGAAATGTGGTCCCCCAAGTTAAAGAGGTGGTCTGGTCAGAGACAAGAACTTTAGAAACTGTGAAGTGATGTGTACCCCCACCCATATATTGATGTCCTGACACCCCTGGGTACCAAGAAGGACAGAAAGATAGAGGAAATTATGGAGTCGTGGGAAGAGGAAGGAGTCCCTCACCCAGGCTTAAGCTCATTACCAATGAAGGATCAAGAATTCCAGCACAATTAGCGACATTTGCTTAAGGCCATTCCCCCTTCCCAGCTATAAACCTACAATTTTCTAGGAATCTCACCAGAAGCCTCATTTACCGTAAAAGACAGGTCCTAAATCCCTTGTGCAACTCCAGTGGCTTCTGGTTTTTACCTTATCAGATTATAATCCCACCCTATAATCCATTTACCAAAAAAAGAAAAAAAGGTTTCTTAGCAACCTTTGAGATGTACTGAGAACCACCCAAAGTGTCTATACTGCAAATGCTGGCGCTTGATTTGACCCTCTCTTAAGCCCACACCACACTCGTTAGTGTGTTTTATTCTTTCCCTAAACAAAGTCTTCCTCTTTATTTTTAATAAACCCAACTACGCCTCCTTCAAGAATGGAAGGACTCCTCGGGTGTGAAAGTGTCAGTGTGGGGTTGTGCCTCTGTCCCAGCAATTGCTGACGGTACCTGAGATTATGACCTTGTTTGTTAGAGGTTTGGGAGATGTAGTCAAGCCAAGATGAGGCCATAAAAGTCAGGGCCTGACAATCTTATGAGGGAGAGATTTGGAGATAGACACATGGGAAAAAAGCCACGTGAAGAGAGAGGCAGGAATTGGAGCAAGGCATCCACAAGAGACTAGCGTGATTGCCAAGGCTTCCTGGCAGCTCCTGGAGGCCCAGAGGGAGGCATGGGGTAGACCTGTGTATAGAGCTTTCAGGAAGAATTAAGCACTGACATGTTGCCTTCTGGCCTCCAGAACGATATATACATCGATTGGACTTGCATTTCTGGTTTTTTGAGATGGCTCATGCTAATGCCCCACACTGGGCTTGAGCCACCAATCCTGCTTTAGCCTGGTGAGTTACAGGTGTCTGTGACCACTCTTCATCTACTTATGTTTCTTTAGATTACCTTGTTTGTGGTATTTTGTTACAGTAGTCCTGGGGCATTAATACTTCGAACTGCTACCTGCCCTGACTTTTATATCATTCTTTGCAATCATGTGGTTGCTTTTGAAACCCAAAGGCTACTAAGCTAGTAAAAGGCTTGTTATTGGATGTAAGATAACCATAAGATAAACAAGCCAAGGCATTCAACTGTCCCCACGGGCTACTGCAACTATAAGTCAACATTCAGATAACAATAGCTTGTTATGCCACGACACCTACAAACAAACGTGTGGGATCTGATGGAGATAGGCAGAGGGAGGGAGGGAAAACTGTACGCAGGGGGAAAATTCTATTTTCGATAAAAAGAGATCTTAAAGAAGCTATAGATAGAATGAGTATTGTTAAATAAGAAAATTAAATTTATAAATTTCTTTAGCTCCAAATTTCAGTAAAGGCCACCAAAGAATTTATTGATTAAAAAAAATCTGGGGCTGGAGAGATGGCTCAATGGGTAAGAGCACTGACTGCTCTTCCAAAGGTCCTGAGTTCAAATCCCAGCAACCACATGGTGGCTTACAACCATCCGTAGTGAGATCTGACGCCCTCTTCTGGTGTGTCTGAAGACAGCTACAGTGTACTTATAATAATAAAAAAAAATCTATATTTACTGGTCAAGAGAAAATAACAAAGGCAATTCTGAAGAGGAAGGAGAGGTCAGCCCTACAAGTCATTAGAACACACTAACAAAAAATACTAAGAATGCAAAATGGCACCCACCGGCAACAAATGCGGAGTCAGCATCCACCAGCCCCTCTGGGAACCAGCCCCAAGTGGAATGGAGTGTATTGAGAATGGGGGCAGGTGAGTGTTTGTGCTGATTAAAGGCGCCCCTCCCCCCAGGGATGCTTAACAGACTGCAGCTCAGAATGTCATCCCCACCCAGAAGGGCTCTGTGCTTCTAACCGGACCAACTCCGAGGCTTCTGTGCCCTACATCTGCAGTGGCCTGAAATGCTGTTCCCGAGGGTGAAGAAAGGGAGAGGCAGGAAGGACAGACAGTGGCTGATGCTATCTGCTGACCACTCCTGAATGTCTAGGACTGGCTCTGCCACTTGCGGCACTCTCTGAGCAATGTTTCATAATTAAGTCACCAGGACAACTTTTTCTCAGAGCAGGCATTTAAATTTCTGGAAGCATATGAACTTAGGGAAATACTCTGGATTACAGGCTCTACTTTCTCAGTTTTATTAGAAGTTCGCTGAACATCTAGAATGTTCAAAGCTCTAAGCTGGGCTCCAAATGTTCCTGAAGATTAGAGACACAGTTATTTCTACGAGAAGGATTTGCACCTGATCCTCAGGAAGCAGGCTCGCAGAGTTACAGAGGAAGCATCCAGCTGAGTGGTCATGAACCACTGAACCAACTTGGGTTTTGCCACTTCATTATGTGAGAATGACTAGATTTGATGCAAATACAATAAACTTTATTGAGGATGAGAAACACCCAAAATGCTGGTATCTGGAAGCATTTTATGGAGAATGTTTTTTTTGCCACAATATGGACACAGAGGCCACACTCCAGACGCTGGTCTAGAGTGTAACCAGGGTCAGGAACATGAAGATGGAACACTTCTGCTTACAACTCTGGGAAGGGCTGGAGAGATGGCTCAGCAGTTAAGAGCACTGGCTGCTCTTGCAGGGAATCCAGGTTCGAGGATTTCCAGCATCCATGTGGTGGCTCACAACTGCCTGTAATGCTAGTCCCAGGGGATCTGATGCTCTCTTCTAGTCTCCTTAGGCAGCATGATCATAGGCATACATGCAGGCAAAGCACCCCACACAAAAAACAAATGAACAAACAAACAAAGGAACGAACAAACAGACTGTGGAAAGAACTGTGGCCTGTGGCTTGATTCTGTGGGTGGACAGAGGTAGTTACATCAGAGGATGGATCTAACTCAGAGCGGAAGGACAGGAGCCTAGGCACAGACTATAACCACCTGGAGGGCTTTGGGGATGGGATGGGATGGGGCGCAGATTCCAGGCCAGCTCAGTTCAACCAGAATCTTAGAGGAGGGACTTGAACACTCTGGCATTTGCTGATGTGACTATAACGTTGCAGGTTACATGCTAGTGTAAACAAAGATTGAAGAGCAGCTCTGGAGTCTTCTTATTTGTACCTGGGGTAAAACAGAAAAGCACACACATTGGCACACATGGACACACGTGTACACGCCCATAAAATCTTGTTTACTTGCAATGATTTTATTATTGCATTTCAAGAGTCTCACGTAGCCCAGGCTAGTTTCAAACTTACCACTTATTGAAGATGACTTTCAACTCCTGACCCCCACGTCCCGAGCCACTCCTCCTGTGCTGGGATTACAGGAATGTAGCATGCTCAGTATCCGAGGTCCTGAGGATTGAACCCAGGGTATCACGCATGCTAAGAACCACACTCCTAGCCTGCAATGCTGTGATTTTGAAAGAGCCGCTTGTGTATATGCTGTAGGGTATCCCGGTGGTTCTTGGGAATGCCTACAAAGCAATGCTGGAGACTTAGACCGGACCTTAGGTCTTATGCACAGTCCCAGGCTATTTCCTTTAAACAAGACAGACAAAAGCCCCAAATATTACGTCTTTCCTTTTGGATGTCTTGGGAAAGGGGTTTTAAAACTTTATGAGTATGGAGTTTTGCCTGCACCTGTGTCTGTGTGCCACATGCATGCAGTGGCCAAGGAGGTTGGAGGAGGGTTTTGGATCTCCCTGGAACTGGAGTAACAGGAGATTGGGAGCCTCCACGTGGGTGCTGGGAATAGAATAATAAGTGTTCTTTACAGCAAGGCCGTCTCTCCATCCCCATGATAGACAATTTTGAACTTTTTGTTTGTTTGTTTGATTTTTTTTTCAAGACAGGGTTTCTCTGTGTATCCCTGGCTGTCCATGAACTCACTCTGTAGACCAGGCTGGCCTCAAACTCAGAAATCTGCTTGCCTCTGCCTCCCAAGTGCTGGGATTAAAGGCGTGTACCACCATTGCCCAGCCTGAACATCTTTTCTTGTTGAGGGTCTCTCTCGGCTAGTTTTTTGGAAGTATCGTTATACTGGAGCTCTTTAGTTGTCTGTCTGCATGGTATGGAGATGGGGAGCCCAGGAGCCTTTCATTTCTACTCTTCTCAGATATTGGCTCTGATAGAGAGGCTGACTAGTGAGCGCTGTCATAGGCCTTACCCTGCTGTCCGTTTCCCACAGCTTTGTACGTCAGAGCTCTTAGCCTGATGCTGGTCATTATTCAGTAATTTCCATGGGAAGGAAGCAGGGCATCTCTAGGTTTGGGGATGGTGTGTGTGTGTGTGTCTGTGTGTGTGTGCTAATTTCAATTCAGATTAAAATGAAGATGTTCTCTCTCTCTCCCTCCCTCCCTCCCTCTCTCTCCTTTTTTGAGACAAGGATTCACTATGTAGCCTAGCTCAGAACTCACCCTGTCTCTGTCCCCCAGAAGCTGGGCTAACAGGTGTGTGCCATGACACCCAGCTGAGAAACTCCACTTCTTGTCAGATGTACCTCTACCCTGTCATAGAGTGGCTCTGACCTCTGGGGAAGCAAGCCTAAGGGTTTCGGTGCTAACTCCGAGAAAAAAACAAAACAAAACAAAAAACAGTGCAGTTTTTCCTCTGGAAGGAGCTAGACTGGAGATAACCAGACAGGCCTCTGCACCCATCTCCCAAGCATCGAAAAATGTGGAGGTGGGGTGTCAGGGGGAGGGGGAAGATTCCTCATTTACATAGAAAATAAACTTCCTGTCCTATTAAACAATGAGGCATTCAAAATCTGCCTGAGTAAAAGTCCCCTGATGCAATGAGAGAGTGAGCAATTTCATGTCAGGCTGTTGTTATGGGATTTAAACATGTCCTAGCTAGGGCTTGAGGGGAAAGTCGGAGCCAAAGACAATAGCCCTAAACCCCACATGCGCAGGAACTTCATTCCAGTCAAGCTTCCTTAAGAGAGCAGGGCAGACTTTTCACAAACAAAGTGACTTCAAAGGTGGGCCCGCATCACAAGCCTCCCTCCTTGACTTCAGCCCAGACCACCACGGCCCCCCTTTGTCTCTTGGTTTAGTTTATAAGATTCTCACACACATTACAACGCAATTATCTGAGCTCATGGACCAACCGGAAAGAGCTCATCACAGGGTACTTCTTTTGTCTTGCACCGACCCTGGTCACTGTAAGCTGATAGACGTGCGGTTGGCAACCGGGCACCCAGGGACACGATGCCCTCCCACTCCAACACACCCAAGGCTCTTTGGTTGAATTCCCCAGGGAGGAGGCGGCCAGGGGATAGAGAACGGGGAAATTTTCTTACATCACTTGACGTGCTTGTTTTCACTCACAAAATCCTGAGTCACGACTGTAGCCCCGTTGCCTCCGGCTCTGGCTGAAATCAGAGGCTATAGATTTGGAAACCTGACTCCACAGGCTGACTCTCATCCAGTTCATAGGAAATGTGTATTAGTTTAGTGGCCCCTCTTCAGGCTGAAGTGCTTTCTAATTGAGGGGATTACGTGAGGAAAGTGGCTCTGTCGTGGCTTAGTAAGCCGATGCCATGCTAGTGAACAATATTTGACATTCGGCGAGTTTACAAAAAGGGCAGTCTCTCTGTTTGAACCGAGATTAAGTGAAAGGAAAAGTTTTTCTTTCCCATCCCAAGACAAATGGGAAACACATGTTTTCCCCTTTTGACTTTGTAAGTACAAGGCTCCACACATTTCTCCCCGCCCCCCTCAGCTGCGAGTTTTCAAGGACTGTAGAATGTTCCCTCTCTTCAGTGGCCAAAGCCAATACAGTGTGAGCCTTTATATTTCCAGACAGCAGGGCTCATGGAGAGCGCCTGATTCCAGGTCACCACATGGGGTGTTCCTGAGCCTACAATTTTATGGGCAGATAAGATTGTAAAACCTGGTGCCAGGAGCCCTAGGAGCTGGGCTTACATGGAAAGAGTTTTTGCCCATATGACCCTATCAGATGCCACTTTCTTTGTCTGTAAAATCATCCTTAAATAAAATTGAATAAATTAAAATAAAATTGAATAAATTAAAATAAAATTGCCTACGTTAATTTCCAACTCTGTAAAGAATGTTCATATTCAGGTTATTTTTTGGTTTTGGATTTTTTTTGAGTTAGTGCTTCCCTATGCAGGTCTGGCTGGCTCAGAACCTGCTATATAGACCAAGCTGGCCTCGAACTTGCAGAGATCCACTCACCTCTGTGTGCCCTACCCCTAGGAGTGAGATCAAAGGCAAGAACCAAGGGGGAGATGCATCTGGATGAGGGTGCCCTGCATACGGGCTCAGCCCGAGGGGAGGGAGGCCTCACAAGGACCTGCTCTGTCCTTGACTCACTGTGACCTTGAAGGACTTCCCCTCTCTGAGAGCTGAGACTGGACAGCTCTGCCCCTGATGTAGCAGTTCAGATACGTGACAAGCCTCACTGTGGCTAGGGTGTACGGGACTTTGAGTTCTTTGGAATGAAAGGATCATTCATCTTAGAAGATAAGTTTTTTTTTTTTTTTTTAAAAAGTGATAGCTCATAAATACTTTTTGGATTATCAAAGGAATAAAGAAAATTCAATTTTAAAAATTTGCTTTCATTAAGTTGCCACTTGTTCAGAGTAAGTACAAAATGCTCTTTTAACCACTGAGCCATCTCACTGAACGGAAAGAACCAGCCCATGGGCCTCCATTTGGCAGGGTGGATTGCTCAGCTTTCTTGATGATTTCTGCCTTAGGATTTCACCCAAACTGGCCTGACTTCGACTTGCTTTATTCCAATTAATTCAACCCCAGAATCCACTGGGACCTCCCCAAGAAGGCTGGGATCATTCTTATGGCTCACTCTGTGTGTGTGTTGTGTGTGTATATGTGTGTGTTGTGTGTGTATGTGTGGTGTGTATGTGTGTGTATGTGTGTGTATATGTGTGTGTTTATGTGTGTGTGTATGTGTGTATGTTGTGTGTATTGTATGTATGTGTATATGTGTGTATGTGTATATGTGAGTGTGTGTATGTGCATGTATGTGTGTGTTGTTTGTGGGTATGTGTGTGTGTTGTTTGTGTGTTGTGTGTGTATGTGTGTGTATGTGTATTGTGTGTGTGTATGTGTGTGTATGTGTATTGTGTGTGTTGTATGTGTGTTGTGAGTGTATGTGTGGTGTGTGTATGGTGTGTGTATGTGTGGTATGTGTGTGGTGTGTATGTGTGGTGTGTGTGTTTGCATGTGTGTGTATGTGTGTATGTGTTGAGGAGGGTACTGGAGGGTCTAAATGTGGTAGCAGGACAAACTTCTGGTACTCAAAGCCATCTAGACTTAGAAAAATATCTGTGTGTGAGTGTTGACCTGTAAGTGTGCATGTGCAGTGTTTGCATGCTTGGTGCCCACAGAACCAGAAGAGGGTGTCAAGTTCCATGGAACTGCAGGTACAGTCATGTGTGAGCCTCCATGTGGGTGGTAGAAATGGAACATGGGTCCTCTCTAAGAGCAACGAGTGCTCTCAACTGCTGAGCCATTTCTCTAGCCCCTAGACTTAATTTATTACATATTTATTTACTGTGTGTGTGTGTCTGTGTGTGTGAACATTGTGCTCACATGCATACTCACATGCACATGCATGCACTGGCCATGATGCTCTTATGGTGGTCAGAGGATAGCATGTAGGAATTAGTGTTTTCTTCCACTAAGGGGGTCCCAGGGATTGAACTCAGGTCCTCAGGTTTGGCAGCAAGCACCACTGAGCCATCTCTAACTTTAGGCTTTTTTTTTTGTTTGTTTTTTTGTTTTTTTTTCAAGACAGGGTTTCTCTGTGTAGCCCTGGCTGTCCTGGAACTCACTCTGTAGACCAGGCTGGCCTCGAACTCAGAAATCCACCTGCCTCTGCTTCCCAAGTGCTGGGATTCAAGGCGTGCACCACCACTGCCCAGCAACTTTAGGCTTTTTAAAGTCAGTCTTCACAACAGAAACCTCAACCCGACACTGAGTAGAATTCATCATAAATCCCAACCATTCACCAGGTCTGAGCTACCTCAGCACAGCTCCATTCATCCTCCTGTCTGAGACCTTAGCAGGGCTAGCCTTAAGAAATTTCCTCTTCAGTCTGAATGACCACCTTTTAACAGGTTTTAACAAACTCATTCTTAGATTCTTAAATTCCATTGTTATCTTTCCCTAGAGAGGCCTCAAACTGAATGTTCGATGTCTCACAAAGACAAATGATTTTTGGACTAAACGCAATGTTTTAAATGTGGAGTATTTGGTAATGGTAGGCTCCCTTCCTATTATTACTATTTTTAAAGCAGTTAGAGTAGGTAAGAGATAAGGCAGTTACTCTGTTTTAAAGAACATAGACAGCCTTTTCTCCCTCAAGTCCTTCCTGGGGAGTGACTGAGGTTAGCAGGTGGCCCCATTCTTTGCTGTCATTAAGCAACCTGGGGTCTTCTAAGTGGGGTTCTGATTTTCCATGGGGTTCTCTCATCCAAGCTAGGTTGATGCCAAGGTCCCCGATGAAACTAGCATGGAAAAAAGGGAAGGTGTTTTCTTGTTAGCTTTTGATGCAAGACATCTTAGGCCCACCCCATGACTATACTCAAGTGCAAGGGAGTTGCAAAGTGCAGCTTAGTTTTGAACAGCTGTGTGAGAGCTCCATCACTAACAAGCTGCTATTATTGCTCATAGGTCTCAGCTACTTGAGTTTCATTCAACTTCCTGTCTGAGACAGTAGCAGGGTTGCTCTTTTTTTTTTTTGTTTGTTTGTTTTTGTTTTTGTTTTTCGAGAC
>NW_022196905.1:25908117-25918782 GCF_008632895.1 Mastomys coucha | reverse complement strand
ACCAGGCTGGCCTCGAACTCAGAAATCCGTCTGCCTCTGCCTCCCAAATGCTGGGATTAAAGGCGTGCACCACCACCGCCCGGCTAGCAGGGTTGCTCTTAAGAACTTTCTTTTCCCGCAGGGCGGTGGTGGCACATGCCTTTAATCTTTAAAATTCTTTAATTTTCCTTTCCAGATGCAGAGACTAAGGCCAACGTACTCCCTGTTCTGTTCCTCGTGTGCCGCCTTCCACTTCTGGCCTCAGCTGGAATGCCACTTCCTCAGAGAGACCTACTTGCCAAAATCCTTCTGTGGACACTGTCACCAGCACTGTCATTTTGGGGGCCACTTTGATGATATGGGGGATGATAGTCCTTCCTGTTGATGGGGGGCTTGAGAAGAGGTAGGACTGGAACACTGGTCCAGAGTTGGGGCTCAAGCTGGTTTGCAGGCGATGGGAGGAAACCTGGGGAGGTTCTGTCAGAAGCTATGGTCTACTGACCTTGCAGTTATCCCACTATGGGTAATCATTATTATGGAAAGGACAGTGGCCAGAGGGCTGAGGAGATGAGGAGCTAGGGCCTCAAGGGATACTCAAAGGAAAGTCCTTCATAGGAGCCAGCCCCTGGGGGCTGTGGCTCAGGAGCCACGTAGCTCATGTAAACCTTTGATGTTCTCTCTCATTTGGCCATGGTAACTCATATAGTAGTAATGTCTTCATTTAGGAAGAGACAAGTGTCTCCTTTGTCAGCTGTCAACAATTTGAGGGCTCAGTGGCTTTCTGGGACTGTGGAGTGAGGGAGGAGAGGCCACTTCTGAACAGTTGCAGGACCAAGGTTGATTCCTGGATGGTGTCTGAGAGCTGAGTGGAAATCTGGGACAGATATCGGTGAGGGACAGAAGGTATAGTCAAGGAGCTCAGCGAGATCTTTATCTTGGGCTAATGTTTGAAATTTTTAGGTACTCACTGGATTCTCTAAACCGTATATGGATTTTGAGTTGACCAAAAGAGACACAGGTTTCAGATGTACCAGCAGGACCCCTCTCTGTAACCCGCACTGACGACTCACTGCAGAGAAAGTAGTGGTCAAGCCTCAGCCAACAGCCTAGGCAGCCAACAGCCTGAGTGGCCACACACCTTAGAGCTAGACCAAAATGAAACCCGAAAACTTACCTATGCAACAGGAACAGGTTTAAATTGACCAAAGGAAATTAATTTGTCTTGAGTCTGTGATATGATAATTTTAATTGTTCTTAAAGTTTTAGTAGCCAGTACCTATAACTGTTACCAAAAGAGCATCGATCACTCATGGCAACTCTGTTGATACAAAGGTTTACCACTGCTGGGTTAAATTTTGAACTTTGAAAATTTAATGCCGTATTATCATCTTTAAGACTAGTTTTTCATATACCTTAACTCACTTCCTCAGACCTTCACAACTTGCATAAATCTGTCTTTTTTTTTTTTTTCATCCTGGAAACATCTAATAATTTACCATGAGACACTGGTGTTTGATTTTTGAGAGTAGTCATTGAAAAAGCAAGTCAAGTCCTTTAAAAATCATCATTTCAGTGTGTGCTTGTGTGTGCGTGCGCGCCTCAGTTTCAAAGCTTTTTCATTTGAGAGTCTTGGGTAATTTAAAGTTTCTTTTAAAGCTCTTAAATTTGTATCAGCAGCAGCAGCAACAACAGGTACATCTTTTGCACCCAATGTTATTGTAAAGCCAGAATGTTTTTAAGATGAAAGCACATTCTAGCTATAAGTGGACTAATCAGGCAGGCAGCAGCAGCTCAGGGAGGAGCTGCCCGGCCAGCTTGCTGTCTGCTGCTGTAGCAGCTAGTGGCGGGGCCTGCTGCCTTGTCTGGTAAATAGGGCCCCATCACTGGGCAGGATTAGGTAGTAGTTAAGCATGGAAGAGCCAAGAGGAGACTAGAGGAAGGAGGGTGGGGGTGTTGGCTGACCTCTTCAGCAGTCCTGTCAGGGAAAGCATTTCCTAGAGCTGTCTACATTAGTAGTGCCTGGTAGTTAAAGGGGCAGACTCTATGGCCCGGTCAGAGACTACAGCAGAGCCCACTTGGTGGGAGCCAGCACAGCTGAGAGATGAGCTTCCTTCCATGAACCGAGTACAGTCAATAAGTGACAAAGGAGAGATAGGGAGTTCTGAAACTTAGAAGGGAACAAAGAAGAGAGGCTGTCCTGTGATAGGAGATCTTGAGCCAGTGCGGTGAGATGACACAGAGAGAGGGTGACCAAGTGCGGGTACAGAGGCCTCCTGTGCCAATCTGCTGCCACAGCCTGCTGCCTGTAGGCAAGTCTCCCCCCACCTCCACCCCCCAGAACTGCAGTATCAGGCTGCTTGGAAAGATAGGCAAAGGGTAAAGGTAGGTTTTCTCAGTTGTTCCAAAACCTCCCAGGGCCGTTCCCTATTTGTCAGCAGTGCACAGGATAAAGAGCTGCTCAAGCTCTGGAGACAGCCAGAGCAGGAGTCTGTAGAGTGCCTCTCAGAGGTGAGAGAAAGCAGGCTTAGTAGGGGCTAGATTCTCAGAGGGGGGCCCTTAGCTGCTGCTTCACAGAAGCCGTGAGCAAGAAGAGCAAAGTTGGGATTCCAGGTTTCTTGGTACCCTGGCAGAGCTGGAGGACAGAGTCCCTTCCCGGGTGATTGGAGGTGTGGTGAGGTCACAGGTATCATCTGTGATTGACAGTGAGCTAGCTCATGGTGGATAGGGAACAGCAAAAAGCCTAGATGCTCGAACTGAAGGACAGAAAGCTGAGTTTTGGGAGACTATGTCCTAGTTTCCTGGAAAGTTGAACTGAGTAGTGCGGTGTTGTGGTGGGCTGCATAGTAGATTATCTACATATTGGACTAGGTGGCTGGGAGACAGGTGAACAGAAACGAGGTCAGTGGATAGAGCTGGCTGAAGAAGTGAGGGCTATCTCAGAACCCCGGTGGGGGAGGAAAGACAGTGCACTCAAGCTGATGTGTTCTGATCTAAGGTCGTCCTAGACAAATGCCAGGAGGTCATGTGAATCTGGGTGTAAAGGACATGTCCTGGAGATCCCAGCAGGACAGGCGAGATAGTGGTGTTGAGGGGAGGGGGTGGGCTTGAGAATGCCTCTACTAAGAAGGCACTGTATGATGGGTTTTAGGCTTTTTTTATGTTTTAGAGATAGGGTATTGAGAGCAGCAGGGGTAGGAAGGGTTCCAGAGTAGGATCTCAATGGGGGAGGTAGTAGGGGGCCACAGAAGGAGAGGGGTGTCCTGTACCTTTGGGTCAGTAAGGGAGACTGGCAAAGGACAGGGTAAAGCATTAGTGTTAACCAGTGGACACGGAGGCCCTTCAGAGGCTAGACAGAAGGGGGAAGTTCCAGAGGACGTTGGAGGAGAACAGAAGTATAATTTAGCCATGATACCTCTGCTTAATATGGAGCCAGATAACTAGGGACAACAAGGAAGGGGTGAGCAATAGGTGGCCCCAGGGGAACAGAGTAGAGGACCTGCAGCCCTAGGCTGGTGGGACTGTCCATGAACACCAACCACAGAGATCTGAGGAGGATATGTCTTACCAGAGTGAGCAGGAAATACAGCCCAAGAATCTATTAGAACAAATAGACTTCACCCTAGCTTCCTCTGTGATTGTTGGGGCTGAAGTCTCCAGCTGCTAGGCCAGGGCATTTGGTTGTCAGACCCAGAAGAGCAGAAAGATTTTCCTGTGGAAGAGGACTTGGGGAGTGGCCTACTTTAGCAAGGCAGAGAGTAAGAGAAAAAGAGAGAGAGAGAGAGAGAGAGAGAGAGAGAGAGAGAGAAAGAGAGAGAGAGAGAGAGAGAGAGAGAGAGAGAGTCAGCTTTCCTGTGTCCAACCTGTTCACAGTTGGGCATGGCCCTGGCACTGGGTGAGGTGAAGCGTGGTACTTTTGTCCAGTGACCAGTGGTGCTGAGCTTGAAGAAAGCTCCAGGTGGGGTGTGTTGGTGCTCCATCACTTCCTGTGGGGGCCTGCAGGGTTACTGCTGGAGCCTGGCATGTCCGTCCATCCCAGGAAACCTTTTTCATTCTTTCTGATTCTAGATCATTAAACACCTTAAATATCATTATTCAACAGATCTCTCTGAGCACTTTGAGGGCTGTCATCTAGTCTTTTAGGCTCTCCCCCCCACCATGTGTGTATGTGTGTGTGTGTGTGTGTGTGTGTGTGTGTGTGTGTGTGTGTCTTTTCTATGTCCCTCTCTCTCTCTTGAGACTGGGTTACTCCACTGTCCTGGAACTCATTATGTATACAAGGTTAGCCTCAAACTCACAGAGATATACCTACCTGCCTCTGTCTTCTAAGTGCAGGGAATAAAGGTATATTCTACCATGACTGGCAAATTCTCTTAATACACCTGATTTTGAGTATTATTTTATATTAAACAAATGTTTGGTTTACTTTAAATTCATTTTTAGTTACTTGCTGTAGGCTTAACCTTGACAATATATATAGAAGACTGTTGTGGATTTGGTCTAATGCTACTCATGTTAATTGGGCCCCTCAAATTGGGAGGAGTCTGCGAGTAAGATGTTGAGGCTCCCTGCCCCCGGTTGGGTTTGATTGGTAAATAAAGTTGCTAGCAGCCAATGGCTGGACAGGAGACAGAGGCGGGACTTTTAGGGTTCCTGGGTAAGGAACAAAGGGGAGGGGAAGGAATAGAACTGCCATTGCCAGGAAAGGAGCGAGGTCCAGGCCTGAGAGGTGCAGAAGAGAGAGCTATCAACCATGTAAGAGTCGGGGAAAGCAGGCCCGGGGCCCTGACAGGGTCTAGGGCAACAGAAATGGAATGGAGAATTTAGTAAGTAATAACTCAGTTATGTTGGAGGGGAGATGTTAGCCATGTGGAGGTTTGGGGGTGTCCCAACCATTGAGCTGTTTAGGGCATATTATAATATAAAGTTCGCCTGGTCTGTCTGTCTGTCTGTCTGTCTGTCTGTCATTCAGGAACCCAGAACACTGGGGCAGGTAGTGAGGAACGCATGTCTACACCACCAGGTTGATTTGAGCAGGGTTAATTTGTGACTGCATGATAGGAGATATAAACTGGTCTCTTCCTCAAAAGCCTGTCCCTGTAAATGAATTATGATTATACTTAGCATGCCTAAAATCATCATTCTCAGCACATTAAAATTTTGGGCCATTTATAAGGTGACTGACCAACTTGCATGTCTTAATTATCATCAACAGTTTATAACAAACTAGTAAGATAAGAATTTTATAATTTTATCCCTGTTACATTTGGGCCTTAAAATTTATAATTTTGAATTGAAGATCCTTTAGCATCAAAGAATTTTTAAAACACAAATACAGACCATGGAGAAACTGGGAACCACATTTTCCTGATTCTTCCATAGCACATTTTTACAAAATATCACAGTTTCCAATATGACTCAAATTCTTCAAATAGATAAAGCTTAACAAAGTTAGCAACAGCATAAGGGGTTAGTTAGACATCTTTAAGTCAGTTTCTGTTAGCCTGAGCAGACCATATAACCTAAAGAATTTATAAACCTTGATCATCAAACATTTGTTGCTTGTTAAGTTCTATTTTCCATAATCCCTATTCTTGATTTTGTTCTCTTCTATTCTTTTTGCTCTTAGGACAAATTATAATTAAAATCAATCCGTGTCCAAAATTTAGAGGCTTGCTGTTGTCTTCCTTAATCTAAGGAAAACAGAATAAAACAATCCTTTTTAAAAATCTCCTATATTTTTAAAACAAGAGTTGAATCAAATTTACATATATGACACGCTGTAGGCAAATTAAGATTACTTATGCATAGATCTTTTAGCTATCAACTATTTTTTTTGTTACAAGCTTTAACCTAACTTTTTATTCTGCTTGGGGTTTTACAGATTTTTAAAAACCACACCCCAATGATCTTACAAATCCTGAGATAAAGAAAGTTTACATTTCAGCAAAAGCTTCAATGAGCGTAAACAGAAGCGAGGAAAGAGGGGTGGGTGTTCAGAGAGTCAAACTCCATGATTGCATTAGCCGTTAGTCACCTCTGCTGCAAACAGCTCACCTCGTAGTTCTTCTCAAGCACACAGTGCCCTTTCTCTGAGCTGCTCTGTTTTGTCTGTCCATCTGTCTATGTCCTGTCCCCTCTTCCCCATGTCCTCCCTCCCAGTTCTCCCCTCCTCGACAGAGACAGGTGGACAGCCTGACCCTTAGGACAGAGGCTTTGAAGGAAACTTAAACATGCTTGGGTCTGCAGTGAGCAGGCCAGATTTCATCTCCAGAGCGTGTGACAATATTCCAGTACTTTAAAAGACACTTGGACGTCAGCAGAGATAAAGGGGTGTTCACAGTGCTGTCTGGTGACAGTTGTGGAGATCTGTGAGAATTTGGACAGGAGTCTGTCGAGTGCTGGCCACTGAGGCTGATCGAGTTTGCACTGAGGGCAAGCTGCTTGGAGTAAGACAAGTGTGTCTGGGTTCCAGATTAAGAAAGGGTGTAGAGAAACAGTTGACTGCATCACTCCGTGGGCAGGAGGATTTCCTGGCGATCTAACTACCAAGCTGTCCTGGGCAGTGCAGGGGCTGTGCACAGAGACAGGCTGTGCTGACTGACCAAGAACTAGATGCTCTTGCCCGAGGTAGCTGATGTTTGAGGGGCAGATTAAGGGAGGTCTCCGGTAAAAAAAGAAACCCGTCTCTAGGCTTTTGTTTGCCCAATAAGTTCTTTGCCCAGCCAATGTCCTTCTGTTCAGGACATTGTCACCAGCACTGCCATTTTGGGGGGGCCGTTTTGGACCTAACAATATGTAGTCACAGGAGCAACCCCATATTTTATAACTAGCTTAAAGTACACACATACCCACATACACCCACACACTTACTTTCTGGATGGCTGAAAAAAAATACGCACCCATATGCACACTCTCCCCTCATCCCGTCATGAGCCTTTCGGTCAGTTACTGGAAGGTGGAGGTTCAAACTGAAAGGAAGGCGGGTCTTTGTCCCTTCCTCAGCAAGAGTGGCAGGTGTTCTTAACCACTGAGCCATCTTACCACCTCTCCTGCCCCAGACTTTTTTTTTTTTTTTTTCAAGACAAGGTTTCTCTGTGTAGCCCTGGCTGTCCTGGAACTCACTCTGTAGACCAGGCTGGCCTCGAACTCAGAAATCGGCTGCCTGCCTCTGCCTTCTGAGCGCTGGGATTAAAGGCGTGCACCGCCACTGCTGGCTTTGCCTCTTAATGATTATGGTTCTTTTGCAAATCTTTACAAACCTTAGACAATTCAAAAACCCTCGATTACTTTTACTGCTATTACCATTCATGGTGTAGGCAAAAGCCAGAAGATGCCGTTATGGAGCTGGTTCTCTCCTTCCACCTTTGCATGTATTCCGGAGACTGAACTCAAGTCATCATGCACGACACGTACCTTCCTGGCTACGCCATGTTGCTAGTCCAGTGTCTGCAAATCTTTCATCTTTATTTCAACTCCCACCACACCAGTCAGTCTGTCAGTCTGTCTGTCTGTCTGTCTGTCTGTCTGTCTGTCTGTCTGTCTCTCTCTCTCTCTCTCTCTCTCTCTCACACACACACACACACACACACACACACACCCACACACACGCACGCACGCACGCACGCACGCACGTACGCACGCACGCTCACACACGCTCGCGCATGTGCGCGCTCACACACGCTCGCGCATGTGCGCGCGCGCGCACACACACACACACACACACTCCGTTCTTGCCCTCCAAAGCCGACCGCTCCTTCCTATTCACGATGGGAATTCCTTGAGGGCTTGATGCCTCTTGCTGCCTACAAATGGGCTGTCTAGATGCCCAGCCCATGCTGCCCAGCTGAGGTTTTGCTTCTCCCAACCATGTACGTTGAACTGACCACTAAAGTCAGCCTCCAGGTATGCTTGAGAACTAGCCCACACTGAGAATCCTGCCACGCTCAGGTACTACAATCTTCTAATGTGTTTTTGAAAACTGTTATGCGAAAAAGTCACAATGAAATCCTAAGGAAACCTTAGAACTATTGTTTTTTAGTGTAAGGGAAACTACTCTGTTTGATATCACATTCTAGGGGCTAAAGACAGGTAAGGACAGTTAATTAATCTAAACTACATTACTATATTACATTTTGTATACTGACTGTTCCAGCAGCAAAAAGGGATAAAACAAAACCCAGAGCTCTAAGAAAAAATGTTTTCAGAAGTATCTAGTCATTTTTCAAAACTATCCAGTTGTCCCTTGAGCTGCTGGCTGCTTTTGAGTAGTTCTAGGTAGGCGCTGAGAGAAACAGTTGTGAGGGAAGGTTATTTCTTGTGCTCATGGATTCTGCTGGTTTCGTCCACGGTTACTCGACTCACATCCTTGGCAAGAACGTTACAAGAAACACGTGGAAGAGGAAGCAATTTACCTGGTGCAGACAGGAACCAGAGAAAGGAGCTTGCAGGAAGGAGACAGACAAGGCACGCCGAGGGCAATGCTCTCCATCGACCCAGCTCCCCCAATACCCTCGACCTCATCTTCTCCGTCCCACTCAGGTGTAGAACATTCCATCCATGGGATAATCCACCCACCCATCTGTGTGTGGACAGTCCTTCGCAGGTGCGCCCAGAGATCTGAATCTGTCAGAGGTATCTTTATGTATCTGTCAATCCAGCTGACAGTTGAAGTTAACTATCAAATTTGGTGTCCACAGCAGATTGATGAAGCCCACAACCCCCCCTCAGATATTAAAATTGACATTGGTTAAAGTCTCTTGTATAAATCAGCACAATATTTTTATACATTCTTCTGTATAATCTCTTGGCTATCATACCTCATGCAATGTAAAGAGCTGAGCAGTAGCTTAGGGAATAATGTCAAGAAGTCAGCTCAAGAGCAGTGGTGTGTGTGTGTGTGTGTGTGTGTGTGTGTGTGTGTGGTGGTGGTGGTGATCTACCTCCAGCTCTGAGCTGGAGTCTCTTGAATACAAATCCATGGATAGAGGGACTTGACTGTTGAGATTTAAAAATGTCCCCAGGCAGGGGGCAGAGAGGGCTTTCCCAGCTACCTATGTCAGTTTAAAACAATTTAACTCCTATATAAACTGTCAGTGTAGTAGAGGGCACTAAGTAACTGTCAGAGACTGAGGCCACGCTACATTACATTTTGGGGCAAGGAAAGGAAAAGATAACTACTAGATTGAGTCCGATTCCTCTCAAGAGCAGTAAAAACTGCATGGGGGTGGGTGGGAAGGGCTCATTGCTGGAGTCTCCCAGACTTGAAGAGGAAGCCCCTTCTTCTTCTAGATGCCTCACTCAGAAAATTTCAGGTAGAAACCCTTTTTTTCTATGAAAATGCTGATGAGTCTACTTGTGGAAACATCTCATTATAAAAGCCCTCTCTGCTGCTTGCTCTCTGAGCTTTAATAAATCCTGGATTAGCATGAAAACCACCCAGGCACTGACTCTCCACATTTCCCGACGCGCTGTCTGGAATTGGCTTCTTCGTATTGAGTAACTTCCCCGAGCTGGAAAATTGCCCAGTGCCTGGAACTCAGGACTACCCATCAATCTGAGCAGGGCAGGCGCATCCCCATGCCTCTGCTGCACATCAAGGCCAGCCTTTCTTCCCGATTTCTTTTTCCTTGCCTTTTGCTCTCATTCATAGCCATTCAGGAGGTCTGTGTTTTGTTTTGCTGGGTACTGGGCCTGGGACCTTGTGCACACTAGAGAGGCACCCCACCCAAGTGACACCCCACCTGTCCTGTTGCTCGTCCTCTTCTTTTTAATAAAAGTGAAATTTGAGTTTCTTGAGTTCCAGCCTTCTGAATTTACAACGCATGGTGTCTCAGCTGCCTCATCTGGGCTCTCCCACAGACAGGAGGCAGCCTCTTTTCCATGCCCTTTCTCAGCACTCCCCTGTCTTCAGAGGAGTCCCTCAGTTTTGGGGACACTACAGTGCTACAGCTGTTTTCTCTGGACAGCCACACGACTGTTCCCAGTCTTAACAGCTCTGCTGGCTGGCACTCCATGTGGGTTCACAGCCATTTCTACTGTTTCCAAAATGGCCCTCTAGCCTCCACCTGCTTCCTTCCATTTCCTTCTGTTCTTCTTGCCCTCTGGCTGAGGCTCTCAAGAGCCAAAGTCCTCAGCCTTACTACATTAGCCTGCTGGCAGGTGATGCATACCTGTGGAAGCTGAGCTAGCAGAACAGAAGAGCTTGAGGACAGCCTGGAGTATTCAGGGTCTTCCTACCCACAAAAACGGTAAATGAAATATGCTTCAAGTGCAATTTTATTTTAGTTTTTTTCTTAGTTGTATTTTTCTTAATTGTAATTATATATGTATATATTACATATGTATAATATATACAATTCTCCATCAGATACTAAAATTGACATGCTTAAATCTCTTGTATAAAACAGCACAATATTTTTTTAGTTTTTTTTTTTAATTAATCATTCCATTCGTTTACATCTCAAATGATATCCCAGTTCCCGGTTACCCCTCCACCAGCCCCCCAATCCCACATCTGCCCTTCCAAAACAGCACAATATTTATGGACATTTTCTGTATAATTTAAATCATCTCTCCATTATCATACCTCAGGGGATGTAAAGAGGTGAACAGTAGCTTAAGGAATAATGCAGTCACACACTCACACACACACACACACACACACACACACTCACACACACACACACA
>NW_022196905.1:25905017-25907427 GCF_008632895.1 Mastomys coucha | reverse complement strand
ACACACATACACACTCACACACACACTCACACACACATACACACTCACACACACACTCACACACACACTCACACACTCACACACACTCACACACTCACACACACACTCACACACTCACACACACACTCACACACACACTCACACACACACTCACACACTCACACTCACACACTCACACACTCACACACTCACACACACACACACTCACACACTCACACACACACACACACACACGTATAATAGCTTACCATTTTAGTCAGGTCCAGTGGTGGTAACACAACATTGTACAGCCATCACAACCATGCATTTCCACGGTGTTCCTTGCTGTAAAACTGAAAGTTCTGTTCATTAAGCAATAACTCCCATCCCCCCTCTCCCTTGCTCCTGGCAATCACACTTCTACTCTCTTTGAACTTGCTCCTTCTCGGTGATTCATAGAAGTGGAATAATGCAATTGCTATCCTTTTGCGCTGGTTATCTCGCTAACCCCATGCCTGCGAGTTTCATCAGTACTGTAGTATGTGTTACATACTACATGTATATTCCATGTTAAAGGTGAATAGTATTCCAGGGTATGGATATTGGTATTTCATCCTGTTTGCCCAACCAATGCACATGCACAGACTTCTGTGTTTTGGGTAGTGAAGTTTGTATTTTGATAGTGAGGAGTGGCAGGTGGTCAGTGGGATGAGCCTTTTATGCAGAGAAAGAATGGCTTGTGTGTGTGGGGGGGGAAGAAGTAGAAAAAAGGAGTAATGAATTGGGCACCAGAACCTGGCGTGTTTCTGGTGACCTGATCAAAGGCCCCCAGTAGAGCAGACAGAAGAGAGACTGAACCAGAACCTACTGGGGGTACCTGGAAGGCATGCAGACTTCTAGATTCTGTTCCTGGAAGACAGGTCTGAGTATCCACTTTTTTTGGTTTGTTTTGATTTTTTTTTTTTTTTTTTTTTTTTGAGACAGGGATTCCCTGTGTAGCTCTGGCTATACTGGAACTCACTTTGTAGACCAGGCTGGCCTTGAACTCACAGATCTGCCTGTCTCTGCCTCAAATGCTGGGTTAAAGGCCTGTGCCACATTTCTAAAGAGCTCCCAGGAGTTCTTACTCAAGCTTGAGAGCCACTGCTGTGGGCTTCATTCTCCCCATTCGCCATCAAATCAGAGATTTCCCCCATGGGGCTGCATTCTTCATCACCAGAATTACACAGAGACAATGGATCTGCCTGCACAGATGGGAGTGAGTCCAGAGCAAAGAGAACATTCACTATGAGGGCTTTGGGCCTTGTCCTTACACCAAGCAAACCAGCTCTGCCCATTCTTTCCTCCCCCTACCACCACCAAGACTCTTCAGGAATTCTCTTAATTTTTTTTTACAAGGAGTTACATATTATGTTTAGGGGAGCTTTGATTGTGTAAATGTCTATGTACCACATATGTACAGGGCCTTCAAAGCCAGATGAAGGGTCCCCTGGAACTGGCATTATAAAAGCTTGTGAACTGCTACATGGGTGCTGGAAATCAAGCTCTGGTCCTCTGGGAAAACAGCAAGTAACCTTAACTGCTAATCCATTTCCCCAGGGCTCCCAGGGCTCATTTAAAACAAATTATTTGTTTTTATTGTATGGGTAATTTGTCTGTATCTGTGCCTGTACATCACATGTATTCCTGGTGTTTGTGGAGGCCAAAATTGTCTGCTACCCTAGGTCTGTAGTTACAGATTCTTGTGAGCCACCAGGAGTTGACCCTGGATCCTCTGGAAGGATCAGTTCTCTTAATTGCTGAGCCACCTCCCTAATTCCTCTACAGGATTTAAAACAAATGGGACTAAAAAGGAATAATTGTCAAATTTCAAGTTTCATTTTAAATTCAATGAAGCTAAAATGATTTTTAAATTACAAGGTTTTTAAACTTCATTTTTAATTTTCAAAATTTTTATAAACTTAGTTTGATAATTCTCTTGCTTTGATTTAATATAAATTGTTCTTATTTAATTTTAACTGTGGCAAAATGTTTCCAAAGAACTTGGATGCTCTTCCTGCCAAGCAGCTAACAGCACATTTCTTTCTTTCTTTTTTTTCTTAATATTTTTGATATTTGGGAATTTCACATCATGAACCCTGATCATATTCATTTTCCAGTCTTCCCAGTTCTGCCCCGACACCCTTGTGACCCTCCCTCCACGAAAAAGAAGAAGGAGGAGGAGGAGGAGGTGGAGGAGGAGGAGGAGGAGGAGGAGGAGGAGGAAGAGGAAGATGAGGAGGAGGAGGAAGAAGAGGAAGAGGAAGTTGAGGAGGAAAAGGAGGAGGAAGAGGAAGAAGAGGAAGAGGAAGAAGAGGAAGAGAAGGAAGAAAAGGAAGAGGAGGAGGAAGAGGAGGAGGAAGAGGAAGAAGAGGAAGAGGAGGAGGAAGAA
>NW_022196905.1:25899025-25904958 GCF_008632895.1 Mastomys coucha | reverse complement strand
GAGGAGGAAGAGGAGGAGGAAGAGGAAGAAGAGGAAGAGGAGGAGGAAGAAGAAGAGGAAGAGGAGGAGGAAGAGGAGGAGGAAGAGGAGGAGGAAGATGAAGAAGAGAAGGAGGAGGAGGAGGAGGTTGTCCAATTTGTATTGCCCACATACTTACTGGAGCATGGTCAAACTCCATGCACATTTTGGTCATATGTCAAAGCTATGTCTAATCTCAAAATGTCTACTTGATTGAAAAAATATGATTTTTAGATTGTGGATAGTGAAAGCTAGCATCAGACACTTAGTTTTGTGTTGTGCACATGTGCCACAGTTCATGGGTTGAGGTCAGAGGACAAGGTGCAGGAGTTGGTTCTCTCCTGCCACCCGTGGGTGCTGGGGACTGAACTCAGGTCCTCAGGTTTGGTAGCAAGTGCTTTTGCTTGCTGTGACATCTCACCAGCTCACTTCCCAGTCTATCTTTCTTTGCTCTCAGACACATCCCGTCCCTTAACCTCTCTGAGAGGAGCCTCTGAGAACCTACCTATCTCATTTCCACTTAATAACAAGACTGGGTCGAGGTCAAGTTCAATCCCTATTCCTGCTCCGGTCATTGTGGATGTCTCCAGTCTGACACTGTTGGACACTACTATCACTTCCTCTAAGGTCTGTACCTGGGTCAGTGACTACTGATCTTGGAGTCATGTGTAGCCTTATGCAAAGGACTCGGTATATGTCCTTGTTAGCATTAACTGTCAACTTGACTGTGGTGGTTTGAATAAAAATGCCCCCTCCTCCCTCCCTGAGGCCCACAGAAAGTGGAACTATTAGGAAGTGTGGCCTTGTTGGAGGAAGTGTGGAGGTCAGGCTTTAAGGTCTCAGATGCTCAAGCTAGGCCCAGTGTGGCTCACTTGCTCTTCTTCCTGCTGGCTGCTGACCGTGATGTAGAATTCTTAGCTCTTCCAGCACCATGTCTGTTTGTAGGCCACCATGCTTCCTACCATGATGATTAATGGACTAAACCTCTGAACTGTAAGCCAGTCTCAATTAAATGTTTTCCTTTATAAAAAAAATATGCCCTGGTCACCTGGTCATGTTGTGTCTTCACAGCAATAGAAACCCCAAGATACTGACACAGCCAAGAACCACCTAAAACAACAACAAACATTTCAAGTAAGGGTCTTCATCAGGTTTATCTGTGACATGATGGTCTTGATTGTCATAATTGGGCCCAGTCCACTGTGGGTGGTGCTGTTTCCTAGGCAGGAGGTCCTGGCCTGTGTAAGGAAGTCAGAAAGCTAGAAAGCAAGCCAGCAAGTGGAGTTCTATGGCTTCTTCTTCAAGTTCCTGTCCTGTCGTCTCTCAGTGATAGATTATGACCTGGCAGTGTAAGCTAAATAAACCCTTTTCTCTCCAGGTCGCTTTATCACAGCAACAAGAGGAAACCAGAACAGTATACTGGCCAGAATCCTTATAGAGGACACTTGCTGTGAAGCTCGACCACCTGAGTTTGAAACTCAGGACTCACATGGTGAGTGATCACTCTGATCTCCCACACATGCTATGGCATGGATGAGTGCCACCCCATAAATCAATAAAAATGTAATGACAATGAAAATTAAGAAAGAATGAATTGTCTTTGGCAAGAGAAACAGAAACGGATCCCCCAGAAACCTCAGGTTTCTAAAGCACTAGTCCCTGTGCAAACAGCAACTCTACACTTGGGCTCTAGGAGACACTCTCCATGCTTACAACGGTGCTCTACCTCTGTTTTCCGTCTTAAGCTAATTCATGGTGCTCTCTGTTGCTTTTAATTTTAGACATACAATTAATATACTCTGAAATGTGAGTCCGATCCTGGTCACAGGAGTATTGTAAGAGTCAACTAGGATGCCTACATATCTGCCACAGAACTAACACTAATCATGTTACAATATTACTGTCGTTATGTATTCCCCCTCTCTCTCTGCATTAAAAAATACTGCATTTCTCGTTCAAGCTTACTATTCCAATTATTCCTTTATAGAGAGCAAAGCAATGATGGTTGAGTTTTGAAATGCAAAGAGCATGGGGATTTTGAAATGCAAATATTTTCAAGAGTAACATGCTTAAAAAATAATTGAGCACTGTCTATGTTCCAGGAAAGGTGCCAGGGATTCATTCATTCCTTCTTCCTCATTTGCCCTGAGGCAGGAGGCAGGGCAAGGACGCCTTCTTCTCTGCCTCTTCCCAGGGAGCTTACAGTTCAGGGCAGGAGGAGAGGCCAGACAGCCAGAACTGTGTTCTGGGTACAAGACAAGAGTGAGAGAAGGGGGCACAAAGGAGAGCATTTCTGACCCATGTCAGAAAGACTGCCAGAGGGAAATAAGAACCAAACAGCAATCTATGAAGATTGTGAAGCTGAAAGGTCACCAGCAGAGAACATGCTGCAGGAATGAAGCACAGTCTGCTTAAAGTATGGGAGGTGGAAAGGGGCATGGCATACACCAAGAGACAGGCACAGAGGCTGGAGCAGACAGTGCTCCAGCAATGCTAAGCCTGCTGGCCAGCACTGAGACCCTAGGAGCTGCTGAAGGCTTTAGGCAGAGAATAACCTATGCACGTTTTTACTCTAGAAAGGCCCCATCTGCCTCTAGCCTGGCCTGGGAAAGATGTGGTGATGCCCAAGTTTAGAGGCTGGTTCATGGACTATGGCAGGAATCTGGGCGGAAGGGTATAGCCCCTGAAATTCGCTTTAAGAAAGAAAGAGGTGGAGAGATGGCTCAGCGGTTAAGAGCACTGACTGCTCTTCCAGAGGCCCCGAGTTCAATTCCCAGCAACCACATGGTGGCTAACAACCATCTGTAATGGGATTGGTGCCATTGATGTGTGTGAAGACAGCTACAGTGTACTCAGATAAATAAAATAAATAAATCTTTAAAAAGAAAGAAAGAAAGAAAGAAAGGAAGAAAGAAAAAGAAAGGAAGAAAGAAAGGGAGAGAGAAAAAGTGTGTATGTGGAGAGATGGCTCTGTGGTTAAGAGCACTTGCTGCTCTTGTAGAGGACCTGGGTTCAGTCCCTCGGATCTATAGAGTAGTTCACAATCATCCTTAATGTCAGTTCTAGGGGACCCTGCACTCTCTTTCTGAGTTGTGTGGGTACCAGGCATGCATATAGTGCACATACATGCATACATGCAGGCAGAACACTCATACACACAAAATAATAATCAAAAAAATTGGAGGGCAAGAGGAAATTACTTGATGTATATAGCAATCATGTGATCACATGATGTACATGAATAATGTAAATTATTTCACTTCCTCCTAATTTCTGTCCAGTCACAGATGGCTTGCTCATGCCACACAGCTACTAGTGACTCTTAGGGATCTGGGATATTAGAATATATGCCATTGCTTGTTTGCAGTCTTTGGCATAATTGGCTTCTGTGTAGAGATAGGGTGTAGGTCAAATGATTTAACTGTGGGGAAAAGTATCTAGGTTGATGTTATAAGTGGCTTTTCAGGATGGCAGGATTGGTAGAGTGGCCTTTTCTGGAGGAATGGAGGGCAGGATGTGTGGACACAGGGATAGCAGCGGTCATCAGGTCAGAGGCTCTCTGGAGAGGGTAGAGGGATGCCAAGGACAAACACTGACTACTGGATGACATTTGAGTACACTGTAATAAGGCTATGGTGGAACTAGCTAGGTGTGGAAGGAGAGGACAGCCAAGCCACAGAACACCCACTGCAATACTAGGCCCTGCCTCCTCCATACTCTGTGACTGGGGCAGCTGGCTCAGGATCTCCAGGCTATGGAGCAAGCCATACAGTTTCATGTCACTTAACAACAGGGAAATGATCTGAGAAGTGTATAGTTAGGCAGTTTCATCATTGTGCAAACACAGAGTGTCCTTACTCTTAAGTTGGGATCCATGTGAGGAAGTGATACAATCTCATGGGACCACCACTGTATGTGCAGTGTGTCCTTGGATGAAATGTTATTACTATGTAGCGTATGACCATGTATTCAACTAATAGCTCATTGTTATTTATGTTTAACTCTTCTCTGCAGAAAGACTACCCTTGACATTCACTGCTCCCCAAATCTCTGACTCTTGTCTTGGAGGAGCATCTTTGGAGTCTGAAGACTAATGGAGTTGTCACCTTCAACAGCGGAAAGTATTGAAGACCTTCTGCAACAGACTGTAAGTGGGATGGCTGATTAGTACTCTGTCCCAGTGCTTTGTCATTCCCCCCAAACTCTGAAGGAAGACAAAGACAGAAAGAAGTGGGATTAGTTTTCAAAATATTGCATGCAAGATTTGGCCTTAGTGTTAGGGCTGAAGACAAAGTGCATCTTATCCATTTTTCTGTCTGGCCCCACATCCTAGTTCCAAATACTGCCTTCTGCATCATTCCCAGGCACCTAACCAGAGAATGGGAAATGGGGAAAAAGGGATTTAAAGGGACAAACAAGAGAATAAAGGAGGATATACAGCTCCCATTAGTGAGTATTAGTTCCCAAGAAAAAAGAGGTTTGGCTTAGTAATTAATATGCACTGATTTTCTGGTAGCACAATTCAAGTCCAAACATTGGACAGGAAGTTAGAAAGAGCAACTCAGTGGATGCAAATTCCAGAAGGCACTTACTGTGGAAATTTATGTGCATAGAAGAGTAATTCCCAGAGCAGCACTGAATGCTCACCTGGCCTCTCTGCTTGCCCACCTGAGACTGGGCAAACTGCTTGCAGGCACACCTTCATCCTTTCCTTTTCCCCAAGATGGGCATCAGTGACTTCTTCCTTTCTGTTGTTTGTTTTGTTTTCCCAGTCTCTTTAGAGTTAGAAATTCAATCAATAGAGTCAGGTGTTGGGGGTAGTGTGTGTCTGTAATCCCAGCACAAACGGAGCTGAGGCAGGAGGACTGTTCGAGGCAAGTCCAGGACATTTAGAAAAATCATGACTCATGCAGAACAAGTAATAATAAATTAGTTGTATTCAATTAACAAGGGGAAGAGTCTTTAAGGCCAGTTTCCTTTTCTGCTTCTAGGTTAGCTCAGCACTTGCCTGTTCTGTGGACAGGATGGTGTATAACCTGGCCTAAGGCTGCAGCCTACAGTACCAATGAGAAAGCTGCCCTGGCTTTAGAGACCTCTATTTAATTAATAGTAATACATAGTAATAGTTCTGTTTTCTAGGCAAATGGATTTTCCCCAGTCATCGCCATCATCACCTCAGTGATTATTACCAACAGAAGAAAGAGAACAGCCACGCTCATGTACAGTCCGAGGCCGCTGGGCTGTGTTAAGGACACTGAGTTTCCCATTGACTAGCCTTCATTTTCCTTCAGACACACCTCTCCCCCACCTTACAAATAAGAAACTGAATCATAAGAAGTGGACAGAAGGGGACATGCTTGGAAGGAAAAAGCCGCAATGTTTCTAAGAGGCTACGTTTCTGCTTAAGTTTTATTTAGTTCACTTTCAAGGTAGCTCTCAAATAAGGCATCTGATAAACCAACGGCCCCTCACTGTGCTTCAGTGTTTCTAAATTTCACTGGGCACATATTTACCAAGTAGACCAAGAAAATCATTTGACTAGAGCTGGGAAGATTGCTCAGGGGGTGAAGTGCTTGCCGTGCAGGCACAAATGTCAAAGCTCAGATCCCTGACACCTATGCAAATACTGGGCATGGCAGAGCATGCCTATAACTTCAGTGATTGGGGTGGTAGTGGAGATCCGCAGATCCCAGGGGCTTGTTGGAGAGCTGATACAGTTGAAACTGTGAGTTCAGGTTCAATGAGAGACTTTGTATAAACAGAACAGAACAGAACAGAACAAAAGAGCAACAGAGGAAGAGACCCAGCATCAACCTTGGCCTCCATTATGAACACGCATGGGTGACTGCACCTGTATGCGCGCGCGCGCACACACACACACACACACACACACACACACACACACACACACATGG
>NW_022196905.1:25890958-25898899 GCF_008632895.1 Mastomys coucha | reverse complement strand
TTCCTGTGATTTTAATTGCTCAGCTTCTCTGTATCTTGGTTTCCTATCTGTAAAGTGGGGATAAAGACTGTACCTATCTTAAAGGGTTGTTATGGTAATTAAGGAGTTAACCCGTGTAATAGCCATCTCGGGCTAAGCACTGCATTAAGTGTTTTCTTTTAGTCAAACTGTGATGAGTTTCTCCAGCATGCTCACTGTGTATTTTCTAGGACACTCATGTCTGTGCTGTGTGTTCCTTACTAACTTAGATCTATGTTTGTCTTCAACAATAGAGTGAGGGTGGAAGCTTGACCTTTTGGTGGGTGGCTAAACTCTTAGGTGTTTGCCAGACTGTGACAAAGAACAGAGATTTCCCAAGGATATACTATAACCCCCATCAACTGGTCCTAGGTGAATTACGGAAAGTCTAATTCCCTCCTAAACCACAGGTTTGCTATCACCATTTGATGAGTGACGTTCATAGCAGTGGAAACATCCCTGACCTTTGGTGAAGTCTGCCCCTTGCTCAGAAGTTGCAATGCCTTGGGTAAATCTGTGTACAGTAATACTTGCTTCCCTCCCTCACGTAGACATGGGAGGAGCAGAGGGAAATGAGAACCAGCTTGTGGGAGATAGACAGTCAAGTACTTGTGAAATTGCTAATGATGGACAGCCAGGGATGGTGACAATGCAGACAGAATCTGATGGGATCCTCTTACCACTAAGAGAACACTCATGCAAAACTAAACCTAGCTTAAAAAAATTCCAATGCATGAAAAATGAGGAAACACATGGTTTCTGTTGTCTTGTAGACTACAGAACTGAATGACTGAGATACATTTTTATTTTGCAATAAAAATAGAGTTGGTAAGTTCTAACTTAAGAACTGACAGAAAGAAGTAAATTGAAAAAAAAAATCTCCACAAAAGATGGGGTTCCTCCACCTGGGATAAAGACCAGGGCATCACTGGAAATCAAATAAAATCTACACCAATGAAGCCCCTTCCAGCCAATGAAAAAGGAACTAGAAAAGGAAACTCCAGATCTCTTGTTTACCCAGCTGTCTGTACAAAGTGAATTATTCATGATTCAGTGTGAATAATAAGCCTATGCAAATATTTGTTGTATTCTCAATTTTGAAGGAGCAGCAGGAAATGAAGTCACTATAAAATGATTTAGTTAACTCTTGCTCTTTGAAATAAATTGAGAAAATTGATGCTGATGCTTAGTTATATATATGTTCCTCCTCTCAAAGAAAAAAAATATTATTTTTTTCCTTTGGAGGCTTCTGTCCTGTTGGAAATAACAATTTAAAGCTTCTGTTAGTATCGTGACCTTTATATGATTTCCTTAGAAACCAATTATGAAAGGTTTTTGTTTTTTCTCAACTGTAGAGGGTTAAAAAGCTCACAGCAGGTCTGTAAGGGGAAACCTTAACCGACAAGTTTCCAAGTACTTGCTGCTTACTGTAAATTCTTGCTTGTAAATTTCAGTTGCAGGTTTTTGATAAAGGGAATATTACAATAATACTGATACCCAGCAGCTTTTAGCTGTGTATCTTTTCACTACAGAGTTGGCTGGACAGTTTCCGTCAGAACTGCTAGACTAACAATTTAGAGTGGTGGCTCTCAACCTTCCTAATACTGTGACAGTTCCTCATGTTCTGGTGACACCCCCCCCCAACCATAAAACTGTTTTCATTGCTGCTTCACAACTGTAGTTTCGATACTGCTATGAATCGCAATGTAAATATCTGATATGCAGGATATCTGATATTTGACCCCTTGTGAAAGGGTAGTTTGAGAACTGCTGACTTAGCATCCAGACCTGTGCTAGCATTTACGCAGCCTATCCACTGGAGTACCTGCAGCTGTTACTCTCTTGCTGCTTCAGTGTCTTTCACACTATGCCACCATCATAGACTGCCCCACCACCCCACCTATTTTTAAAATATATTTCATTTCATACCTGAGACAAAGTTTTACTGTATATACCAGGCTGGCCTTGAACTCATGATTCCCCTATCTCAGGCTCCAGAGGCCTGGGACTACAGATGCGAGCCACAAAGGCTCAGTTTACCACAACCTCTTAAAGGAGTAAGCTAAAGTATGATGACTGTTCTATATGTTACACTTACGAATGAATTTTATGAATAAAAACAGTTGTACCTTGAGTCTCACCCTAAAGCTGATATGATTCAGACTGTGGGCTTGTTTCAGTTGAGCAGACTAGGTTCAGAGCAATCTCACTTTTGCTCAGTAGTAGTCCCAGAGTCTCCGGAGGAGAAGCAGAGGGTTTCCCTGGTTCTTGTGGATCAGGCTCTGTCTAGAATCACTCACTGGTGGATGTCCGGCTCTGCCTAGAAGCTCTCTAGCCCTCCTCTAAGCCATCTTAGAGCCCAGGCAGAAGCACCCAGGCCACTGGACCAGACAGATCTAGAGCAGACAGACTTTCAGGCAGGATTCATGCTTCCACTACCTGGGTGGTAAAAAATTATGGGTGGAAATCAGTATTCTCACATTTTGCAGCCAAGAAACAGGAATAGGCAGATCATTTGGTTTTGGAAGTCCAGGTAAAAGAACCAAGGTCAGACTAAAATTTGGAGGCTGAAGAGATGGTTCAGTAGGGCAGAGTGCCTGCATGCAAGCACAAGAACCAGAGCTTGAATCTCCAGAACCAAGGAAAAGGCTGTAGGGCTGCAGTCAACCCTGAAGTTTAGGTTCTGTGAGAGACCTTCTCAAGGGAATCAAGTGAAGACTGCAGAGGAGACACCTGCCATCTTCTGGCCTCTGTATGTTTATACACACCACTACACAAAGACACACACACACACACACACACACACACACACACACACACACAGATGGACCCCCCTCCCCCTGCAAGACTAAAATCTGTACTTTCAACAAAGCTTTATTAATTTTTCCATGCGACTCTGAGGCAGACCATCCTCACGATCCACCCAGAAACCAAGAAACCTATCGCTTGCCTGATGTCAGTACACAGTCCCTCATACTGCAATGAGTGCTCTGTGGGTCTTTCCCTTCTGCTACTGTAGTTTTTGAATAGACCACATAGAGGAACATGAGAAGAAATGCATCCTTCATTAGGCATTAAGCATTAATGTGTTGAAAATGATTTACATTTCCAGAAAAGAGAATTAATTCTATTACTCCTCTCAAAATTGAAATGCTACCAAATGCATTCTAATATTTTCTTTCATTCTATATTGGCTGGAAGTAACTTTTCTTATTTAAAAATGATATTAACATTGCACCTCAAAGTTAATTGGCAATACAAATAAATGGCAAAGTTTGGTCTCAATTAAAAGGTAAAGCAGAGACTTGAAAAGCTTGTAAAAAAAAATCAGCTCTGTACTCAGTAAACCTTACTTGCAAGTGAGAACTGCTCTCACTCTTCACACTTAACCATGCTCTTTCTTTCAAGGATCTATCTTTAGAAGAAAAAAATTGAGATAGGTTGGTACCATGTGGCCCTGGCTGACCTGGAATGCACCGTGTAGATGAGGCTAGCTCAAACTTATAGCAATCCTTCTGCCTCTGCCTTCCAAATGCTGGGGTTACAGTCATGACCCACAATGCCTTCCTCTCACAAGACATACTATCACATATCAGCATTTCCTTGATAGGAACTTGTCTCCATTTTAAGTTAGCTCAATGGATTTCTTCTTATACTGTTATAGGTGAGAAGACATTTCAATATATTGGGTAGTTCCTTAACATGTGGTACAATTATTCTTTTAATAGGCTACTCTTCAAGGGAGGCCCATTGGACATCATTATGAATTAACATTGTAGTTCAAAGAGGCTCTTTGGAGACAAAAGTGAAACTGATACATTTTTTTTTTGTTGAGAAATGTGACCAGGGGACTTAACCACATTCCTTGTGGTTTCAGAGTAACATAGAACCCATAGATAGGCAGAGATACTTGTCATTCTTAGTAATGACATGACCACATCAGTCCTTTAACATAAAGAAATGGTTCTAGATGTTATAATTTCTTGGAAGCGGTATGGCTGGTGTGCAACACCAAAGGCAAATGAGATGCAATTCTGTCCACTGATGAATGCCTATGTAGCAAGGCAGTTGGCTGCTTGAAGCAAACTTGAAGGCTGTAAACAAGTTCTTCTGATATTAACCTAAGGGCCCCTGTCTCAAACATATCTTGCCAAACTTCAGCGAGGTCTTTATGTTGGAGCCTGAACATCCTCCTGATTCTAGGTTGCTCTGGTTTCACAGTTAGGGCTCTGATATTTACTAGCTGTGCTACATTGGCCAGGTGATATTTCTCTATGTCTTAGTTATTCTATGTCTACAAGAACTGAATGAATAAGCACGTGGGCCAATGCCGTGATTAGCCTTGCTCACAAGCCTTCCCACCATCAGCAGGGCCTGCACTCTGACAAAGCAGGAGGATGGATATGTGAGCCCAGTGAAAGGAGGTCACCTGCTAAGGGACAGGGGGGCATTTTTGAACGTGGAAGGAATGCTTTGTATCTTAGCCTAAGTTAAAAAAAATCATTAAAAAAGTCTTTCCCTGATCAGGCCTGTACTGCAGGAGTCATGTGAGTATCAGCACTGCTAATCTCTGATTGATTTCTCTGCCTCCGAGTGTTTTTGTTTTCTTTTCTAATTCCTCCTTGTATGTTCCCACTCACCCACACATTTGCAGTTGCTTCAATAACCGTGCCTAGATCAGTGCATGATGCTATTTGTTTAAAAAGAGAAATGAGTGTGCGTAAGCAGGCATGTTTGCTTGTCTGTGCCTAAAATAGCTCTGAAAAGCTATATGAGAAAGTGGTTATGCTAGTTACCTTTGGGGACGGGAAGTAGATGGTATGAGGTCAGGAGAGCCATGTCTTTATATACACTTTTTTGTTCCTTTTGAATTTTAAGTCATATGACTGTATTACCTAATCACAAACAAGTAAATAAAATGTAGGAAATAGTACGAACTCTGCCAAGTTCATCAACTTATTAAACAAATATTTACTGTGCATCTACTACTTGCCAGATGTTAGCAAAGTGATTGTGTTACATCAACTATGTGCCAGAGGCCCTAACAGTTGTTGTATTAAAACTTGCTCACAACTGCCAGGTCCCCCCACTCCTGTCCCCGCCCCTGCCCCCACAAGCCCAGTAGCGATGAGCTGTGCCCTGTCTCCCGTGTGTTTCATTCTCTGGCCCACAGCTCTACTTGCATTCCTGGAGGCCTGCTGGCACTGGGGACAACCAGACAGCAGCCTAGTGCAACTGTCCTCTGAGAAGCTTTACCTAGCAGCTGATGGAAACAGATGTAGAGACCCATAGCCAAACATTAGGTAAAGCTGTGGAGGACAGGGAGGAAAGACTGAAGGAGCTGGGGAGTGGGGGGCGGCAGGGTGTCAAGGACACCACAAAAAAAAAACCCTACAGAATCAACTAAGCTGGGTCCACAGGGACTCAGACTGAACCACCAACCAGAAAGCAGGCATGGGACAGACCTAGGCCCTACACATACATAACAGATGTACAGTTGGTCTTCATGTGAGGCCCCTAACAACAGGAGCAGGAGCTGTCTCTGACTGTTTTGCCTGCTTTTGGATCCCTTCCCCTTCCTGGGTTGCCTCCTTCAGCCTCAGGAGAAGAAGATACATCTAGTCTTAATGCAACTTGATATACCAAGGTGGGATGGTATCCAGGAGAAGTCTCTCCTTTTCTGAGGAGAAAGGAAGGGGGATGGGAGGAGGTGAGGAGAGAGGGAGGGGCTGAGGTGAGGAGAGAGGGAGGGAGGAAAGAGGGAAGGACTGAGGAGAGGAGAGAGGGAGGGACTGAGGAGGTGAGGAGAGAGGGAGGGAGGAGGTGAGGAGAGGGAGGAGGTGAGGAGAGAGGGAGGGAGAGACTGAGGAGAGGAGGAACTGAGGAGAGGAGGTGAGGAAGGAGGGAGGTGCTGAGGAGAGGAGAGAAGGGAAGCTTCCATCTGGATGTAAAGTAAATAAATCAATTAATGAAAAATAAGCTGGCTCACAGGAGATTTCAAAGAATTAATAACAGCTAAGGCTGTCATTTGGTTAGGAAAAAAAACCCCCTAAGTCCAAGTTAATTATGCTACAAAAGATGTCCCTTAATAGAAGTTGGGGGAGAAAGTGCTTAGATGAAGCCAGAGTGTCAGGTAATACACTCTACCTAACATTTGCTGAACTGTGATGTTGTACATGCCAGCCAATCTTCTGCTTTGCCTAGAGTGTGGCGAGTCACTTAGCTCTCATAACTACTGTGAGAAAGATACTACCCCATCCTCATTTTACAGACAGGGAAATAGAAACACAGAGAGAGCAGATAGATAATATGCCCCAATAATTTGGGTTACTAGAGGATGCCTAATCAGGCTCTGCACTCTAGAACCTCAGTTTTAAACGTCATTGTCTTTGGGAGAAAGGATTATAAAGTATTCCGTTGTCCATGCATTTCTGCTGAAATCCTACTATTAATGCAAAGTGTCAGAGAACTTTGCAGCTGGAAGAGATTTTAGTACTGAGCTGCTTCTATTCTCAAGCAAAGGAACAACGTCCTATGAAGTGGGCTGAACACTTCTAATGATGAAAGAACATTCCTGCCAGAAGCAGTCAGAGGTTGGCAACTCTAACTGCTAATAAATCAGGAAAATGCTGCATGCCCGCAGTGCGCCACACTGCTGGAGAGTAGAGGAGAACCCCTTACTCTGCATGCCCGCAGTGCGCCACACTGCTGGGGAGTAGAGGAAAACCCCTTACTCTGGAGGCTGGGCCTGCACTGTTCAGCTTCCTCCACCTGCTCCGTGCTGCTCTCTGGAACACAATGTGCCCATGTGTCCCTAACAGCTCTCTAAATGTTTGAAGGTGGAATAAAGCTCTCCTCCGACTTTCCTCTTCTCTGTGTATTCAGTCTGTTTCTACATCATGGTCCCTAGGTAACATTCATTTTTCTTAGTACCAAGTTTATATTTAAGATACAAATGAGGGGGCTGGTGAGATGACTCTGTGGTTAAGAGCACTGACTGCTTTTCCAAAGGTCATGAGTTCAAATCCCAGCAACCACATGGTGGCTTACAACCACCTGTAATGAGATCTGATGTCCTCTTCTGGTGCATCTGAAGACAGCTACAGTGTACTTATTTATAATAATAAATAAATCTTAAAAAAAAAAGATACAAATGAGGGGAGGCAGTAGGTATAATCTGATGCTCCCCTTTGTGAACTGTCCCGAAGGAAAGGGAGTTCCCATTCCAAGGAGAGGGGCAGGGAGATGCTGAGAACAAAGGCAAATAGGAGCAGGCAGGGTCAAGGGTCAACTCCAGGCTTGAAAAAGATAGGGAAAAAAAGGAAGCAGAGATCTTTAGCTCCTGATGACTAGAGAATGATAGGAGCATAAGACAGCAATCTGAGGGCTTGGGGAGACAGCCTAACGACAGCAGGGTTACTGTACAAGCATGAGGACCTGAAGATGGATTTCCATCTCCCATGTGAAAGAGCCAAGTGTGGTGGTCCTCTCCTGTAATCTGAGAATGGGTAGGTGGGCAAGGCAGATTCCTTGGAGCATGTTGGCAACCAGCTTAACTGAATCTGCAAGCTCCAGGTATGTGAGAGATCCTGTCTCAAAGATGGAGATCATAAGATGGAAATAAGACTGAGGATGCCCAAGACTCTGGCATACTCAAGCTTGTACACACACACATGCACACATTTGATGAAAATCTCTAGAGCCCTGGCTATATGTTTACTGGGCAGTTTGCTTGATTTTTCTTGCTTCATCCTCAAAAAAGATAGGAACCAGGTTTCACTATTATCTATATTTCATTAGATCAAATAAACTGAGGGTCAGAGAGGGAAAATAGCTTATTTACAAACTAGTAGTCAGGTATCTCAGATATACATCCTCTCTCTCTCTCTCTCTCTCTCTCTCTCTCTCTCTCTCTCTCCCTCT
>NW_022196905.1:25876727-25890823 GCF_008632895.1 Mastomys coucha | reverse complement strand
CTCTCTCTCTCTCTCTCTCTCTCTCTCTCTCTCTCTTCTCTGTTTCTTCTTCCTCCCTCTCTCCCTCTCCTCCGTCTCTCCCCTCTGTGTGTGTGTTTGTGTGTGTGTTGGAGTTGCAGTCCTCAGCCTCAGACTCCTGAGTGCTGGAATTACAGGTGTGTACTGTACCATCAGGCCTGGGAAGCCAACGCTTTGTCTTGACTGCCTTGCTAAAAGGAAGATGAGAAACTAACTGTTCATCTTGGAGCCAGTTGGTAATTATCCTAATGGAAACAAGCATCACCCACCTCTGGAAGTGCTGAAGAACCAGTAACCTTTCAAAGCCATTTTTACACGAGAGTTCTGTCCTGAAGTATCTGAGACCCCCAAAGAATGCATCTGCACTTCAGTGCCTTCCAAGATGTTTATGAGGCTGCCACTCAGCTTGCCTCTCCACCAGAGACCAGTAAGAGAATCACTCTAGAACACTGAGTGAAACTTCAGTGAAAGTTCAAGGATATAACCCTGGAGTTATAGCAGAAAAACCCTGATCCTGAATGGTCGGCCTATTTTCAGAAGTCTTCCCTAGGTTGCCTTTTGTGAAGGTCTTCCATGGAATCCCTACTTGAGTACCAGGGCAGTTCCCCTGACTGCACACGGGAGCCAGGGGTACCTGGAAGCCGCCATCTCCTACAAGAAGGAATCTCCAGGTGGCACGTGCCTTTAACACCAACACTCTGGAGGGAGACAGGCAGATCTCTGGGTTCTAGGTCAGTCTGGTCTACATATTGAGTTCTAGGACAGCCAGGTCTATTTAGAGATACCCTGTGTAAAACAAACAAAAAACCCCAAACAAACAACAAAAAACCTCAAAACCCCCAAAACAAATAAAACCAACCAACCAAAGAACCAAACAACCAACACAGACACTGGCAGCTTTGAGGCCTCTGTAAGGTAGAACCCTACCTGCAGGGATGTTGTCCAATCAGGTACGTATTGTATAAGTAGGTTTGTTCTTTAGCTCCTCCCCAAGTCTCACTACTTCTGGATAGGAATTTAACTTTACCATTACATAACCAAATAAGTAAGTAAATGAGTAAGTAAGTTTTGGACAAATGAAAAACCAATGTCCCCAGTGACACCCTTGTTTTCTGGGGGGTCACTAATAAAATTGTACGTTATGTCTCAGTAAGGACCTCAATACACAAATCGCAGTTAAAACATTATCACAGAAACAGACTAATACTTTCCAAAGAGTATGACTTAGGTATTCTCTCATATATGTAGAGTCTAGACTATTACTTGAGGCTCCCTTTAAATGACATTCATTATACCTGAGCATTGTTTTTACTATAAGAATCTGTGGAAGCCAGTGATGGTGGCATGGTGCATGCCTTTTATCCCAGAACTCAGGAGGCAGATGGATCTCTCTGAGTTTAAAGGCCACCCTGGTCTACAGGGTGATTTCCATGGCGCAGAGGGAAAAAAAAAAAAAGAATCTGTGGAAGTCACTGAAGATCTCAGACTGTTGGTTTTGAAACCATAAATCAATAACTAGTAACACTCAAAATGAGCTTCAATTTTACTAGAATTTTAAAAACCACAGAAGTTTGAACTTATCTCAACGCAGCTTTGACACTGAGACCATTTCCACCCTCTTTCTGGCAGATGTGAGCCTAGACACGGGAGGGACCTGCAGGAGGAGAAACGGAGGTGTGGTTTCCGGTGCCTGGCTTCAAAGGCTGGGGGCAACCCTGAGCCCAACCTATTTCTTTTTAGCTAGACTAATTTCTGTAAAGAGAGAAAAACCACTCAGGCAAAGTCAAACTTCCCCAAAATTGAACAATGCCCCAGTTTCCAAGCTATCATCCTCTGATCTTTATAACCGTGCTGAGGAAGCAGACACAGTCTGGGTGAGCGAAGAGCCAGCCTGGCACACTGCAGGCGTCCAGCCTCAGGGCTAAGTTTCCTAGTATCTCCTCTCCACCGCTCTCTTCTCTTTTCTCCTCCTCCTCTGAGTTTTCGATGCAGTTGTTTTTATTCATTTTTTGACAGTTAGAGACAGAAGTGGAAGACTAAAGGCTTTCCTTCCTTAGATGAATCTTGTCCTTCATAACTAGTTGCACGTATGAGCTAGCAATGCTGTGTAAAAGCAGCTATTTCATACGTTTGTGTTTCTCAGATCTTGATAGCAGATCTCTTCCCCTGCATGCCTACCAAGGGCATGTGTTCAGTCTTCACACCTCACGCACTCACCATATCAGAAACATGCAATACCCAATGACAATGGTAAAGCTGCTTAGTTGAGAAAGAGGGTATTAAGATAGAGTCAGGCAGTTTCTAAATAAATTTAGGTTCTAAACTCTACAGATCACTCTCGATTTTAGGCTAAGTTTCTGATAAATGTAAATATAGATTGAGAGCTAAATTCCCACTTTAAACAAAACGATCCCTTCTGAAATCCAGACTACTTACTCAAAGGGTAAATTAAAGACCCTTAGAGATGTAGTGACATTTCCTGTGTTCACAGCTTACCGTGACTCTCACTACCTAATAAGACAGCCCATCACAAAATCCTAACAGCCTGTGGAGCTCAGAGCTCTTCCTTCCTCTGAACCAAACCGACCTCTTGATGCTTTCACCAATTTGGTCTCAGATCTGCCCTCTGAAGAGACACAAAACAAACCTAATCCCTCTACTAGACATCAAATCCCTTTATGTGACTCTCTTAAAAAAAAATTACGGTGACTCAGGCTACACTTCCATCAAGGATCTAATAAGACCAATTACCTTTCTCCTCCTGCTCCTTTTAGTGGCAGAGCAGGCTTATATGGATCCACTTTAATATGCAGGCAGGGAAAACCCAACCCCCTCTTTCCCCTACAGTCCCTCCTTAGTGCTTCAGTTGATACTCAGCCCTGGGTCCTCAAAAACAGAGCAGAGTCCAGCAAAGGGCAGCACTAAGCAGGTAGGCTACCCCGACTTTCCTCTGTTATGTAATGCACACTCCTCCTGCAGACTAAGGGACATTAGGCCCACAGAGACTCTTTTGTCAAAGCCACAGAATCTCAACTTCTGCAGCAGAACCATGAGACTTTCCCCCAGGACTTGCCCCTGACAGTTTGATCAGTTCCAGTCAAGACATAATGTGTGATGGGCACTCCAGGTGCTGAGAGCCTTATTAACCTTACATTGGAGAAACACTGTACATATATTTAATATTTAACTTATCTATCATGTCCATTTAAGTTCAATTATTAAATCCCTTGTTATATAAATCATAAAACAATTCTTTAAGTCATTTATTATTCATATCACATTAATCATTAAGCCTATCAAAATTCTTCCAGACTATGGAGGGGACAAATAGCATCACCTGGAAGTTACAGACTGATAAATTCAAATATTTTTGAGAAAATACTCAACATAGGTCTTACAAGGGAAACAGGCTCCTGAACTGCATGTCAGCTATTTGGGATTGGCCAACAAAATAGGGTTTGAGAAGTTTTTCAGGGAGGACATCTGGACCCGCACGCTGCTGATCAACTTTGTGACTGAAATCAACATATAAATCACACCTGGCTAAGCACCTCCACACACATCCTATGCTGCTCTGTGCAAGTTTTAATAAAGCTATAGAAGGATTCCAACACACAGGTTATAACAAGTCAGAACATTTTACAGAGATACTTGGAGAATTTAATTATGTAAAGAAAAACCCTTTTCTTTAAGAACAACAGCTTATTTCTTTCCAAAATAACTGCTGTGGTTTTTGTGCAAACACAAAGCATGTCTCATCTCTAACTCAGCTGTGAGGCAATCGCATCCCAAGGCAGCTCTGATGATCTTGTTTCCTTCTGGAGAAGTGAACCTATGTCCTGCTCAATAGCTTATCCACTTCACAAACTGAGTAAAAAATTGAGCAAAAGCTTTAGAAAAAGGGTTTTGTGACTCTCCTGTTATGACATTTCATACATTTTTGCAAAATAGGTGTAGCAAAGGCACCTAAGTTTCATTTTCTGTTAGGAATGAAGACTGTCACTGGTTCGCTGACCTTCCTCTTCTTTTTGGAGCTTTCAAAACTTGGCTCAATGTGCACAAAATTCATTCTTTGAACCTATGAGAATCACAGAGAGAGGTACAATTCAGCAGAGATGTGATACCTCACAAGACCTCTATAAAACAGGAAGACCAAGCACGCATAACCGATCCAAACCTGCTCTCCTGTGGGCTTGTTTGGCCCAGATCACAACCCTGCTGCCAGTATCAGAATCTGGTATTCCAAGCTCCAGGAGCTGAAGTCCCCTGGAGGCAGCCCGTTTCTGGGACAGTTTCTTGGCTCTCTCTAGTGAATTCAGCACATCCAACTCTTGAGGGAAGGATTGTTGATCAAGGTGTGGGGCCAACAAGGAGCAAGTAAGGGTCAGGAGAGATCTAGGGCACTGATTATTTTAGAGCAGACATAATGTAAGTCCCTCTTTCAGCCAGCAGAGACATACAGCCTTGTCTTTTCTGCAACTGTTTAGACCAACAACTTAAAAAGACAATGACTCCTTTGCTGAAGAAAAGTATATATTGATTACAAGGAAGTTGATCAGTGAACTGTCACTAATTATTATCCCCATTAGTTAAAGATCTTGGGACTTATTTTGGCTCAACTGAATGAATAACTGGAAGTATACATATCTGTCAGACAACCTCTGATGCCTAGAGTTCCAAGAAAAGCATAAAGGACATTTGTATATTATTTGGCCACTAGAAAGGAGTAGCCCCCCCCCCCATCTTCTGGCCCTTTGGAAGAAAAAAGCTGTGTTTTTTAAAGCCAGACTTGTCCGAATATCTATCAGAGGCTCCAACATTATCCCTCTTTTCTTTTGTAGTAGATGAGAGTTATTGTTGATATGATGTAACTACAAAATAGTGAGAATGTCAGTAAAGCCTTTAAGTACCATTTAGACACAGAGACTGAGTCTGAAAACAGATCACCAAAGCATTCATTTCATTTATTCTTTTTTTTTTCTTTTTCTTTTTTGGTGTTTTCAAGACAGGGTTTCTCTGTATAGCCCTGGCTGTCCTGGAACTCACTCTGTAGACCAGGCTGGCCTTGAACTCAGAAATCCGCCTGCCTCTGCCTCCCAAGTGCTGGCGTGCGCCACCACCGCCCGGCCATTCATTTATTCTTTAGTTTTATAAGAGGGCTGAATTTCTCATCTCAGAAACCACAAATTCCCTTTAACCTTAACTAAAGCACTGACTAATAAAATAGTGAAAGTTTGAAAAATTAGGGCTGCTTACCAAATAACTCATTTGTTTATATGTGCAGAAGTTTAAAATGGCTTGCTCTAAAGGAAAATGAATAGCAACATCAAAACACAAAGCACAAACCAGCTTTTTTAATCTATGAGTTGAATTTGTTATAGTTAGTTTGTAAGAAAAAGCATTTGATAAAGTTCATCTTGTCTGGAAATGCTGAAACTACAACTATTCTATCAGTCCTGGGAGCACACGGAAAAAGAAACAATGGCTGAACAGCTTTAAACAACAACTTCGCCCAATGCTTTAATTAAGTTTTAGCCCCATTTTCTTCTATTGCCAAATAAACGAGTTTTATTTTAAACTGCGGGACTACAATTTTATTTCACCGGGCTAATCAAAATACCTTCAATAATATATAGTTTTATGGCAACCAGTGAATACTGGGGATTCTCAATGGTTTACAGGAAACTGTATGCTCAAAGGCAAGCTTGTTATTAGTCAGGGGCCACTTCCATATAGATAAATGATCTATATGAATTGTGTAAGCTAACACATCCACACAATGTCCACACAAGGTATATTCCAACTGGTTACATCTGTCCTTTGATGCCAAAGGTCAACTGGCCAAGCAATTAGGCAGGCTAGATATATTACCTGTAAACACATCAGATAGGAATCTCATGATTCCAAATGCATGCATGTACTGGCTGGTTTTGTGTGTCAACTTGACACAGGCTGCAGTTATCACAGAGAAGGGAGCTTCGGTTGGGAAGTGCCTTCATGAGATCCAGATGTGGGCCATTTTCTCAATTAGGGATCAAGGGGATAGGGCCCCTTGTGGGTGGTACCATCCCTGGGCTGGTAGTCTTGGGTTCTATAAGAGAGCAGGCTAAGCAAGCCAGTAAGGAACATCTCTCCATGGCCTCTGCATCAGCTCCTGCTTCCTAACCTGCTTGTGTTCCAGTCCTGACTTCCTTTGGTGATGAACAGCAATGTAGAAGTAAGCTGAATAAACCCCCAACTTGCTTCTTGTTTGTGCAGAAACAGAAACCCCGACTAAGACAATGTATATGTAATAAAATGTTTTTATTTGTATTTGCCTGAATATGTGTGTACAACACATGTGTACCTGGTATCTGAGGAGACTGGGCTCTCCTCAGATATACATGAGACATTGCATCAAGAAATCACATATAAGGGCCCTCCAGAGAGATGTCTCTGTGGATAAAAGCACTGGCTGCTTTTGCAAAGAAGAGGGTTTGGTTTCCAACACACACATTGTGACTTATAACTGTCAATTACTCCAGTCCCAGGGTAGTGCAGTTGTACATCACTACAGCAGTTGATGTAGTACACCTGTACCATGTCCCTAGCCCTGTCATATTTTAAATAGCCAAGCATGGTGGCTCATATCTCTAAGCACAGTACTTGGAAGACTGGCAAGATTGTTTTAAGTTCAAGGGCTGCTTGGGCTTCAGTGTCTCAAAGAGACCAAAATTTAAAAATCACAAAATCTTTCTTGCATTCAGACTACTAAGAAGCTACCACGATTAGTTACCAATAGAACCCAAGGAATACAGAACTCACATGGGACTGAAAACACTTAGAAGATACACTTTCTTCTGTGTGGGGCTCCACTAGTTTCCATTGTTGACTTAGTAACAGTCTACTTAAGGAGCCCAAGAACAGGACTGCCTCATGCACAGATGGATAAGCCATTTCATCTGACAGTATTTGGATGGTATTATGAAAGGTCTTTTTTTTTTAAATGACTTATTATTTCCTTTATAGTCATCATCTTAAAAATGCTTATTATTTGAATATTGTCCCAGAATTTTCTTTTTGGATGTCTGCTTCCTATTCTCTCTTTTTCTCCCTCTCCTCATTCCTCTCCTTCCCCCATCTATGAGGGATTTTATCTTCTCTTAAGAATCAATTACAAAAAAAAAAAAGAATCAATTACATTTCATAAGCTAAGAGCCCCACAGTTACATGTTCAATGTAGATCGCTTCTGAACCACACATGTGTATGCATGTCTGCATAGTCTCTACATGGTCATTGCAAAGACAACTCAGCTGCACTATGGCTGAGATTGGAATTCATCACCTGATCCTCTAAGCATGACACCAGTCACTGTTCTTGCCTAAGGTGTTCAAGGTAAAAAGTCTGAGACTGGCAGAGAGTTCATGAGGCCTCAAGCTTAGGCAAAGAAGTACAGGCAACTACAGAATGTTGAGTGAGAAAAATACTCTTCCTTAGAGAAGGGCACACAAATTGGTTATCTAATCCCAAATGATCAACCCTGAAAACACACATACAAACAACACACAGACTGAGCAGGTTGTATTTATATGTTTAGGATATATATAATATATACAATGTAACATATAAATATATATTATATATTAATATAAAAATAATCAAAGTCATTTTTCAGGATGAGCCTTGTGAAAAGAGTCATTAAGCACATGTTACAATATAATGAAATAGTATATTGTCCAAACAGACATCCATTCTTTCAGCAAATACTGTGCATGAGACAAATATAAGTGGACAAAAGAGATAAAAATCCCTGTGCCGAGGACTACACAGTTTGATTACATTACTTTTTGTCTTAGGATCTTCTAATGGTATCACATCAGTCCTGGATGTCTGCTTGGAAGTGCTTCTTCAGAAGCACATGCTCACCCACTCTGGCAGACTGGGTGAGAGCTTACTGGGCCCTTTGAATAAGGTCCCATCTGGATACAATCGTGCGCTTTGATCTTATAACCTGTCCCTTTCTGACCGTAGTCCTTTGCATGCAGTACTCTGCCTAAAACACTTCTATCTTCACTTGTAGATTCTGACTCTGGTGAAAAATTATTTCCCCAAAGAAATTTCACCAATCTCTGTGATATTATTATGGACATATATTTAGTTTTTACAGTTTCTAGCTCCTAATTCCTGCCTCAGGGCATGTCACAGAAATTCAAATCTTCTGTCTTTCTCTGACCTCCTTTTTCTGATAGTAGACACTAGATAAATAACAGCAGATATTACCCTCATTTTAGAAAGTGACCTGTCTCAAGTGAGAGATCAAGAAGACAGAACAGGGATTAATATAAATCCCTGTAATAGCCTCTGCCATCTAGTCTGTGAGCATCACAATCCCAAAAGGACAAACACCAGAGAGCATGGAAGCTCTATGCCCCTTCTCCTATACACCACCTTTTTTTTTTCCTTTTGGTTTTTCGAGACAGGGTTTCTCTGTGTATCCCTGGCTGTCCTGGAACTCACTCTGTAGACCAGACTGGCCTCAAACTCAGAAATCTGCCTGCCTCTGCCTCCCAAGTGCTGGGATTAAAGGCGTGTGCCACCACTGCCTGGCTGTACACCACATTTTAGCATCCATTATAAACACAATGTGCACACCTAAATTCTACGAGTCATTCAGATGAATTAGTTGAACTTGAGGGGGTGTGGGAATCCTAAATTGTGCCAATAGGTCAGAGGTACAGGAGAAAGACACAATCTGTAGTTTGCAATTGGCATCTAAATGTGTGTGCCTGGGGAGCACAGATGGCACACAGGGGACAACTTTAAGTACATAGTGTCAACTGAGTTGGAGGACACTGAATTGGTATCTCCTGTTGTAGAAATGATTGCTTGCTTTTGGTGAAGAGAAATCTGCATATTTTTCAACATCATAAAAGTGTTCTTTGTTGGAGCTAAAAAATGGCCGAGTGGATGAAGTGTGTGCAGCTCAAGCATGAGGACTTCAGGCTGCCCAGCACTCGTGTCAAACGGGGACAGTGCTGATGTCTACTGTCTCAGTTCTGGGGAGGCTTCACAATAGGCATATCCCTGGAGTTCACTGGTCTGCTAGTCTGGATGAATTAGTGAGCTCCATGTTCTAGAGATCCTGCCTCAAAAAAACAAAGTAGAGAGAGTAATTGAGGAAGATAGCAGACATGACTTTCAGCATGCTGTGCACACATACATATTCATGCATACCGGCACAGAAATGAACATACACATACATACATATAATGTATACACACAGAGGGAGGAAAAAAAAGTTTTTTATACTGACTGAGTTGTGAGAGCAAAAGAAAAACAGTCTGCTTTATTTATACAAACATAATCTCAATTACATAAGTTCCCCCATCATACAACCTACAGAATTCTAGATTGGGAACAAGGAATTTCAGCCACATTTGTATCAGCAACATCTAGGAAGTGCCTTGCATGTAGAAAAGGCTTCAGAATGAATGAATCTTCAAATAGCACTATGTTTGCAATGCAGAAATGCAGGGAGGCAGAGGCAGGTGGATTTCTGAGTTCGAGACCAGCTTGGTCTACAGAGTGAGTTCCAGGACAGAGCCAGGGCTATACAGAGAAACCCTGTCTTGAAAAACCAAAAAAAAAAAAAAAAAAAAAAAAAAAAAAAAAAAAAAGAAAAGAAAAAGAAATGCAGTAGAGGCATGGAGTGGGTGCAAGATTGTGGCTCCACACATAGTTGTACTCAGGTGATAACTTAAGTGTCAATGGAGATGTGCACAAGTCAAACATGAGAGAAATATTTAGAAGTTAGTCAGAAGATTGGCCAATGGGATATGACAGTGAAAGAAATTAGGGTATGTCAGTAGTAGCTCCTGGATTTAAGTTGGGCTAATGTGTAAATGAAGGAGCTACTCTCTTAGCTAAAGAACAATGTGGATTTTGAACCTGGTGAGTGTAGACAGAGTACCTGGAAAACTTCCACAGGGACTATGTTGAACAGCAGATGCCTGAGTATCAGGATAGATTTTAGGGTTGGAGATGTAATCTGAGAGTCAGCTGCTTGAATAATTAAGGCCCTGGGTGTGGAAGTGTTTGCCTATTGGGAGATCAGAGCGTGAGAAGGGAAAGGGGCCAGGACACAGCCTTAAGGAATTCCAACACTGAGAGATTAGCTGGAAGAGGAGCCAACAAACAAGGCTGAGGAAGGAAAAAAAATGACAGCTAAAATACTAGCAGACTGTTATGTCAAGAAATTTAGGGGAAGCAGTGCTAAGAACAGGGAATGGGAAAATCAAAAGGTGGTGGTCAGCAAAATCCCGTATAGCTGAAGGTAACGGATGATGGGCACTGGTGTGTCCCCTTCTCAATCAGCCGCCTTGCGCTAGCTGGGTACACTGAATTGTGGGGGTAGGAGTCAACTGAAAAGTGAATAACCACAGGGAAAAACTGAAAAAAGTACACAAAACTTTATGAAAGTCAAAGGCCTGGGGAATACAGAGAACTTAGACAAGAGATATTGATTTCCATCTTGAAGACTGAGTAGCAGTTTTCCAGACAGAAGGTGGTAGTAGATACAGAGGGGAGGAGGTCACTTGAGGCAGTTCAGCAGATTTAAAGGTGCTGAGTTGTGAAAAGACAAAGAAGGAAAGAAAAAAACCGACAAGGAAAGTATATGGGACAATGGGAAATGTCCTTCTATCAGAGCAGCTTGCAGGGCTAGGTTTTATATATCCTCCATTATTACTCAATATGATGTTAGTATAAATTAACTTATCAAATGATCTCCAGGTTTCAGCCAGCTGGAAGGCAGGTCTCTCAGGCTTTGGAAGAAAACAGACATATTTCCATATAGCAAGAGCGAGCAGTTCAGGCCACGGTAATTATCTTGCATCAGGAGGTTGGCCTGTGTGGGGAAGCAAGGGATGGGCTGCCCTAGGCATCCAGGAAATACACTGAGTACTTTACATGCCTTGGTGAGAGAGCAATGGATTTGAATGTTGTTTACTTCAACTTATTTTTCAGGTCCTATTTGGCCATATGCCTCTTCTATAAAATATTATTTCTCTGGTGTCAATTCATAATGAAGACTTAACTCTAAATTCTCTAGACTTGTCATTTCCCAAGTCACAAAATTCTTTGGTCCAGAGAGTCTGTGTCCCTATAAAGAAGAGCAGCATTGACATTAGTTTGATTCTTCTCCCATTTATCTTTTTTGTCATTATAAAAGGATTAATAGAAATTTAAAAATAAATGATATTAACATGAATGTAGGTTGTGTTAATATTGCAATGAATGAACAGTACAAGGCAAATGCTTAAAGAGGATGCTTATCTCCAACTTCAGGGGAAACTGCCTATGTGTTACTGGGCCTTATAAAACATTTAAAACACCTAAGTTAATGAACATCTCAGCTTAGTTGCACAGTATACTACAGAGGTTCATCTGACTGCATGGGTATATGAGAGTTGCAGCTCATGGCCCTGTCCAGCAGCACAAGAGAATACAGGGAAAGGAGCCAACAAAAGACATAAAAATAGTGGTCAGGTTACTTTTAACTCAGATGGTTTTAGGATATATCCCTTCAGCCTACTGCCATCTCCCTGGGACTCAGCCTCTTGGTGCAGTTCTTCCCTTCTGCGCCCTTTCAGTCTTTTCTTTAGCCCATCTTCATTCCTTTGTGACTCCCTGTGAACCCGCAGAACTGCTTTGTCTAACAGAGATGCACAGCTGCCATACTTGGCTGGGACTCAAGGACTCCTAGAGCTGTTACACTTGACTAGGACCCAGATTGGGGCAACAGCAACCAAAGGAAAATACCCACTCATCAAAGGCCACCCACCCATTGAAGGCGAGACCAGATAGCTACACCAACAAACACCTCAAACATCTTAACACCAGATGCCTATGTCCCAGCACAACAACACAAACATGAACAACCAAGACAATATGCCTCCTCCAGAAGACAGCGACCCTATTGTAACAGGTCCTGATAAAAGTAATTTAGCTCAGGCACAACACAAAGACTTTAAAATAGCAATTATGAATATGTTCAAGGACCTTAAGATTATTATAAATAAGCATCTTAATGAAGATCATGAAAAGGAAATGATGAAAAACAATATAATACATGAAAGTAGAATTCAATAAGGAAATAGAATTACTAAAAGTCAGACTGAAAAAAAAACGAAAATGAAAAACTTAGGAAGCCAATCAAAAAGCCTTGGAGGTAATCCTTACCAATAGATTAAAACACATGGAAGAGAAAATTTCAGGTCTTGAAGACAAAGCAGGGGGGGCTGGTGAGATGCCTAAGCAAGTAAGCACTGACTGCTCTTTAGAAGGTCTTGAGTTCAAATCCTAGCAACCATATGGTGGCTCACAACCATCTGTAATGAGATCTGATGCCCTCTTCTGGTGTGTCATAAGTCAGCTACAGTGTACTTATGTATAATAATAACTAAATCTTTGGGCCAGAGCAAGCAGAATTGACTAGAGTGAGCAGAGGTCCTAAAAATTCAATCCCCAACAACCACATGAAGGCTTACAACCATCTGTACAGCTACAGTGTACTCACATACATAAAATAAATAAATAAATCTTAAAAAAGAAGACAAAGCAGAAGAAATGGGTATTTCAGTTAAAGAAAATATTAAATGTTAAAAAAAAATAAAAATATCCAAGAAATATGGGACACTATGAAAAGACTAAACCTATGGGTTAATAGAGGAAGAAGAAACCCAGATCAAAAAGCTATCTACCTACCTACCTACCTATCTATCTACCTATCTATCTACATACATATGCACATACATATTTTAAATAAAAGCATAGAATAAAATTTCTCTGATCCTAAGAGATACTCATCAAGATAAAAAGGTATAGAGACACCACATAGAACCAGAAATGAAATTACCCACAACACATAATAATGAAACACTAAATGTACAGAGCAAAGAAATGATTTTAAATGGGAAAAAGGCCAAGCCACATATAAAAACAAGCCTACTAGAGTAACATTTGACTTTTTAATGGAGACTGAACACCAAAAGGGCCTAGACAGATGTTTTATGAGTTCTGAAATACCACAGGTGACAGCTCAGACTATCCAGCCAAACTTTCCATCACAATTGATGGAGAAAGAAAAAATATTTTCATGAAAAAAAATTTACACATTTTCTGTCCACAAATTAAATACTACAGAAGACACTAGAAAGAAAAAAATCTGTCCAAAGAAAAAGTTAGTGACACCTGAGAGGGCACAAATGATAAGCAATCACAGAACAGTTAATCAAATAAAGAGGAGGGGAATGTGAATTCACCTAAACAAAATAATAGAAGTTAATAAACACTGCTCAAAAATATCTTTCAACAACAATGATCTTAATTTCCTAATAAAAAAAGACACAGAAACCAGGATCCAACTCTTTGCTCTACCCAAGAAACACACCTCATCATCAAAGACAGATTCATCTTAGGATAAAAGGATGGAAAAAGATATTATAAGTAAAAAGAAACAAGGAGCAACTAGGCATAGACATTTTCATATCTGAAAAAATAGATTTCAAGCCAAAACTAGTCAGAAGAGATGAGAAGGACACTACACATACACTAAAGGAAAAACCCAAAGAGAGTATAATTTTAAACACTTATGCACCAAACACACAGATGCCCAATTTCATAAATGAAACACTACTACAGCTAAAAATATATATATTGATCTTCACACAGTGATGGTGGGTGATTTTTTTTTTTTTTGAGACAGAGTTTCTCTGTGTAGCCCTGGCTGTCCTGGAACTCACTCTGTAGACCAGGCTGGCTTCGAACTCAGAAATCCACCTGCCTCTGCCTCCCAGGTGCTGGGATTAAAGGTGTGCGCCACCATCGCCCGGCAGTAGGTGATTTTAATACCTGACTCTCTGCAGTCATCCAGGAAAAAAACTAAATATAGAAATGTTAGCTGGGCGGTGGAGGCTCACGCCTTTAATCCCAGCACCTGGGAGGCAGAGGCAGGCAGATTTCTGAGTTGGAGAGGCCAGCCTGGTCTACAGAGTGAGTTCCAGGACAGCCAGGGCTATACAGAGAAACCTTGTCTCGA
>NW_022196905.1:25865320-25876714 GCF_008632895.1 Mastomys coucha | reverse complement strand
GAGAGAGAGAGAGAGAGAGAGAGAGAGAGAGAGAGAGAGAGAGAGAGAGAGAGAAGAAAGAAATGGTAGCATTAAATAATGTACCTAGCAGACATCTATGGAACACTTCACCCAAATATTAAATACGCCTTCTCAGCAGCCTATGGAACTTACTCTAAGACTGACCACATATGAGGACACAAACCAAGTCTCAACAGATACAGAAAAACTGAAATAACACCTTGCCTCTTATCTGATTACCACGGGTATCAACAAGAATAGAAAGAAGGGAGTATACAAACTCAGGAAAGCTAACTTACCACTGAATGAATATTAGATCAAGAAACAAATCAAGTAGGAAATTTAAACTTTTAAAAATTGAATACAAATGAAAACATACCCAACCTATGAGACACAATGGAGACAGTTCTAAGAGGCAATTTCATAGCACTAAGTGCCTACATTAAAACAAACAAACAAACCACAAACCCTGGGGAGATCTCATATTAATAATCTAAGTTCTATCAAAAATCAGAAAGACATAATATTCAAAAAGAAGAGATGGGAAGAAATAACAAAACTCAGGGCTGAAATCAATGAAATGAAAACAAAGAAATTGGGGCTGGAGAGATGGCTCAGTGGGTAAGGGCACTGACTGCTCTTCTGGAGGTCCTGAGTTCAAATCCCAGCAACCACATGGTGGCTCACAACCATCTGTAATGGGATCTGACACCCTCTTCTGGTGCATCTGAAGACAGCTACAGTGTACTTACATATAATAAATAAATAAATCTTTAAAAAAAGAAAACAAAGAAATTACAAGTAATAAATGAAGAATTGGTTTTTGGGGAAAATCAGCAAGATTAAAAACCTTTAGCCAACTTAACCAAAAGACACACAGAGAGAATCTAAATCAATATAATTAGAATGTAAAGACACATTGAAAATGGTATCATAAAAATATTATGACACCAAGGAAATTCTGAAAATCATAAGGATATTTTGATGCTTTGAGTTTCTATTTAGGTGGTGCTGTCTATGGTCTTGCTGTAAACTGCCTTTATTATGTTGAGGCATGCCCCTTGTATTCCTAGTCTCCTAGGACTTTTATCATAAAAGGTGTGGGATTTTGTCAAAGGCCTTTTCTGCATCTAATGAGATGACCCTGTGTTTAAAAGCAACAAAGTTGTATTTCACCAAATGATGGATTTCTTGATAGATGAAAAAGTTAAATCAAAGTAAAATAAACTATTTAAGCATAACCCTAGTGAAACAGAAGAAATAATCAACCCTAAAAATCCCAGGGCAAAATGGATTCTTCAGTGAAAAACTAGCAGACCTTCAAAGGAGAACTAATGCCAATCCTCCTCAAATTATTCTGTAAAATAGAAACTGAAGGAAGATTTGAAAACTTATTTTTAAAAAGCCACTATCACTCTCATACTAAAACCATGAAAAGACCTAACCAAAAGTAAAATTATGTCAATATCCTTTTTGAACATAGATGCAAAAATTTTCAATAATATAGTTGCAAACTGAATTCAAGAACATATCAAAAACATCATCCACCATGATCAAGTATGCTTCATCCCAGAGATGAATGAAAAGTTCAATATAGAGTAAATTGATAAATGTAATACACACTACATCAATGATTCCAGACTTTCCTGATACTGCAACCCTTTAGTACAGTTCCTCATATATTGGTGACCCCCAACCATAAAATTATTTTGTTGCTACTTCATAACTATAATTTTTTTATAAACTGTAACATAAATATCTGATATGCAGGATATCTGATACATAACCCACAGGTTGAGAAACACTGCACTACATAAAAAGACCAAAAGACAAAAAAAACCCATGTTTATCTCATTAGATGCAGAAAAGGCCTTTGACAAAATCCAACACCTTTCATGATAAAAGTCCTGAGGAGACTAGGGTTACAAGGGGCATGCCTCAACATAATAACAGCAATTTACAGCAAGACCACAGACAGCACCACCCGAACTAGACACTCAAAGCATTCTTGATTAAAATCAGCAACAAGATAAGGATGTTCACTCTTTTCATACCTATCAAATATAGTACTTGAAGTCTTAGCTAGAGCAGTAAGACCGCTGAAGGAGATGCAAACAGGGAAAGAAAAGTAAAAGAATTCGTATTTGCATATGATGTGATTTTATATATAAAAGGCCCTCGAAGATTCCACCAGGAAACTTCTATCACTGACAAACATGTTCAGCAAAAGTAGCAGGGTATAAAATTCATACAGAAAAACCAGTAGCCTTCAGATACGCAAATGACTAATAGACTAAGAAAGACGTCATGGAAACAGTATCTTCCACAAATAGCCTCAAAAAACAACTTGGGGTCTAACAGAGCATGTGAAAGACTTGTGCAATAAAAACTTTAAAATGTTGAAGAAGGAAATTGGAAAAGACATCAGAAGACAGAACTCCCATGTTCATGAAGCAGAGGGATTAATATTGTGACAATAGCCATCCTACCAAAATCAGCCAACAGATTCAAAACAACCCCCATAAAAATCTCAATATAATTCTTCACAGAAATTGAAAAAAATCATCATCAATTTTATATGGAAACACACACACACACAACCAAAACAAACAAACAAACAAACAAAAAACCCCAGGATAGCCAAAACAATCCTAAATAACAAAAGATCTTCTAGGTGTATCATCATCCCAGATTTCAAGTTGTACTACAGAGCTATGGCAATAAAAATATCATGGTATTGGTGTAAGAACAAACACAGTGACCATTGGAATAAAACTGAAGACCCAGACATAATTCTACAAACTATGGGCACATTATTTTTGACAAAAAGCCCAAAATGGAGAAAAGGCAGCACCTTTAACAAATGGTGCTGGTCAAAAGCTGCATGTAAAAGAATGAAAATAGACCTAATATCTAACATCCCCAACCAAACTCCAAATGGATCAAACCTCAATTTAAGATCAGACATCCTGAATCTGATAGATAAGAAGGCGGGGAACAGGCTTGAACTCACTGACAAAGGAAGGACTTTCTGAACAGAACACAAATAGCACATGAAACAAAAATGCTTCTGTGCAGCAAAGGACACACCATTCAGAGCATCGGCCCACAGGATGGGAAAACTTCACCAGTTATACTCTTGACAGAGGGTTAATATCTCTAGAATGTACAAAGAACAAAGAAAACAAGAAACCAAAAACCAACCAACCAACCAAAACAACAACAACAACAAACAAATAACCCAACTGAAAAGGGAGTATAGACCTATATAGATAATTCTTAGTAGATGAAATAGCTGAAAACATTTTTTTTTAAAAAAGTTCAACATCATTAGGTATCAGGGAAATGAAAATTAAAATTAATTTGAGAGTTTATCTTTTCACAGTCAGTGTGACCAAGGTTAATGAAACAAATGGCAGCATACGCTGGTGAGGGTAGGAGGGGAACACATTCATTGCTGGTGGGAGTGCAAACTGATACGTTCACTATGGAATGTATGTGTGGAGGCTTATCACAGTGCTGAAATTAGCTGGGTGGTGGTGACGAGTGCCTTTAATTCCAGTATTTAGGAGGCAGAGGCAGATGGATCTCAGAGTTTGAGGCCAGCCTGGTCTACAGGGTGAGTTCTAGGACAGCCAGGGCTACACAGAGAAACCCTGTCTTGAAAAAAAAACAACAAAGCTGGAATTAATCTACTGCAACATAAAGCTACAACATTTTTAAGCATATTTCCAAAGGACTTTTCATCTTACTGCAGTGATACTTGCTCATTCATGTTTATTGTTGCTGCATTCATAATAGCTAGAAATTGGAAACAGCCTACTATATACCCACCTACTGACGAATGAGCATTGAAAATATGGATATTATTCAACAACAGATATTATTCAGCTTGTAAGAAAAATGAAATGTGCAGCTAAGTGAATGGGGTTTAAATCAATCATCCTGGTAAAGTAACCAGACTCCCCAAAACTAATTATTCCATATTTTCTCTTTTTTGTGTGTGTTAGCTTTTAAGCTTTAGATTTATGTGTTTTCAACTAGAGTAGTCATGGAGATTAGATAGTTAGTAAGGGATCAGGGGAGAGAAGGGAATCTTTCAAGTAAGAGAAAACAGAATATAGTGTTATAAGGAAATAAAGGGGGAAACTAGGATTAAATGGGGAAGAAATGGAAGGCAAGGTAAAGAAGGGAATATAAGGAGAGATAAATGGAATCACCATACAAATGGGGGAGATAATTCCCCAACTAGACATCTGACATAACACATGGTTATTTTGCATTTGCATACAATCTTTTGTGAACTTTTCTTGAGACAATTTATTGACTGAGTTCTTGATTAGGTTTTTAAAAAATTGTTAGTTCAATAGGAATTTAATACAATGTGTTTTCATAATTTTTATACTCCTTTCCATTTCACTCAGACCAATTCCCCTGTCTATACAAATCTGTGTCTTCTTTTAAAAAACAAAACAAAATATCAAGTCGAGTGTGTGCTGACAACATATACTCTTGGGTGTGTCGCTATCCACTGGACTGTGGTCAATTCTACCAGGAGTCACATCCTTAAAGAAAATGGACTCTTCCTCTCCTAGAAGCTATCTACTGTCATTAGCTTAGAGGTAAGACCTCATGTTCACATCCCTCTCAATGTTGGGACCTTGTCTAGCTTGAGCTTGTTCAGAACTTGTGCATGCTGTCACAACAGATTTGAAGGCAACTCCTACAAAAGAAAGCATTTAATCAGAGGCTGGCTTATAGTCCCAGAGGCTTAGTCCATTCTACCAAGGCAACTCCTACAAAAGAAAGCATTTAATTGGAGGCTGGCTTATAGTCCCAGAGGCTTAGTCCATTCTCGTCATGGCAGAGAGCATGGCAGCAAACAGGCAGCCATGGTATTGGAGAAGTAGGTCAAAGTTCTATATTCTGATCTGAAGGCAGCAGAGAGAGAGACTGAGCCTGACACCAGTTTTTGAAACCTCAAAGCCCACCCCTAGTGACACATTGCCCCTAACAAGGCCGCATTTCCTAATCCTTCCAACTCTACCAAAATTCCCACTCACTGGTGACTAAGTACTCAAATATATGAGCCTATGGGGGCCATTCTTTATTTAAACCACCACACAATCTGTACACTCCTTTTTGCAATGACCCGAGAGCCCTGGGAGGAGAGGATGTGATATAATATCTTATTCAGTGCTGAACATTCTCTGTTTCTTGACTAGTCAGTGGGTTTCTTTTCTCATCTGCTGTAAGAGAAGTTTCTCTGATGAGGGTTGAGATATACACAAATCTATGGGAATAAGGATAAGTTACTGGCAGCTGGTTTAATACTGTATCTGTTTAGCAGAATAATAGTGGTAGGTTTCCTTTTAGGGCCTGTGACCAGTCTAGCCATAAGATGTTGGCTTTCATAATGGTGCCAGGTATGGATTTAAATCCAAGAAGAACATTATCATTTCCAGGACACTCATGCCATTTATTGTACCAGAGTGCATGTCTTGCCGTAACAGCTTAGTAAGTTCACATCACTTCTCTCCTCCATAGTATGCATAGAACCTTCCAGTACTGTGAAGGCTAGTCAGTACAGATGAAGATCTCAGGTCGGTATCAGTTTGATTTCTCTGTGATCTATGAGTCAAGTACATGGTGTCTTCAGCAACAGGGCCTGACCAAGGTCTGGAAGGTAACCAAGAGCGCTGGCAATAACCTGTAATGTAAGTTCTGGAATCTATGAGCCCTCACTGGCCAACAACTACAAAAGATGAGTATTCTTAACAACTCTAAAGAAGGAAACTTACCTACCTCTGGCACTGGGCTTTTTGTTAATCTGTGGTATCTAGTAGGGGCATTATTGTCCTGTTACAGAGTAACACCATTTTAGCTCTTTTTCTATTTGTGTATGTATATATTTTAGGAAGCATCTAGAATAGTAGGCTTTATTACCCATATTCCTTCCTCTACCCTGCCGCCCATCACCCCCCCCCATCCTTAGGCTTCAATGGTCCATCATTCCCCTTTAGAACAATGCGGTCTGTCTCCTCTCTCTTAGAAACTACGCTCCATTCCCTTCTGTTAGAAGTCTCTCATGTCTCTTTACTAGTTTCCTGACCTCTGTGAGTATTTCAAATGAAACACAAATATTAAAAGATTCAAGCTAATATCCACAATTGAGAGATGTCATGTTACATTTGTCTTTCTGAGTCTGGGTTACTTTAGTCAGAATGGGGATTTTTTTAGCTCTATTACTTGTGAATTTTGCAATTCCATTTTTAACAGTCAAATAATATTCAGTTGTATAAAATCCTGGCAACCAAGAAGGAGAGTGCCCATAAAGTCCCACCCCTAACCAAGAAGCTACTTGCAACTGATACCTGCTGGGAGAAGGAAAATTAGTTCTCTCTAGTGGCACCACCACATCCTGCCAGAGTCCATGTTTTTTTGTTTTGTTTTGTTTTGTTTTGTTTCAAGACAGGGTTTCTCTGTGTAGCCCTGGCTGTCCTAGAACTCACTCTGTAGACCAGGCTGGCCTCGAACTCAGAAATCCACCTGCTTCTTGTCGCCGCCTCACCAACCAGCGGAAATAAGAAGGCAACCACGAACTCTTCTCCAAGCAGTTTATTCAGGAACCTTGTACTACCTCTTTTCTCTTTCCCACCTTTCTCTTTCTTTTTTTCTACTCTTTATCTTTTCTTTCTTCTCCCCCCAGCCCCCAGCATTTGCGAGTTAAATACTTTCCCTAGTCTCATTCAGCATCGGCTACACAGCAAATCATAATAGGCTGCGGGAAATCCTGCCAGCTTGCATCACAAACTGGAGGCACTCGGCTTTTCCAAATAAGGGCTTGTTTATCACAATGCTTTGGGGTGGCAGCTGCGGCTCTCCACAGCTTCTGCCTCCCAAGTGCTAGGACTAAAGGCATGTGCCATCACTGCCCAGGTGAGTCCATGGTTTTTGTGTGTGCTTTTTGTTTTGTTATTTTTCTGTCTTATTGTTGTTTGTTTAGATTTTTTGAGAAAAAAAAGGATGAGAACATGAAGTTCCTGGGAGGAGGATATCAGAGAAGTTGGAGAAGGGAAAATAATACGATAAAATACATTGTATAAATTTGTATAAAGTACAAATTTTTAAAATTCCATTGTGTAGATGTAATACACTTCATCCATTCATTGGCTTAAGTCTTTTTATGTGTGGGTGGGTATATTTCAGGAAGCATCTACAGTAGTAGGCTTCCTTATGATTTGTTTCAAAAATCTTTAGTGTTAGTTATCTTTCCCCATATTCCCTCCTGTTTCTATTTCCTGGCTATTATAAATACAGCAGCAATGAACAGGGATGAGCTAGTGTCTCTACAGTAGAGTCCTTTGGAGAGAGACCCAAGAGTGGTATAGCTGAATCATGGAGTAGATATATTTCTAGCTTTCTGAGGAACTTCCACACTGATTTCCATAGTGGTTGTACCAGTCTGCACTCCTATCAGCAGTGAATAGTGTCCCCTTCCCTCAGACCCTTATTCCTTGTGTTGGCTAGTTTTGTTTTGTTTTCTCCTACTTGACACAAATGAGAGCCCACCGTGAAAAGGGAATCCCAACTGCAAAATTATCTCCTTTAAGCTAGCCTGTGTGCAAGTCTGTGGGGGCATCTTCTTAACTGCTAATTGAAGTAGGAATGCCCAACCTTCTATGATCATTACTATTTCTAGGAAGGTGAGTTTTAGCTATATAAGAAAATTAGCTGTGGGCTCAGAGGTTAAGAGCACTGGCTGCTCTTCCAGAGGACCTGGGTTTGATCCCCAGCATCCACATGCTCAGAACCATCTGTAACTCCAGTTTCAGAGGGATCTGATGCCCTCTTTTGACCCCCCCAGGTACTGCACACACATGATGCACAAACATAATGCAGGCAAACATTCATACATATTTAACACAAATATACAAATGAAGCAGTAACTATGTAAGTGTCAGAAGAGGCAAGCTAGTAAGCAGCATTCCTCCACGGTCTCCGATTTGGTTCCTACCTCCAGCTCTGGCTATGGCTTCATTCAATAATGGATTGTAGCCTGAAAGTTGAAATTAACCCTTTCTTCCCCAAACTGCTTTTGGTTATGGTACTTATCAATGCAACAGAAAGAAAATGAGAACATTCATCTTTGTAGATGTGGAGACTGAAGCTCAGTCTATTTAATAAATAGAATCTAGGTCTCCTGCTATCAAATTCATTGTTCATTATAATTTGCTTCTTCTACCCAAAAGAAGGGAAAAAAGGTACGGAATTTTAGGAGAGGTTAGCAGAACTCTTTGTAGGTCCTGGGCTTCTACTTGGGATTGTCCCTTTCTTGAACAGTCTACTGTGACCTAAACACAGCTAAGGTGGAATTACTGCTCTTCTTTTGAACCCATTTTTTCCTCATGAATCTTAAATTTCTACTCATCATCTTTTCCCTGTCATCAGAAGTGGCCTACACAGCATTCTGGTAATGAGTAAACGGAATGGCACAGACAAAGAACCTAAAAACGGTATCTCACATGGCAAGTCATTCAGTGACTGACAGCTGCAATCACTCTCACTGCCTCAAGACTCTCCAGCCGTACTACATCCCTATGTCAGGCTAAAAGTTGGGTCCCAAGAGATGCCTATCCTATCCCCTGAAGCATGTGAATGTTCCTTTACATGAGGAAGGGGAGGAAGGAGATACTTGCTGATGTGATTAACAATCTTGAGACAGGGAGATTAGTCTTTTAATTACCCAGGTGGGCTTAAATGATCCCGTGTGCTTAAAAGAAAAAGACACAGAAGGATATGAACAGAGAAGACAGCCATGAGCACACAGGCTCATCATAGGAGATTGGAGTCTCCTATGGAGCCATGGTTCTTTTGGGAAGCACTCTCCGTGGATGCCACCCAAGTACAACATACATGTAGAGCTTTCTAGGGACACAGTTGTAGCAGAAAAATAGACACTATTAAATCATGCTTCCTTAAGACACCAAGATTATTACAAAAACAACTGTTCTCAAAATTAGCTATCATGTTAACATAATCCTGGGCAAGATTCCAATAATATGCATGTTGGAACCCATTACATGGGTTATAGTAGTAATACATTAGAGAATATTACCATAAGCACATTTAGAGAGGAGAATTATGAAAGGGAAAGAGTTAAACATCCAGATACCAAAACATACCATAAAACTAGAATATTTCAAGCATGATAACAATATTTCAAGAGTAGATTTATGAGTGACACAGAAAACCAACTATAAAATATCTACTTATATCTTTCAGTTTTAGCAGGGCAGAGCAGACTGTTCAAATGTTATCAATACAGTGGGAAGTCTTCATACTACAAGAACCTTCAGCTTGTTTAAGGAGTCAAATATTTAAGAAACAAAATCTTAAAAAAATAGGAGAAGTAAATATAGAACATTTTTATTATAACAGCACTGAGGAGAGATGAGTTTTTTACTTTCTCTTTGTTTTCTTGTAAGACAGGGTTTTTCTATGTTTCTCTGATTAGCCTGGAACTCACTATGTAGACCACCAGGCTGGCCTCAAACTCATAGAGATCCCCTTGCATCTGCCCCCACAATACTGGGATTAAAGATGTGCACCACTATATCTGGTAGACAGTTTCCTTTTTATTTGTTTGTTTTTTCTTTTTTTTTTATTAGATGTTCTCCTTATTTACAATATCTCCTTTCCCAGGTTCCCCTCCAAAAATAAATAAATAAAAATAACCAAAAACTAAAACAATCCCCTGTTCCCTCCTCTCTCCCCCTGCTCACCATCCCACCCTCTCCTGCTTACTGGCCCTGGCATTCCCCTCAGAGTTTCTTAAGCAATACATGAAACAGTGAAACAATGGAAAGCTCACATGTATGAGCTGTAAGACTTAATATTATCACTGCCACTGCTATAGATTCAAAGTAACACCTTTCAAAATCCTAACAATAGGCCAATGAGATAGCTCAGTTTGTAAATGTGGTTGCTGCAAAGCCTGATGAGCTTGGTCTAATCCCTCGAACCAAATAAAGCAGAAGGAGAGAGCTGAGATGTCCTCTAACTTCTACACGCATGCCATGACACACATGCACTGCCTCCTCTAATAAATGAATGAAAAGGAACCCAGTAACATTTCTTACATAAATAAAAACAAAGGCTATTATAAAATGTATAAAGAAGTATAGTGGCATAGTTAGTAGTGGAGCATCTGTCTACCATAGATTATGTACATACCAACGTTTATAGTATAACTCATAACAACCAAAGTGGAAGCCACCTATATGTCTGTCCTAGTCAGAGTTTCTATTGCTAGGATGAAACACCATACCAGAAAGCAACCTGGGGGGGAAAGGATTCATCTGGCTTACACAGTCAAACCAAATCACTGTTCATCATAGAAAGGGGTCAGGTCAGGAACTTAAAACAGCAGAAACTAAAGGCAGCAGCTGATAGCAAAAATCATGGAGACCAGGAAGAGTGCCTTCTCGCTCCATCGCTCTTCATGGCTTGTTCATCCTGCTATCTTTTTTGCTTTCTTTTTCTTAAATTTATTTATTTTTATCCCATGTGCACTGGTGCTTTGCCTGCATGTATGTCTGTGTGAGGGTAACAGATCCTCTGGAGTATTAGTTGTGAGCTGTCATGTGGGTTCTGGGAATTGATCCCAGGTCCTACTGAAGAGCAGCCAGTGCTCTTAACCACTGAGTCATCTCTCCATCCACTCAGCCTGCTTTCTTATAGGGCCTAGGACCACCAGCCCAGGAATGGCACCACCCACAATGGGCTGGGCTTTCCCCTATCAATCACTAATGAAGAAAAGATCTATGGAGGCACTTTCTCATTTGAGAGTCACTTCTTTCAGATGACTAGCTTGTGTCAAGTTGACATAAAACTAGCCAGGACAATGTCCACAGATGGAGAGATGTTATATATACAAAATACAGTATTATTGAGTCTTAAAAGGAAGGCATTTCCTTTATGTATATACAGATGAACTTTAAGAATGTTGTGTTACATTAAGTCAAGTCACAAAGGGCAGATATTGCTTGATCCCATTTATATGAGGTCTCTGGGATGGTATAATTGACAGAGACTGGCAGTCAAAGGATGGTTTTCAGGGCTGAGGGATGGTGGTGAGGACAGGGAACTACTGTTTGATGGAAAATAGTTTTTTAACCAAGATATCAAAGACAGGTGGTGGTCATGGTTACATGGAAATGTGAATATACTTTATGCTACTAGACACATAAAATGATTAAAACAACATTTATGTCTCACAGCATAGGCCTGCAATCCCAGCTACTATGAAGACTGAGACCTATGAATCACAAGTTCAAAGCCTGCCTGGGCAACAGTGTGAGTCTAGGGCTAGCAGTGAGACTGTCTCAAAAA
>NW_022196905.1:25853035-25864563 GCF_008632895.1 Mastomys coucha | reverse complement strand
GTCCTGGAACTCACTCTGTAGACCAGGCTGGCCTTGAACTCAGAAATCCACCTGTCTCTGCCTCCAGATTAAAGGCGTGTGCCACCACTGCCCAGCAAAACAATGTTTTCAACAGCATAAATTTAAGGAACACCATGCTGCAGTTAAAAGGAAGTTCATCTAAATATGCTATAAGGAAAAAAAATTCTGAGATATATAGTAAGTAAAAAATGTTTCAAAAAGACATTATTGTCTGATTTTATGATGTCCAGAAGTTAAATATATTACCTTGGTATGTGTTTATATATGTGTGTGTATTTATATTTTTTGCCATCCAATAGAAATAGAATGTAAAATGCAATTATAAGCCACATATGTAATTTCAGATGTCAGCCATATTAAAACCTAAAAACACGTTTTACATACACACACACACACACACACACACACACACTTTCTAGGGCTAGCAGTCAGTGCCTCATACATGGTAAATATGCACTCTATCACTGAGCTACATTCCCAGCCCAATAATATTTTATTTAATTCAATTTATCAAAACACTATCATTCTAACATGTGACCAAAATAAAAATTACTGAGATATCTTACATTCTTTCTTTATAGTACACTTTCACAACCCAGTGAATATTTTATACATAAAATACGTCTCAATTTAAAACTAGCCACATTTGTGTATGGATACGTATATGGGTGCATCTGTGTGTGGTGCGTGCACACATGCATGTGGGTGGAGGGCTGAGGTTGAATTGTTTCTCTAAGATCCCCACTCCTTTTGAGACAGCGTCTCTCACTGAACCTGGAGCTCATTAGTGCAGCAAGACTAGCTGGAAAATCTCACTTGGGTACTGGGGAACTGACCTCAAGCCCTAATGTGTGCACAGCAAGTATTTCCCTGAATGTCCATGGCAGTTATTGGATAGTCTAAGAATACATTCAAGCCCTAGGGCTGGAGCAATAGCTCAGTGGGTTGAGAACATTGGCTGAGAACATGTTAGATGTTTTTCCAGTAGACTCAGGTTTGATTCCAAGCATCTACTTGGTGTCTCACACCATCTGTAACTGCAGTCCTGGAGGATCTGATCCTCTCTTCTGGCCTTCATGGGCACTGCCTCCAAGTGTTGGGATGCCTTGCTATTTGTCTTATTTTTAAAGATCATAAGTTATTCCAAAATGTTTTACTAGATGCTTTTCAAGAAAAGTCAGGTACTTTCCTACTTTCCAGTACCTAAGTAATTGATTTTGACTTGTGGTGGTAAAGATGGACACAAGATGCCTATAAACTTATCGCACACACCTGTTATTTAAAAAAGAGAGAGAGAGAAAAAAAGAAAAGATGGTGTTTGGTTGTGGGACAGAGACAAGAAACCTACAGGTGAGGAACATCTGTATTACATCTGATGTGTTTGGTGATTCTAACAAGAGAGGAAGGTTGGATGTAGTGCTACATACCTTTGACCCCAGCACGCAGGAGGCAAAGGCACGCAGATCACTGTGAGTTTGAGACCAACCTGGTCTACATACACACTGAGTTCCAGTACATTCAGCACTACATAGCTAAGCCCCACTTCAAAGAGAAAGAGACAGATACTGAAGACAAGTGCTGAAAGAGGAGCAGGCATCCAAACAATATTCTTTTTAAAAATATTAAATTACATTTATTGATCAGGGAGGCATGCCAAAGTGTTCCTGTGAAGCTCAGAGGGCAACATGCAGTATTAGATTCTCTTCTACTGTGTGGGTCTCAGGCTTGGTGGCGAACACCTTTACCTGCTGAGCCATCTCATTAGCCCTAAACTTAATTTTTTAAAAAAAAAATTATTTATTTTTACTTTATTTGTATGAATGCTCTGCCTGCCTGTATGTGCATGAGTACCCATGGAAGCCAGAAGAAGGTGCTGGATGTCCTGGAACTAAAGTCACACCAGGAGTCATCATGTTGGTGCTGGAAACTGAACCCAGGTCTTCTGCAACAGCCTAACTACTGAACCACCTCTTTAGAGCTCACACTCAATATTCATATCAAAGTTTCTGACACAAAATGAAAGCTGGGCATGGGTGCTCACCCTGCAATTACAGTTCTCAGAAAGTAGATGCAGGAGGATCCTGAGTTCTAGGCCAGAGTAGGATACACAGTGAGATCTTCCTTCTCTCTCTGTCTCTGTCTCTGTCTCTGTGTGTCTGTGTCTGTCTCTCTCTGTCTGTCTCTCTGTCTGTCTCTCTGTCTCTGTCTCTCTCTGTCTCTCTCTGTCTCTCTCTGTCTCTCTCTGTCTCTCTCTGTCTCTCTCTGTCTCTCTCTCTCTCTCTCTCTCTCTCTCTCTCCCCCAGCACTCGGGAGGCAGAGACCAATGAATCTTTATGATTTCCTTGCCCGACAGTTCAAGGCTAGCTCGGGCTATGTAGTGAATTTTGATCTCAAAATCAAAATAAACAAAAACCACATACACCCCAAATTGGAAAAAAAAAAAAAAACACTGAATTTTTTTTTTTTTAAAGGTAAGTTTCTGGGCTGGAGAGATGGCAGTTAAGAGAACTGACTGCTCTTCCAGAGGTCCTAAGTTCAATTCGCAGGAACCACATGGTGGCTCACAATCATCTGTAATGGAATCCGATGCCCTCTTATGGTGCCTCTAAAGAGAGCAACAGTATACTCACATAACGCAAATAAATCTTTTTTAAAAAGGATAAAGTTTCTAAACAAAAATTAAGGAATTATACCTTTTTCTTGATCAAATTAATACATTTGAATTGCTTCATATAATCAATGGCTTAGGACCATTAATTTAGTTGGAGTCTACTTAATTTTCCTGTTTAAATTTTTATATTACTTATCTATCCCAATAGTTAGTACATTCTCACAGTATGCAACACAAAGGTAATGGGGAAAGTATACAGTGAGGCTGGATCCTGAAGTCACTCAATTTCCTGCTAAGAGACAATCGTGTCTTGGCATTTTCAGTTTCTTGAATCTTTGTAGAAAGTACCTGTTCTTACTTTGAAGTCATTGGTACAACTAAAAACTGAAATTTCTATTAAAAAATCATTTTATTCCCTCCAAATTGCTGACGTAAACCTGTAGGAGATGTGGTAAGTGAGAGCAGTCAAACTGAGGGTGGAGCAAGCAGAGTCACTCTTGGTCCTGAGGGGGCAGCTCCACCCCTGCTGCTAGTTACTCCAGTCTAGTAACCACAGGGTTTCCTCCTAACTAAAGGAGAGGAAAGAGCCAGAGAGTGGAGGGAAGGGAGGGTCAGAAAGGCAGAAGGTTTGGTGGCAGCTGGAGGGCAGGAGTTGGCACGGGAGCATGTCAAGGCAGTCAGATAAAAGACGCAGAAGCCACAAACTCTAGCCAGCATCCAGCACAAATAAAGTGAAGAAAGGGCTAAGAAACAGTGCAAGCAGTGTGCGTTAGGAATGCAGGAGGGCGAGGGATGGAAGGAAGAACTTTATAAATTAGTCTGGAGCTGGCTGAACATGTCTAACGAGCTTCTCCACAGAGTGCACGAGTTTTCCCTGACTCATGAAAACTGAGCTGAGACTATGCCAACACAGTGTACAAAGACTGGAAAGGAAGTCTTTTGTGGAGGGGAAAAGTCCAAGGAAACGTTAAAAACACAGAATGCAGAAATAATGATGAGAGAGCCACCGCAGTTGCAGCTCGTCCTGAGCTGCATACTGAAGGACAACTACAAGCATTTTCAAACCTTTACTGTTAGGTTAAAATTAGTTTGCTAGACCTTGTTCGGCTCAAGGGACCCCCAGTTATATTTCTGTGTGTTTTGGGTACTCCTCCAAGTGTGCAGGCGACTCAGTACAGCGTGCATGGAACCCTGTTGAGCAAACATTAAAGAGTTATTTTGCTGCTGTTTGCCTTCTGAGACTCAAACCCAGGGCCTTACAGTAGACAAGCACTCTATCACTGAGCCTCACTGCTGGCCTTGAACACCAATTTTTAACACACACTTTCTAATTCCATCACTAAGTTTTGACTTGGTATACAAAGACCATCCTTTTGGCTAGTATTCCAATATAAGAAACACTGTTTGCAATGTTTTGAAAAACATATTTAAAAGCCAAGGCTGTTGGATACGCACTGCAATGCAGCCGTGCTTTCAGAACACAGTCACATTATACACTTCAGCATGACATACGTTTTCCAGCCTATAAAGATTTTCCATGATGTGGCAGGGCTGCTCGGTTTCCAGTTAAACACAACTTAGATGCAGGGTCCTTTCACATCTAGCAGAGCTGGAGAGCTGAGTGGAATGGTACTGTTGCAGGCTTTCAGGATTTACTGATTCAGCCTGGACAGCTTCTATCTTGTTTTAAAAGAGTTTCTCTGATTTCTACCTACTATCTCTCAATTAATTTCCATGACAAAATTCAGCTAAGTCTTTTGGAACCAACATCTACAAACTGGGAAAGAACATGACATGGGATGTGAAATGGGTTTTTGTGCCACTATAGTTCACAATTCTGAGTTTTAGGAATCCTGCTCAGAAGTCACCTATCTAAGTGAGATGAAGAACCGCTCTGCTTCTCCTCTTCCATGCTTCCTACTAACTGCACTGCAAATGGCCTTTTGAGTTTTGACTTTGTGGGTATAAAGCTGATTCCTGGCAAGTTTTATCATTTACTCAAATTTTTGTGAAAATTGAATTTCCACTATGGTAATGAAAGTTAACTGGGGAGTTCCTTACAGGGAGATAGCTCAGGAGATATTACTATCAGCACCTCTTTTTAAAAATGTGTGTGTGTTTGCACGTTGTACATGTGGAGATCAGGGGACAATTTACAGCTTTTTTCTTCCACTGTGTGGGTCCCAGGGATTGAACTAACGTGGTAACAAGGACCTTTGCTTGCTGAGCCATTTTGACAGTTTTGATTGCCTTACTGTAGGTATTTTCACAGACTTAAAAGATTAAAAACTTAAAAGATTCTCATGCAATATTACATATGTAAAATAAGATCCTATCTGCAAATCTTTGACATAAAGGTTATTATATGTTGATTATTCAATACAGATCAGTTAGTTGCATCTAATTAAACATTATCTGATTTCACTGAACATGATATGACTATAAAATAAGTTATGAGTTGGTGTGGTGACTAAAAATCAACTTTATTTTGGCGTTGGTCTGGGATGTTTGGGTATGAGGATATAAGAGACCTCTGAGTAGCAAGGGAAAGTCCATATCCTATTACAAAGTCTCTCACGTCAAATTGCAGCTGTGAGCATCTACTCTCCCATAAGTACAGCATGGAGGTGAACTACACATGCCTGAACATGCTGAGCCCACACTGAAGAAACTCCAAGAGGAGAACTGAGACTGGAGGCACAGAGTACCAGGCTGCATTCAAACACAAACTGAGACATCCTTTCCAATACCACCAGGACGAAGGGGACATTGTGGAAAGATAGGCCTCTGCTCCTTTTCATGGAATAGTATATAGAGTAAGAGTGGGGAATTGGGTTCCAGAACTGACTTGCAAGTTTCCACACAGAAGGAAAAAGAAAAAGAAAAAAGAAAAAGGAAGGAGACTCATATTTGCCACGCAGCAAACAGGGATGCTTTGAGGATTAATGACATAATGTCTGAAAAGAGGCTGGAGTTCCTTGGAAAACAGACTCTACATAAATATAAAGTTATAATATTTAGGCTTAGTCCACAATGTGAGACCTGGTCTTTGGTTTATGAGGTCATCAGCAGTTTTGTAGAATGTGCTCAAATACCCACCAAGCAACCTTTCAGGGTCCTCCTAAGTGGACTTCCCAGCTAATATGAGCCACCTGGTTGGAGAAAAATCAGAGCCAGTTTTCCTTCTTCGTGGCTCCTGGAGAATATGTATGTGGAATGCTGATCCCATAAGGGAGACAGGTATAGCCAAGACAGCACTTCCACGGCATTTAGAGCAGTGATTCTCAGCCTTCCCAGTGCTGTGATCCTTTAACATGGTTTCTCATGTTGTAGTGACCCCCAAGCATAAAATTATTTTTGTTGCTATTTCATAGCTGTAATTTTGCTACTGCTATGAAATCATAAATGTAAATATCTAATATACAGAATATCTGATGTGTGACCCTTGTGAAAGAGCTGTTTTATCCCCAAACAGGGTTGCGACCACAGGTTAAGAAGCACTGATTTAGGGTTTCCAAGGAATGCAGTAGGAATCTGGGTATGCTGTAGCTAGCTCAGAGGTAAACAAAATCCATATCATATGCTGGTTTAGAAGAAAGATTGATTCACACTAGGAAACCTGAGGTAAGTGTAGGAATGAGAAAGTTTCTCGGAATGATTGCTTATATACTGAAAATATGTGGAGGCAAACTTAAGGGCTTTTTCCTGGGCTAGTTTAATATCTTTGACTAGAGTACATCCTCATCCCTCTCTATACAAAGGTTATCAGTGCTATCTTGCAGACACTTTCATTTTAATGTTACAACATAGACATTGATTTACAAAATCTTGTGGTATAACTGAACGGCAGTTATACTATTAAGTAAAATAGTTGCATTTCTCAGTCTTAAAAGATAAGGTAAATTGTAGTCCCAAGGCTCCAGGCATCAGAAAATACCCTCTTCAAGATGTAAGGTTCATAAATATTATTAACCATTAACTGCTCAATAATAATTCTGAGACTGTTGTAATACTACAATATTTGAACAGAAGATGAAAAACTACAAAAGAGCCCTTTATTTGCTTGTTTTGTTTCTGTATTTATTTCAATTGGCTGTTCTTTCAGTAACTTGACTTTTCTGATTGGTGAGGTATTAAGGCAGACTAAAGTTTGTAAACACACAAAGAAAATTAAGATAAAGGGAACAGACGTGGTATAGCCTTCTCACGCATTAAAGTTGTAATTTCTAAATAAAATATTGACCTTCCCAGCCCTTATCTGCCGAGTCCTGAGGTGCTGTGAGATGTGTCTAAAGCAAAGTAGGCAAACTGCATGAAAGAGAATGGAGCCTGAGCAAGAGAGAGAAGGATCCACATGGAAGGCAAGATTAGTGTGAGGAGTCAGAGTTTAAATATGGTAAAGAAGATGTGTCACAAGCAAGGGTGACCAACAGCTGGGTGTCAGAACATAAGCAGATTAGGAGGCCATCTGTGAAAAAAAAAAAAAAAAAGGTTTAGAATTCCAAAGACCTAGCAGCCTGGGGAGGCAATCTGGGCGGAGTCAAGAGCCAGGGTGGGAGGGGGTGAGACAGGTATTTGTGAGCATGTATTAAAAAAATGAGCGTAGGAATTTGGTTACACTCCAGGGAAGCAACTAAACATGTTATGGATGGTAGGAGCCCGAGTTCTCACAGATGGAAAAATTATAAATATGGAAAGTGAGAAAACCAGAATGATCTTTACAGTATTGGACTGGCAGTATGAAATCATGGACTTCCACATACATACATACATACATATAGGTGTAAGTGTGTGTCTGTGCTCAAGCACTTGTGCACTGGCATATATTCTTTATCTCTGTCCACTGAGAGAGCTCACACCTTGGTTACTAAAAGAAACCACTACATAACCAGGGGTTTCAGGAAAAAAATCTGATTCTGGGATTGGAACAGGGAAACTATAAATGTGGGACAGCTTGTCAGGGCAGAATGCAGATAGGTACTAAACAATTACAGGACAATAAAGCCTCCCTAATGGGATAATTACAGCAAAATCTTAGAGACTATGAGCATCAAAGCAGACAGCGGCGGATAAAGTACTCATGAATTCATACTGGAGTCACAGTGAGTAAATGAGACGGTTGATGAAAATAAAGATAATGTAGAATTTCAGAGGACTTCTCTGTACCAAGTAAAAAATTAACAATGGGACAAATCAAAATCATTTGCTACTTAAAGGAAGTAGTCATTCCTCAATACCACTTCTGGAGCACTTACACACACACACACACACACACACACACACACACACACACACACTAACCTGAACTTAATCCTGGGAACATCAGTCAAATGCATATGGGATGAGCATGCCACAGTCAGTACAGTAAAGGAAAGACTGAGGACTGTTCCAACTGAAGGGGGCTTAAGGATGTAGCAACTAAGTAAACCACATGAGTCTGACCTGGATCCTTCTGTAATAGGAACATTGTTAGGAGAGCTGGGGAGACTGGGATGGAGTCTGAGGGCCACATGACAGTTATTCTAAAAGTCTATACTAGCATGGATGGTTGTACTGTGACTATGGAGATGAATGGCTCTATTGCTAGGAATTGCTAAGTTTTCTAGGGTAATGAAACAAACTGTTCAGGAAAGAAATCTGATTTGTGCTGAACCTGCAGCTTTTTCTGCAAACCTGGCAAAATAAAAGTAAACATACAAAAATCTTGATTTTTAGGAAAATATTTTTAGAAAAAGGACTTAACTTTTTCTGATATATATATATCTTAGATAAATATTTTTGGGAGTCACTTACTCTTCTCTGACCTACCTACGACTGCTCTGTGCTGAGTCCTTATGTAAGTGAAGTGTCAGAGCATAGTACCAGAGACAGGGGATGAGAGAATGAGAAGAAATAGGAAGAATGTCAAGTCACAGTCTGAATATAGAACCTATCAGGATGCTTCTGAGACCACAGACATCTTTAAAAGATGTCTTAATTTTCAGCTAAACCATGCAAGGACAAAGCTAAGAGCAGAGAGGTTGCCGTGGTGCTGTGTGCTGTCTGTCTGAGTGCTAGCAGCAAGAAGTGCTTTGATGTGAAACAGATCTGCGTGGAGAGCAACTCAGAGGATTCCCGATGAACTAGATGCAAGGTGTGAGTGAGAAGAACCAAAGGTGGCTTCCAGGGTTTCTTGTCTTGTTTTGTTTTGGTTTTTTGAGACAGGGCTATTGAGTAATCTGTAGATATGGCTGTCCTGGAATTCACTCTGTATACTAGGATGGCCTTGAACTCATAGAGATCCACTTGGCTCCCAGGGTTTTGACTGATGTAATCGGATAAAAGAAAGTATTACTTACTGAAAAGAAAAAGATGAAGAGGTGTGGGGGTTAGTTTTAATTGTCAACTTGATACGATAAGAATCACTTGGGATGACAATCCCAGGGACTGTTAACACTAAGCTGGGCAGTGTGCATGTCTGCTAATTAAATGAAGTGATATGATACAACCCACTGTGGATAGCATTGTTTCCTAGACAGGGGTTCTTGAATTTTATCAAGAATAGAGAAATCAAGTTGAGCACCAGGCAAGTGAACGTATCTGCATTCATTTTTTTCTGCTCGAGACTGTGGGTGTGATGTGATCAGCTATTCCAAACTCCTGCTCCCGTGACCTCCCACAGTGCTGGACTGTAAGCTGTCGCTGGTTTCTCCCCTCAGCTGTTTTCTACCAAGGTATTTTATCACAGCAGCAAAAATTAAACTAAGACGAGAAGTGAATAATGTTAGGAAAATGAACAGAACTGTGGACTAAACAACGGAGCTGTCGAGGTGAAAGTGAGTAAACCAGGCTAATAACAACAGAAAGCAGAGAAGTAGACACAAGAAGAACTAGAAATTGTCATGCAGGATGGACAGAGTGGAAGAAAAGGCATTTTCGACAAGATAAAATGCATTTGCTAAAATAGGAAAGCATAAATAGATTTGATTATTTTCTCATGCCAATGAGAAACCAACCTAACTCCAGGAAGCAGAACGTGTTGTGCAACAGTGAGAAAGAACACAGGTCGGGTGGAACCAGATCAGGAGCAACCTGAAGCTGGGCAGAGGTGTTTAGACTTGATGTAGTAGGAAATGGCAGTCATGAGATCTTGTTGATTAGGGAAGAGATCTGATGAAAGCTATAGTTATGTTAAAGCAGATGAGCCAGTGGTGTCGTATGGTGGAGAGGAGGCTGCAGATGACAGTCTGGACTCAATGTGTTCTCAGAAATATCACACTGGAAAGCAAAGGCTTGGGACACAAAAGAATACATAGTCATCATAAAGTAGATACAGAAGAATGAAATAGGAGCAAAGAGTATGATACTTTTTAATTGGAAAATTGTTACGTTTGAAGAGTACAGTTACACGTGAAGATGCAGGATAAAAGTGACACTGACAGCAGGGGAACTAGGTAGGAAAATGTGCTCTGGGTGCGGAAGGGGAAGGGCAGCAGTGAATAAAGCGACTGCATACTGAACTGGACGGGAGGTGGGAAAGGGGAAAACTGCTGAATAGCAGTTTAAAGATGCAGAAATGGGAGTCAGGGCTCAGAATAAGACATACAGAACAGTACACATAACAATGTCTTTAAAGTTATCCTCTGATCATCTTCACATAAACATGCTTACATGTGCATACATTTGTGTTCGCATGCAAAAACATGCACACACACACACCACACATGGTGGGGGGGGGGAGTTCCTCTTGTGTCTATTAAGCTAAATACCATACTTCTGTGGACACTGATGAAGAAAACCAAAGACTTTAAAACACAGATGTTGGGAATTCTCCCAAAGACTTGGACAAGTCATTGTATAATGAAGGCCGTAGCAAGCTTCAGATCTTTTCGTGCTCCTAAACTCTTAAATGTGAGCATAGGAGCTAGAGAGATGGGATGGAGAGCAGAAGAAACACTAACATGTGGACAGGAGGGAGGGAGACAGACTCGTAAGCTGGACATAGCAGTATATGGCTGTAATCCCTTGACTTGGGAGGCCAAATTTGAGGTAAGCCCTATTTAAATAAATAAAACAAATACAAGAGACTGAAGACAGACATACAGACAGACACACCTAAAAACCCTCCAAAACTGTATACAGGTAATTAATATTTTCAAAGGTAGGAGACAAATCTATAACCACAAACAATAACAGGATGCCATCAGAAAGCTATATTCAGAGAAAAACAACACAAGTCTTGGAAATGAAAATATAGTCACCAAATGAGAAAGAATCAGGACTGCGTTGAGGGTTCTCTTTCCCCAGAACAAGAACAGTACAAACATGGAAAACTGATTACAAATCTTCTAACAAACAGAATACTTATACAAATGGTCTGATATTTATATGGGGTTCCACAAAGAAGAAATATGAAATGAATTTGATGAGACATTGTTTTCCTTAAGGAAATAATTCAAGAAAGTTTCCCAGAATTGAGGGAGTGCCCGATTTACCAGACTGAGATGGGTCACTATGTAACCAGAACAAATAATGTATAAAAGTAGACTTACATCAAGGGAAGTTGCTATAAAATTTTAACACCTTGAGGAACAAAGCTTCTAGACAGGAGTACCAAATAATGAACAAAGACTTAGAATCGGAAAGGTCTGAAACTTCTCAAAAAGCAACAATACAGAAAGCTAGAACACAGAAGAACAATGTCCCCAAAATTTACCAAGACAGATAATTACCATGCTAGATTTTTATTTCCAACTTAACCCTCAATCAAACATAGGGGTAACATGATATTTCTAGGACTGTAAGATCTTGACACCTAAGACTGACAGAGTGCCTAGGAAGCTGGTAAGAGAGGGCTACACACACACACACACACACAGAGAGAGAGAGAGAGAGAGAGAGAGAGAGAGAGAGAGAG
>NW_022196905.1:25834831-25852978 GCF_008632895.1 Mastomys coucha | reverse complement strand
AGAGAGAGAGAGAGAGAGAGAGAGAGAGAGAGAGCAGCAGGCAGAAACCCTACAGGCTGACCAAAAAGGAACCAGATGGTTCTGAATAGCCAAGGGATAATTTGAGCAGTTTGGTGCACCAGAGCTTTCTATGATAGGAGTTTTTATATTCATATTGTCTAAACATGGTAGCTAATAGCTAGAGTGTTTCAGATATGCAAATACAGCATCAATGAACTGAAACCATTACTTTATTGACCGAGCAAAATTTACTGAACCAATCCTTCTCTGAGGGACATTTAGGTTAGTCCTAATTTGTAACAACTATAAATTGAACTGTAATCATAATACTATAAATTAGGGGTTAAGATCACTGTTGCTCTTCCAGAGAACCCAGGTTCGGTTCCCAGCACCCATATCAGTTGGCTTACAACTGTCATTCTGGCTCCTGTGGGTCAGATACCCTTTTCCTGCCTCAGAAGGTACCACACACATGCGCACATGTACTCAAGATACACACATACACATAAATAACAAATCATTATTTTAAAGTAAAAAATACTGTGCATCACTGCTTTTACATTCAATTGTAGGCAGATGGATCTCCAAGTTCAAGGCCAACCTAGTATATACAGTGACTTCCAGACTAGTGAGAGCCACACAGTGAGACCCTGTCTTAAATTCAGTGGCCATAAGGAAAAACACAAGGAAACAAACAATAAAATGAAACTATTTGAAGTGTATATCTCTTTCTGTTTTGATAAGTGATAATCATAGCTACAATGATACAAACATTCATTACACTAAAGAAGTTCCCATATGTCTCACCATGTAGCCCTGGCTATCCTAGAACTTATGCAGACCAGGCTGTTCTTCAACTCACAGAGAACTGCCTGCCTCTGCCTTCCAAGGCCTGGGATTAAAGGGTGCACACTGGACCAGTCATAGTTTACTTCTTTTAAATTATACAAATATGTTCTTTTGACTTTATTCTGACTTATAAAATTCATACCTATAATTGCCTGTATCAGATGTTTCTTTTTCTTGCAAATTATAATTCATTTTCCAAAGACATCACAAATTTGCTTCTTTGATGTACTCATGACATCTGTGTTCTTTCCAGTTTGGAGTTACTATAAATAAAGTTGTAATGAATGTACACAGACAAGCCTTTATGTGGTTATGTGTTTTCATTTTCCTTGTAAAAACTGCTGCATCATATACTAAGTCCATGTTTAAGAATGCTTGGTGTTGGGCTGGAGAGATGGCTCAGTAGTTAAGAGCATTGACTGCTCTTCTGGAGGTCCTGAGTTCAAATCCCAGAAACCACATGGTGGCTCACAACCATCCGTAGCGAGATCTGATGCCCTCTTCTGGAGTGTCTGAAGACAGCTACAGTGTACTTACATATAATAAATAAATAAATCTTAAAAAAAAAGATGATTGGTGTCCCACAAAGCCTAAGACTTTATTATTTTGGCCTTTTGTTTTGTTTTCTTCAATATGCTTCAACTATGCTTCTCTTGCTGTATACTACAAAATCACTGAACTATTAATAGCCTCTTATCTGCTAAACCTATCCAGTAAAAAATTAAAGTTACAAATATGGTATGTTTCAGATCTATTGTTTTGGGAGATTCTGGAGTCTGGCTGGCAGAGTAAGAGTTATAGCCTGGCCATCCTTTTAGTCTTTCTTTCTGCTTCTTGATCCACCAAATGTGAGGAGCTTCAGAGTATCCCACACCATCACAGACGACATCCCTGGATACTTCAAACCAAATAAACCTCACCTCCCTGAAGTTGTCTTCATCAGAAACTGGGCCACAGTAATGGGAAATACTAACTGATCTAGCCGCTGAAGCATCATTGCTACTCAGAGAGCTTGGTACTGTCCTCACCTCTAGCCCCAAGACTAAGAGGCAGAGACTATTTCAAGTAAGTTAGATGACAGCTATAAGAGATTGGTCAGCTTACTGGAGATACAGGTAGAAGACCCCGTATGATGATTCTTTTATGGGAAAACAGGTCACTCTTTCTGGGGTCAGAGCAATTTTCAAACATAAAACCCAGAAACATCCCTTCCGATGAGTTCAACTGAACTAGTCTACAAACTTGAGACTGAGGGGTGGGGAGCACTGTTAGAACAGTAATTCAATCACTAGCAGTTAGCTGAGTAAATGTAAATTCTGAGTGTGGTCGCTTGTAAAGAGACAGAGGAAGGCCATGTTAAACTACTCTCATTCCAGGACACCTTTAGTCCTAGAGTTTAAGAGGGAGAGATAGGTGGATCTTTGAATTTGAGACCAGCCTAGTTTTCATAGAAAGTTCCAGGCCAGCCAATGGAACATAGTGAGACTATATCTGAAAACAAAACCATTACCACCACTGACAATAACAACAGAACAACCCACTGTTATCCCAGAGTGACTATGGATAAATCCAAGTAAGACTACCAGAGACAGTACTGCAGAGGAAAAGTCCATTTGACTACAGTCATCTAGCCAGTCAGTAAACAAACAAACAGCAATAATCAGCCCTAGTGAGAGGGAAAAGACTAAAACTCGAGTTGCTACTTTATCTAAAAGGCCAAATTTCTATCAGAAAACTGAGACATGCAAAGAAACCATGGCCTGACCTGGAAAAGGTGCCACAGTGAGCAGATGTCAGATAAAACATAGGACTTCAAGATGCCCACTATACATGAGCTCAAAGAACTAAAGGAGACAGGATTGTATAAATAAGTAAAATACAACAGCATTACATTAAACAGATGATATCAATAAAAAGGTAAAAATTCCTAACCAAATGCTAATTTTGGAGATAATGGAAATGAAATATTCACTGGAAAGGCTCAGCAATAGATCTGAGCTGGTGAAGAAAACGATCGGCAAGCCTGTAGACACAGCAATATAAATTAGGATATTAAAAAAGAAAACAGTTCGGAAAATGAATGACAAATATTTGGGTGATCCACCAGATTATAATAGAGCTGTAGCATACCTAGTAAGACACGGACGAAGAGAAAAGAGAAGTGCAGATGAGAAAGAAGAACCAGGCAATGAACAATGAACAGTTAGCAGAAGTTTCTGCAGGTATAACAAGTTCCTTAAAAAGTTCAAGAGCAAAACAAAACAAGAACTAAAAACCTAGATAACAAACAGAAAAGTTTTCATCAATAAAGAGGAACATTTGTGGAAATATCTACAGGAAAATAAGTAAAGACAAGAGGCAACAGGTTTAAAAATAATACATACATTTAAAAATGATTTGTGCTATATGGTCCTTTAGGAAGGGTCCTAAAGGAGACAGCTGTCACAGGAGTTGGCACTCCAAGAGAATGGCTGAGCCTGCGGCCCCAGGGAAGAGAGTGCAGTGAGATAGACAACGGGAAGATGTGAATCGGGGAAACACTGACACTAATGACCCCAATCCTGTGTAGTCCCTAGGGTCATGTAAAGGTTTGCTTTATTTTGTTTTGTTAGTTTTTTGAGACTGGGTTTCTCTGTGTAGCCCTGGCTATCCTAGAGCTCACTTTGTAGACCAGGTTGGCCTTGAACTCACAGAGATATGCCTACCTCTCCCAGACGTGAGCTACTACATCCAGTGAGTTTTTGTTTTTATAAATAAGTTTTAAAAATAACAAAAACAAATTGTAATATAAAAAGTTTCAAGACTATATAAAAAACCCACTATGTACAGCTATATGAATGTGTATATTGAACTGAATGTTACTATAAATAAGTTGAAAGGTTTTTTAAAGTTTATAAAGCTAAAATGTTAAAGTAAACTAATTTATCATCCAAAGAGGAAAAAAACCTTTTTAATAACTTTAGAGCAGCCTGAGTGCAGAGTGTCAGTCAACAGTCTGCAGAAGGGTAACAACAGAGGCTCTCACCCACAGCCCAGGCACTGATACCAAAAGCAGCCTGCAGCCAGGCACGGTTCTTTGTGGAATGGAAATCCACCATTCTAAAATGTGCCACGCCATATTCTCACTGTACCTTTTCATGTTTAGATGCATACATAGTCACCACTGTGCTGTAACTGCCTCAGCATCAGTACAGTCCCATCTCTCCTGGTGTGCAGCCTGTTATATAGGTTATACCATACTGTTCAGGTATGCTGTAGGCTACCTCATCTGGGTTTGCTGAAGTAGATTCTGTGATATTCAGACAACAATGAAATCACCTAACAAGAGTTTCATAAGAATGTATGCCCATCTTTTGGCAATGTTAAAGCAAAATAAAACAAAAAACCTTAAGCTAAAAGCAAGAGCCCTAGTTATTTTAAACAATCCAAAGAAAACAAAGAGTATTGCTAAAACTTCTCTTGAATTCAAATTTCAAAAGCAGAATAAATGCATATTTTTCTTTCTTCTATTAAATTAATTAAAATAAATTATATAAAATAAAATGCACATGATATATAGTTTTATTTAAAATACAAATAAATGTATTCTTTTGCTTGTACTGCACAAAAGAGCTGTGTTAGTTAGAAAAGACAATCCTCAAGTAAAATAAGCTGAGCTCAGAAAGGTTAATGTCACTTGCTTTCTCTCACATGCAAGGCATGTATGACAGGAAGCAGAAGAGAAGTGCTTCGGAGAGAGCCGAGCAGGAAGACGAAGGAGGTGAGAAGGAGAACAAGAGTGAATGTGAGCAACACACAATGAAATGCATTTATAAACATCATAGTGAACCTATTACCTTATATGCTAATTAAAGTTAATTAATGGGAAAAAAGAGGCACTGGGAAAATGGCTCAGCTGGCAAAATGCTTATTGCGCAAGCATGAGGGCTCTTGTTCTAATCCCTAGAATCCATGCAAAGCTACATGGAAGAGCCCACACCTGTGAGCCCAGAGCTCCTGCAGTGTTTGGGAAGAGAATTCCCAGAAATTTGTGAACCACTGGCCAGATGTACATAGCATCAAATGACAAGAGACCCTGCTTCAAACAAAGCAGAAGAGGGGACTGATATCCAATATTGTCCTTGACCTCCACAAAAGTGCCATGGCACACATGTATGCACCCACCTACCCACACACACCCACACACCACACACATTGTACACACACACACACACACACACCACACACATTGTACACACACACACACACACATTGTACACACACACACACACACACACACCACACACATTGTACACACACACACACACCACACACATTGTACACACACACACACACACACACATTGTACACACACACACATTAAGGAAAAAAAGGCACTGAGAAAAAAGTTGCACTTAGTGAGGGAAATGGCATGGCTACACAGTAAAGTGGAAGTATAACAGTGATTGTACTTTTAACATTAACCAGAATACTATATATAAAACGACAGTACAGAAAGAGGAAGAATACTGGATCTGTATAAGGGTAACACCGAAATACCACACTGGTATTAAACTAGTATGTGCGTGAAACTGACACTGATCAACTGGTGAATACACACACACATCTGTGTGTGTCTTTTATATATTTTCTGTATAGGCTAGTACATATAACCCTAAAGCACCAATTAAAAATAACCCAAAATATATTGATAACTATAGAATAAATTTAAATGTTTCATTCACTTCATGCAAAGAAAAATAGTAAAAAAGAAAAAAATGAGCAAAAAGATATGGACTACACAGAAAATTAAAATTAAAACAGCAATTATAACTACGACTGTATTAATGCAAGCATTAAATGCAACTGGATTAAATGATCAATAAGCAGTTGTTGATAGTGACTGTTGCTGGAAATAATAAAGGGAATTTTGTGATGATAAAAGAGTCAATCCATTAAGCAAATATACATATGCAATAAAATAATATCAAATTGCAAGGAAACAAAAACGTATACAAATCAAGGAGAAAATAGGCAATGAAATAGTAACGGTCATAAACCTTGACACTCCAGTTTCAGGTCCTTCTTAGAAGGAGGACCAAAACACCCATGGTAGGAAATACAGAGACAAAGTTTGGGGCCAAAACTGAAGGAAAGGCTATCCAGTGACTATCCCACCTAGGGATCTATCCCATATACCAAACCTAGACACTATTGTGGATGCCAACAAGTGCTTACTGACAGGAGCCTGATATAGCTGTCTCCTGAGAGGGTCTGCCAATGCCTAACAAATACAGAAGTGGATGCTCACAGTCATTCATTGGACTGAGCACAAGGTCCCCAATGGAGGAGCTAGAGAAAGAACCCAAGGAGCTAAAGGGGTTTGCAGCCCCATAGGAGGAACAACAATATGAACCAACCACTACCCCCAGAGTTCCCAGAGTCTAAATCACCAACCAAAGAGTACATATGGAGGGATCCATGGCTCCAGCCACATATGTAACAGAGGATGGCCTTGTAGGACATCAGTGAGAGGAGAGGCCCTTGGTCTTGTGAAGGCTTGATGCCCCAGTGTAGGGAATGCCAGGATAGGGAAGCAGGAGTGGGTGGGTTAGTGAGCAGGGGGAGGGGGATGGGATGGGGGTTTCAGAGGGGACAAAATTTGCAATGTAAATAAAAACATCTAAGAAAAAAAAACAACTAAGCAACATCATAATCCAATAAGACATCTAGCATAACTGTGTTTGATAGTCTTTAAAAACAAACTCTGATAAATTATTAAGAATAGAAATAAAAAAACCCAACTAACTGCAATAGAACGAAATAATAAACCAATAAAGACTAAAATTTGGGGCAATAAAAATATGTAGACACTAGCTTCAATGAGGGCATGGCACCATATATCTGCTGTAATCTCAGCACTTGAGAGGCTGAGGGAAAAGGCTTATGAATTTTGAAGTCATTTTGGGCAGCACTGTAAGTTCTAGGACAGCTTGGCCTACAGAGTGTCATCTAGTCTTATATAAAAAATAAATCAGGTTAGGTAGTGGTGGTGGCCCATACCTTCAATCCCAGAACTTGGGAGGCAGAGGCAGGTAGATATCTGTGAGTTCAAGGATAGCCTAGTCTACAAAGTTCCAGGAGAGCCAGGGCTACACAGAGGAACTTTTGTCTCAAAAAACAAAAACAAAAAACAGGTTGGAGAGATGGCTCAGCAAAGTAAAGGTGCTTGCTTTCAGGACTGATGACCTAAGTTTGATGCCTGGAACACACACAGTAGAAGGAGAAAATTATCCTCTCACTTTTAAACACCCACACACCAAGTAAATGTAAAATGTTAAAATATAAACAAGCAAGGTTGGAAATATGGCTTAATAGTAGAATACTTGCCCAGCATGCAGAAGTCCCTGGATTCAATTCCTGGTACTGCAAACAAACAAACAAACAAAGAAAACACAAATACAAAATCAACATACTCTTTTTTTAAAAAAAATCAGTTCTTTGAAAAATCGCATACAATAAGTTTGACTACCCTTTCTCAATTTCTTCTCATATCTACCTAACCCCTGCTTCCCTTTCCACCCAACTGAGTTTTTTTCCTCTCCATCAAAGACCATTTGTGTTGCCCATATCTTCAATCAACACTCTTTATATTTAAATATATCAGAGAGAAATCAGAAAATACTGTGAAAGCAAATTAAAATGAAAACACAGCAAAGCTCACACAACTAACACATGGCTCACAGGGAAATTTATAGCTGCACACCCAACAGAAATCTCATGCATGCCTTTAATGTATAAATGTGTGGCCTACCAAAATGTATCTGTCATTTTATCTTTTATCATAAAAGAGACAACAATCAAAAAAAAGCAAACAAAACCAGGTGCAGGGTAAGATATCTTTAATGACACACTGCCACTGAGCTGTCTCTTACATATGAAAATGTCCTGAACGCACAAAGACAAGATTCTTTAAAAACACCACCTTAATGATGAACCACATCTGAGATAACCTGACATTTATTTTTCCCCCTTTGGCAGCAGACAACCTAAATCTCACACAATCGGTGCTGTCTCCTATTCCCTCATTCCCCTTTCTTCCTATTTAAGACCTTTCCTTGTAGTTTATTCTCTGTATCTCAGTCATTTCTGTAACTGCTGGATCAAAGCTCCTCTGTGTCCAATATGACCCTAGTAACTGCAGGGAAATACAAGGATATACAAGAGCTGCTCAACTTGGAACCCCGAAACATGGTCTCCAGCTGAGCAGCTTCCTGGGTCTTTGCTTCTCCAGAGTGACCATCCAGTAAGCTGTCCTCAGATGTCACTGAGACTGCCAGTTCTTCCACCCTAGAGGCAGAAGTTCCCTCTTCTTTGCCCTCGCCTGCACTTGGATGTGGGAGTTGGGCAGTAGAATACTCCACCATTGGGACCTGGTGAAGTTTCTAAACTCCAACTATGTCAGAACTCCGGGGTTTAAGTTCCTCTCATCTTTTTCTCATTTAAGACTCTGGTCCCATAAGACATTCAGAGGGCCATCTGAGGTTGAAAAATCACTGGCTAAAAGTAGTTACTATGTCATCTGACAGGTTTGAGTTTGAGTTGTTGTTTAATGTGGTTTATTTTCCCTTTTCTTTTCCTCTCCTTTCCTTCTTTCCACACTGCTCCCATATATATCTTGGAACCCATCGGACAAATCTGTCTGAATCTCTACCCTCTGTACTTTCTTTTGGGGTCCAGAATCCCTTGGTCCTCTCTGATGGTCCGAATGAGTCCTTTCAGGACTAGGTCACCCTTTCCAAGGCAGCTACACTTGCATGTTCTCTCCATGAAGCCACCTATTACCTCAAACACCTTGTTTGCTATTCTAATCTTGTATGGAAATTGGATTATGATTTGGGTTTTAATTGGAACCAGAATGGAGATTAATATCTATGGGGCTGAAGAGATGGCTCAGCTGCTAAAGGCACGGCTCAGAATCAAAACTATCTATGGACTGTGGAGATGGCTCAGTGAGTAAACTGCTTTCTGCACAAGCATGAGGACTAAAGTTCAGATCCCCCAAACCCATGTAAACCATACAGGCATGGTGGCCATCTGCAATCCCAGTTCCTGGGAGGCAGACAGGGAATCTCCTGAGCCAGCTAGCTAGCTAGACTAGTTGATCAGCAATCTTTGAGTGCAATTGAAAAATTCTGCCTCTGTCAATAAAATAGAGACCAATTGAGGAGACACACATCAAGCCTGGATACACACACACACCAACATACACAGTATTCATTCTGCTGGCATTTTAAGACAGCTCAATACATGCTCAAGTCATCTGAGAGAAAACTTCAATGCCTTCCTAAAATTAGGCTGCAGTCAAACCTGTAGGGCATTTTCTTAATTGGTGATTGATGTGGGAGGGTCCAGCCCATTGTGGATGGTGTCATGAGTGAGCTGGTGATCCTGTGTTCCATAAGAAAGCAGGCTGGGCCGGACAGTGGTGGTGCACAACTTTAATCCCAGCACTTGGGAGGCAGAGGCAGGCAGATTTCTGAGTTCAAGGCCAGCCTGGTCTACAGAGTGAGTTCCAGGACAGCCAGGGCTATACAGAGAAACCCTGTCTCGAAAAAGAAATTGTCTTTGGCCTTGATATGGTGGTTTTGGTTGGTTAGTTGGTTGGCTGGTTTTGTTTGTTTTGCTTTGATTTTGAGATAGGGTCTCACTGTGTAGCCCTGGCTGACCTGGAATTCAATATGCAAAGCAGGCAAATCACAGAGATCCTCTGTCCCTGTCTCCCAAATGTTGAGATTTAATGTGATTGCATGTAATGACATATGCCACGACATTTGGCTCGAAATGCTCTTAGTCAGAAAAGATGGCCTCTTAGTAGCTTTCTAAATTCTAATGCCATTTTATATCTGAACTGCTGCTGCAAGACACAAGAAAAATTTGAAATCTGTACCTACAGATTTATGTTTGGTTATCCAAGATCTAAAATTAAAAAAAAAAAACAAAAAACAAAAAAAACCTACAGCATCTACATAGTTTACTATCATTTAAAAACACTCCTCACTCAGAAGGGATAGATATTAGACTTATATGGCCCACCCTATACCCCACTCCCATGGCTGAACTCAGGGTCTGCTGACATCCTGTCTCTTTAGTACTTTGCTCCCTTTGCTCCACCACTTCCACGTGGCACCACTCCCTTCTGACTTTCTCTACTCAAAAGGCTAGCCCTTACTTCTCCTGTGCGACTCTTGCACAAAGCTGAAATCAACTATTGAAATTTTCTCATTTAGGGCCAGATCCCATCAGAGAGGTGAGATAGCTTTCATGATAGTATATGCCTTCTTCCCCATTTCAGAGTTAGGACATGAAAATAAAAAATTGTCAAGCTTTTAGAGGATTCCAATAAATTCCAGGATGAGTTCATAGAAGTCATAGTCTCTTCTATTCTTCACCTACCAAATGTAATGACAGCTTTGGTTTGCTGCTCTATAATATTGTAAAGACTAAAACTGAGGCTCAAGAGGCAACAGATAAATTTGTTCTTACTCACCTAGGTCACAGTGTGTGTCGTGTAGGATCTGCCTTCCAGAGTGTGGAGGTCTTAATGAGAATGGCCTCCATAGGCTCATATGTTTGAATGCTAGGTCTCCAGTAGTGGAACTGTTTGGGAAGGGTTAGGAAGTATGGTCTGGTTGGAGGAGGTGTGGTCTTGTTGAAAGAGATATGTCACTGGGGGTGAGCTTTAAGGTTTCAAAAACTCAGGCCAGGGCCAGACTTACGCTCTTTCTCCTATGTGCTTGCAGATAATATGCAAGCTCTTAGCTACTGCTCCAGCACCATGCCTACCTGCTTGCACCATGTTTCTGGACATAATGAAAATATGATAACCCTCTGAAACTGTAAGCTAGACCCCAGTTAAATGTTTTCTTTTATAAGCCACCTTGGTCATGGTGTTTCTTCACTGCAATAGAACAGTAACTAAGACACAGACAAAAACAGCAACACCCAACCCTAAATGGGACTACAGTTGTGATTCCCATAGGGAACAAATGGAACATTTCCTGACCTATCTTGCCAATGGTGTAAAGAAAGAAGTATATAATGAAATCAACTTATTACAAGGTCTAGGAGATTATACAGTAAAGGGATGAAAACTCAGTGCTATTCCTTTTTTCTGGTTTGCAAGATAGGGTTTCTTTGTGTAGGCCTGGCTATCTTGAAACCCATTCTGTAGACCAGGCTTATCTTGAATTCAGAGATCTGCCTGCCTCTGACCTCCAAGGGCTGGAATTAAAAGTCCTGTGTTACTATACTCAGCCATTTTTCTTTTTCTTTCTTTTTTTCACATTTATTTATTGTGTCATTCTCCATGTGGTAGGCCAAATCACTTGACTCTTTACTGATTTATGGATCCGTTTATTCTGTTCTGACTTGACCCACTGGGCCGTTTATCAAACCAACGTGTTCTGTAATACTAGAGTATAAGCCTAAGTGAGTTACTTTTTGTCTTGCTTGTGAGATTGTATCCAGACAACACCCCACCACTACGACCACATTATATAACTAAGACTGGCCTTGAACTCTTGATCCTTCTGATTAAACTTCACAGCTGGGATTACAGGTATGCGCCATCTTGTCTAGATTCCACGCCAATTTCTTTATGTACTTTCTTTAGGTCCTGAAACACACCACCCCTCTATTAGTAAGGGATTTATTGACTAAACAAGGAAAAAGTAGTTCATTAACCGGACGCCAAATTTGGAGGTTCCTCCAGAACAGGGAATTCATTTACTAATCATTTTTAAACAGGAAAAGATTCTTCTTTTACTATCTTTCAAGGAGTACTTGATTTAATAAAACTCATGCTCTGGGATACCACAAACCTAGGGCATATTATTAGCTGTCCCCCAGGTCAGATCAAATTAAAATTTTGGTCCAATACTCTTAGAAAAGATAATCCCATTTAAATATAAATGTCTTTGTGGAATACAGACCCTACTAAGAAAATTCTTGGCCAGTAGCTTATTCAAGCATGCCAATCTCCAACATAACACTCAACAATCCCACCAAGAAGCCCTCTGGAAAATATCACCACCACAGGGTCTCAGGGATATAAGTGAAGCTGTTGTTTCCATCTATTTTTATAGGCCAGAAATTCTAGCCTTATTCAGATACCAGCTAAATATCTTATTGTTTTAATTTTAAATGACATCTTACTTTATATACCATTTTACTCATAGATGTCTTATCTTTAAATGGAAGAACTCCAAAACTCAAGAAGCTATCCAGTATGCCTGGATAGTATTGTCTTAGGGATTTAGGGAAAGTCTACTTGTTTGGTAATGCTTTAGCCCAAGACCTAGTAACATTACAATTATAAAATGGAATCCTGTTTAAATACAGTGATAATGAGTTATTGATATTACCACTAAGATAAATCAGGCTACTTTTTCCTTCTTCTTTTTTCTTCTCTCTTCTTCTTCATGTGTGTGTGAGACTGTGTGTAAGGATTTTGTGCGTGCGTGTGTGTGTGTGTGTGTGTGTGTGTGTGAGAGAGAGAGAGAGAGAGAGAGAGAGACAGAGAGACAGAGAGACAGAGAGACAGAGAGAGACATAGAGAGACAGACAGACAGACAGAGAAACACATAGAATAGACAGAGACAGTCAGAGTCCACTCTGTAGTATGACTGGCTGGTCAGGCTGGCCTCAAATCTGTTTCTTCCTCTGCCTCCCAAGTACTGATGTTATAGGTATAAGCCATTATACCCTTAATTTAGTTGCTGATCACCTTTCAAAAAGTTCAACATGTAGGATTCTTACCCTAGAAGTCTGCATACTAGACCCCTATGGAAAGCAGGCTACCATTTTTCTTGTCTAACCCCAAGTCTATAAGACATCTTTGGGGGTTTCTAGGCATGAAAATTTTTTGCTAATTATGGTCCTAAATGATATCAAAATAGTGAGAAGCATTAAAGGGGAATAGAGAAAGCCTCTGTGCTGGCCTAAGAACATCAAAGGGCATTTGACCAACTGAAGATCAAACTAAGTTGTACACCTCCATTTTAGGTCTCCTCGGTTCCTGAAAACTTCCATGCTTTTTCTATATGGAGTGCCAGGTTTGACTTTAGGGATTTTATCCTATAAACTATGACACATCCCAAGACCAATGATCCAGTCTCTATAAACAAGTAGATTTAGTGACCCAGTGATAGTCATGCTATTTATAAGCAGTAGCTACATAAACTATTTTAAACGTTTAAACTCTGCTATTTTAAAAGGCTTACAAATTAACTTTGGGATATCATATGAAGCTTAGAAACTTTACCAAGTTCAGAGAGTTTCAGAAATCAAGGAGCATCACCAACTTACCAGAAAACTGAGAACATATCAAGCCCTGCATTTGTGCTAAAACTTGAAATTCAACTACCCTGCTCCCAAGTTTGTCTTCTCTAGATTATCAATATATAGAGAGCACTAACCCTGTTCCAGCCAACCATATTTAAAAATATGCTTCTGGATAGCCCCACGGCTGGCTGTTTACAGATGACAACAGTTTTACAAAAGCTGTTACAGGGATGGGCTGCTGCTGGAGCTGCCTGCCATACTATAGAAGCAAATGCCACAGTCCCCAAAGCAGAACTCCATTGCCCTTACTCAGGCCCTATAGTTAGGCCAAGAAAAATCTTAAGCAGTTACATAGAAAAATGAGTTGGGACATTAGTGATAAGGTGTATGTTTAAGATCCTGGGTTCAATCAATCCCCAGAAGCAAAAGGAAAAAAAAAAGGCATGGCTAAAAATTAAGGTTAAAGGATCTCCAGTTTCAGGCCAGCCTGGACTACACAGTGAGTTCATTCCAGGCCAGCCTGGGCTACACAGTGAGTTCATTCCAGGCAAGCCTGGGTTACACAGTGAGACCTTGTCTCAAAATACCCAAAATCTCAGCTTAACCTTCTACCTTAATATACTGAGGAAAAGGCTGAGAATGCTCCAGCATTTGGGAGGCAGAGGCAAACAGATCCTGTAATTTGAAACTAATCTAATCCACATAGTGAGTTCCAGGGTAGACAGAGCTATATGGTGAGACCCTAAAAATAGTAAGACTGTTTCTGTCATTTACATAGGTTCCAATATTCTTGTAACACATACTTGCTGTCTCTTCAGTTAGTTCTCAGAGCAAAAGCTACATCTTCTATATCCTTTTCCTCACAGCAAGACATCTTTTTTGTTTGTTTTTGTTTTGTGTTTTGTGAGACAAGATCTTTCTCATGAATCTGGCTTTCCTGGAATGCACTATGGACCAGGATAGTTTTGAATTCACATATCTACCTACCTATGGCTTCCAAGTTCTGGGACTAAAGGCATGAGTCACCATTGCCTGGCCAAGACACTATTATTTTTTGGTTTTTGTCTGTTTGTTTGTTTTCAAGGTACAGGTCTTAATACATCCCAGTAAATCTTAGCATGAAAGAGATCTCAGAGATCAATTTAGCTCAACTATCTCCCAGAATCATTAACTTTTTTGTAATATTCTAAAGACAATCATCTATACTCTATCTTGAACAAAAGCATATGTACATGTGTATGTATGTATGTATGTATGTATGTATGTATGTGTATATATATGTGTGTGTATGTGTGTATGTATGTGTGCATGTAATAGATGTAAGCAGAGCTGGTGATAGGGAGCTTACCCCTTTTTATCAAGTAGTTGTCATTATCAAAAAAGCCATCCTCAGGAGATAGAAAAACTAGAAGTTTCTGAAAAGAGATATGATAATAGTCATCCAAGTTCTGTATAAATTTCAAAACTATGTCTATTTCACTCCTGCTACTGTGAATCCAACAGAATGTAAGGAAAAGAGGTGTCACACCTGCAAGGTACTTATTGCAATGCTATTTATATATAATAGCATTATCAGAAATTAACCTACACAGCAGTCAGCTCTATGTCACTAAGAAACATTTGTTTCTGAATTATAGCTTTGGAGGCCCCAGTTCCTGACTGATTGGCCCACTGCTTTGGGCCTGTGTCAAGACAGTCCACCATAGTGGGAGTATGTGTCAGGACCAACTGTTGACTTTATCACCAGGAAGCAAAAAGAGAATGAAGAAGCTAATTTTCAAAGACACACTTCTGTGGCCCCAGATCTCTTACTAGGTTCCACTTCCTAAAAGGCTTCATCCATTCTCAATAGTGCAAGCCTGGGAACCAAGCCATTAAATGTAAAGTACTGGGGAGCACTCAACATTCCATGACAACCTAAATATTTAAAAATAGAGAAATGACACGAACCTAAATGAACCAAAAAGTCATTGAACTTCACATATAAAAGCTAGGTGGGACATATTTACAAAATTATTGCTAAATAAAAATAAAATTATATATACCATTATTGAAATAATATATAAATAAATGTATCCATTGGAAAATACTGAAAAGGATGGGGCATACAAAGTTAAAATTTGTACTGATAAGACATAAGGACAGTTGAAAGATTTGAATTTTTAATTACTTTAATGTTGTTAATGGTATTGTTTAAAAAAGTTTGTTCAGGCTGTATATATAGTTCAGTAGTAGAACATAAGCCTAACATGTACGAGGCCTGGATTCAATTCTTACCCCTAAAAGCAACCAAAGAGTTTTATCAAATTAACTTCTTCCCTACCGCTGCTCTGCTCACAACTGCTATTTTCATACAATGTGTCTTTATGTCTCTTGAAACTACACAAACAATACTGTTTGGAGTATCTGAAAATGATAAATATCTGTATTCCCTGGCACTCTGAAAGGCAGACTGGATGTTGGAGAGACCCAGTCAGGAACTGCAGGTGTTACTCACCAAGAAAGGCTCACACAGACCAAGTCAGCATGGACAGGGCCAGGCTTGAGAATATTTCAAAGCAGAGCAGACTGAAACACTATCCAAAAAGATGCGAGGAGTACGGAGAAAATGGAGGTTAAAGATCTTGGTTGTTTGGAAAAGTGACAGTGCCTAGTGCCACAGATAATAGCATGAGAGGAAAATGATGTTTGGCTAGAAGTTGAAATTCCATTTAAAAAGTAAAAAGAGGGACCTACAGGGAATACAAGTCTGTGCATTGATTGAGACTTGTAAGTATTGTGGTGGTGTGAATGAGAATGGCCCCCACAGGTTCATATATTTGAATGTTAGTCAGCACAGACTAGCACCTTTTGAGAAGAATTAGACCAATTAGGAGGTATGGCTTTGTTGGAGTGGGTGTGGCCTTGTTGGAGGAAGTGTGTTACTGGGGGCAGGCTTTGAGGTTTCAAAAGCCCATGCCAAGTCTAGTCTTCTCACCTACAGACCAGGATGTAGTTAGCTCTCAGCTACTGCTCCAGTGCCTGACTGCAAGCCACCATACTCCCCTGTCAAGATGGACTAAACCTCCGAAACTGTAAGCAAGTCTCCAATTAAATGCTTTCTTTTTATAAGAGTTGCCTTGGTCACAGCGTTTCTTCACAGTGACTAAGACAGGTGTGAAGATCTGTACACCAATACTGTGAGGACCCTGTAGGTATGCAGGTCTGCACATGGATGGGAAGATCACTGTGAGGTCAGGGAGAAGACAAAGAGAAAAGAAACCATGAGCTAAATAAAAAGAGAAGCAATAGATGTGAGCAGCACAATCAAAACAGATTTTTTTAAAAAAATACTGATTTGGAGCATATATAATAATAAAAGGACTCAAATAAATAGCACCAGATAGAAAAAGAGGCAAACAGCTACAGAAACATAATAGATTCCCAAATTGTGAAAACGTCACAAACAACTCCAAGTATAGCCGAAAGTGACTGAGAAAAAGTCCAGGTACTCATATGTTTACACACATATGTGTATATGTGTATATACATGTGTGTATATATATTATATATAAATATCTATTGCTTCTCTTTTTATTTAGCTCATGGTTTCTTTTCTCTTTGTCTTCTCCCTGACCTCACAGTGATCTTCCCATCCATGTGCAGACCTGCATACCTACAGGGTCCTCATAGTACCATTGGTGTACAGATCTTCACACCTGTCTTAGTCACTGTGAAGAAATGCTGTGACCAAGGCAACTCTTATAAAAAGAAAGCATTGTTTCTGTTTCCCTTTACTCCTATCCCAGCACTCAGGTAAACCAAAGCCAGTGTCTCATATGTGCTTAGCACACTCCACCATAACTAAACAAAAACTCTTTCCTTGTGGCTACTGTCCCTTCCCTTTAGAGGACACAGATTATGTCTCTGTAAGCTCTGGAGTAAACTAGGATTTATTTTCTTTAAGTATTTAAAAATTCTTTTTCTATGTATGTGTGTGTAGTGCCCACAGAGCCCCAAGAGGGCACTGAACCCTGGCCTAAACATTTCTTATGCAGTATTCTAAACTGCTCAATGTTGCTGAAAAGACTAACAAACTGGATTCTCCTAAAATTAGCAACTTCTGTTCAAAATTTTGGTAATATAAATTGTTGACCTGTACACTTTTTCTTTGTCCTGGCTCATTCCTTTCAGTATTTGATTATTGATTCAATAGAAACCAAGAAAATAATTTCATATTACCAAATGCCATTCAATTTCACATTGTACACTTTGTTGTAAATAATGGTGAACAGCAGTCAAGAAATAGTTTTATATTCTTCTAAAAACTAACTTCATGAAACATCTCTATAAAATAGTGAAAATGACATTTATGAAGTTAAGATATTGACTACACATTTGTTTCAGCAAATTACTTCTATGTAGAATGTATCTGTAGAATCCCTACACATCAGTGAGTAGACAACTGTGTGATTTTCACTGTTCTGTAGGGAAACAAAGATTAAAACCACAACAATATACCATTGCTACCCACCAGAATGTTTATCCCTAGCAAGATGAAATATGCTCAGCATACAAAATATACCTGATACAAATGATAGATGTCGCCAAAGTGGATGAAGATGTAAATAAAGCAGCTGTGTGAAGGAAAACACACTTGGCAAAAGCGCTTTGGAAACTATACCTATCAGAGCTAACTGCACACTACCCTTTAACCTAGCAGTTCCACTCTATCAACCTGATTCCCACCATCAATGTGCATTTGACTGAGCGCCATGCTCCATATGTCTTAGAAGTACTTGTCTTAGTGGCCCCGAGTTGGAGCATATCCAAATGTATACCAGTAACAGCATGAACATATACATGCTAACAGAAGGAAGGATGCCAATGTTCTTGCTAACTATGAGGTTAAAAGTAGGTTTCTGCTGGGCAGTGGTGGTGCACGCTTTTAATCCCAGCACTTGGGAGGCAGAGGCAGGCAGATTTCTGAGTTCG
>NW_022196905.1:25820151-25834781 GCF_008632895.1 Mastomys coucha | reverse complement strand
GTCTACAGAGTGAGTTCCAGGACAGCCAGAGCTATACAGAGAAACCCTGTCTCTAAAAACCAAAAAATCAAAAAAACAAAAAAAACAAAAAACAAAAAACAAACAAAAAACAAAACAAAACAAAACAAAAAAAACCCACCAAAAAAGCAAAAACAAAAACAAAAACAAAACTAGTTTCTAAGCAGCTGGTAGTATCCCACTTCTTGATCTGACTGACGTTTTGTCAGACTATTCAGCAGGGCCACAGTGTGTTGAGGCAAGCAAGAAGCCAGGGAGAACAACTGAAGGAGGCTCTCACTCTTGCCACTTGAGGGCATGCATCTTCCCTGGGCATCTTGCTTACGTTGGTGGTATAGTGCTGAGCACAGCTGCCTTCCTAAGCATCTCGCTTGCCTCACTCATGTCCCAACCCTACTGCTCAGTTTCTGTGTATTTACTGAGCTGTATCACTATCACTAAGTTGTATGTTTGTCTGCATGCCTTTAATAATTAGACATAAAACTGTTATGGGGTCTGATTTACCTCATACTATAAATAAGCCTTATTTATGTGTGCTTGTGTGTGTGTATGTGTGTGTATACATACACACACATACACACACACACACACACACACACATATATATATATATATATATATATATATATATATATATTTCATTTATGGTATGAGGTAGATTATATCTATATATCTATAAATATATAGAGATATCTATATATGGTAGATTTCTATATAGTATATCCATATATCTATAAATATATATATATCTATATATATGGTAGATTTCTGTATATATATATATGATAGATTTCTTAAGAATGTCAGAATAAAAGATTAGACTACATTAAGTGAATAGCTTTTCTTTGCCAAAAGACTACTTAAAGAAGATAAGACAAGACACAAAAACAGACAAATTACTACACCATAAATAAGTAAAAAAGAATTAATATCAGAATATTTTTTCTTTTAATTTTGTACATTGTGCATATCTGTCTGTCTGCTGTGCACACAGCACAGGTGCCCTCAGAGGCTAGACAATGGGTCCCTCTGAAGCTGGAGTTACAAGCAATTGTGAGCCCCCTGACGTAGGTGCTAGGGACTGAATTCAGGTACTTTGAAAGAGCAGTACACACTGTTACCACTGAGCTATTTATCTGGCCCCAGAATATTTTCATATGAATGAAGAAAGATAATTCAATGCTCCAGAAAACCAGAATAACTAATGAAAAAATGTTAAAGGCATCAGCAATAAGGAAATATGCTAAAATTATCAGGTGTTAGCATATCAAGCAGACTACTGAAAAGATATACTCTGGCAATAATAAGTGTTTACAAGAATACAGGCTCTCTCTTCCACTGTTGGTATAATAAATATGGGTACAGTATTTTGGAAAACTATTTTGTCCTTTCTATCAAAGCTGAAAATGTGTACACCTGTGGTGGTTTGAATAAAAGCCCCATAGGCTCATATATTTGAATGCTTAGTCATCAGGAACTAGCACTATTTAAGAAGTAGAATTAGATCAGTTAGGAGGTGTGGCTTTGTTGGAGTAGGTGTGGCCTTCTTGGAGGAAGCTGGAGTGGCTTTGAGGTTCTAAAAGCTCATGCTAAGTCTAGAGTCCTCTCTGTTTATGGATCAGGATGTAGCTCTCAGAGACTGTTCCAGTGTCTGCCTGTATGCTGCCATGTTCCCTGACATGATGATAAGGAACTAACCTTCTAGAACTGTAAACAAGCCCTCAATCAAATGCTTGCTTTTATAAGCTGTCTCTTCACAGAGACACATCATGGTGTCTCTTAACAGCAATGGAGCAGTGATTAAGACAAAGCCTAAAATTAGTGTTTTCCCTTTAGAGACTCTTTTGCATGTGTTTCAGTAAGTGTGCATATAAATGTGGCACATACCTTTAATCCCAGCACTCAGGATGTGGAGGTAGAGCTATGTAGATCTTTATGAGTTCCAGGCCAGCCAGACTACAATATCTAGACAGGAGAGACCTTTCAGTGACGTGAAAGGCTGAAGCATGTCCCCATAGACCAAGGCCACTTGAAGTCAGAAACTTGATATTAGTTTGGACAACACAGCTTCTGTCTCAAATCTGAGTGTACAGAGTTAATTCCAGTACACGAGAGGGGCAAAGCAAGCAGATTTCCATTGAATTCTAGCCCAGCCTTGTCTATAGAGCAAGTTCCAGGATAATCAGGGCTACATAGTGAAACTGTCTTAATAACAGCAAAAATAAAACAAAACAAAACCATGAACAGGGCTGGAGAGATGGCTCAGTGGTTAAGAGCACTGACTGCTCTTCCGAAGGTCCTGAGTTCAAATCCCAGCAACCACATGGTGGCTCACAACCATCTGTAATGAGATCTGACGCCCTCTTCTGGAGTGTCTGAAAACAGCTAACAGTGTACTTACATATAGTAATAAATAAATAAATCTTTTAAAAAAACATAAACAAACAAAAATAAGTAGAATAGAGCAGTAGAAAGGAAAAATACACAATAATGAGATCACATTCTTGACAGTCCAGCAAAAGACAGAAATGACAGTGTCCGCGAGTATGACTAATTACATCTATATGTTTACCCAAACTAACACTCTCCAAGATGGTAAAATTACAAGGAAAGACTGTCAGAGCTAAAAGAGAACTTTTCTCAAAACTGTTTTGATTTTAAGCAATAAAGCTGAAGGTTCTCTGTGCCTGTGTATCAGACGTGGACGTGGTACTTCCTAGGAAGAAAGCGCTAGGAGAGTTTAGGGGGATGTCAGTGGTACTTATGTCACTACATTCTCTCAGTAAGTCCAGAGCTCTGTCACTCCGGTTTCCCTGCCAGGCTGCTCTGCCTACATGTATTTGTCAAAAGAGAAGGACAATCTGCTTTTCCATGTTAGCTATGTCTGCTTTGACATGGAATCAAAAGAAAAATAATGTACCAGAATCTAGTTATTTTCATGCCTGACACTGTGAAAAAGCTTTAAAAAAAAAAAAGACAAAAAACCTGTTGTTTGGTTACATTTGTTATATTAACTGAATTGAGACTAGATCTCCCTTTCAATATAATAAACACAATGCTGAGTTAAGGATTTAGAAGGTACTTTTAGAAGCTGCCCAGTGTAGTTAGCCATTAAATTCTTGTTGTTGTTATTGTTATATGTATGGATGTTTTGCCTGTGTGTGAGTGCCTGGTACCCATGGAGGCCAGAAGAGGGTGTCAGATCCCCTGGAACTAAAGTTACATACAGATGGTTGTGAGCTGCCCTGTAGGTGCTTTGATAGAACCTGGGTCCACTGGAAAAGCAGCCAGTGCGCTTAGCTGCTAAGCCAACTATACAGCCTCTATAGTCATCTTTTAAAAGCAGGATTCTAAAACAACAAAAAAAAATATTTTTATAGTATACCTTTCCACTAAACAGCCTGAAAATGTTTTTGTTTCAGAATCCTTCACCTACAATGTTAGCACACAGCAAACACTATTATCCAAACAACTGCTAAATCATGGTACAATTGAGCTTCCTACTACAAAGCAGAGCCTTAGCCAGTCTGCAGTTAAGTTTTTACAGAAGCAAGCAAAGGCGAAGGCTCTAGGTTCTACCTAACACAGGCACCGGCTGCAAGCTCTCAGCCCTCAGCTCTCCCCAGCATCAAATCGCAATGCTCATCATGGATGCTGAAATCGTCCTCTCCTCTCCTCTCCTCCCCTCTCTCCATTCCCCTCCCCTCCCTCCCCCCCTCGCTCTCTCACTCTCTCTCTCTCTCTCTCTTTCTCTCTCTCATGCTCTCTCTCTCATGCTCTCTCTCTCTCATGCTCTCTCTCTCTCTCTCTCTCTCTCTCTCTCTCTCTCTCTCTCTCTCTCTCTCTCTCTCTCTCTCTCTGTCTGATTCAGGTTAATCTGCAAGATGTTTTTCCTCCCTAACCCGCATAGTCAGTTACTACAGTAATCAAGAGCTAATATATACTTCTACTGAGTATGAACATGTCAGATACTTAGAATATTTTTAAGTACTATAAAACACACTGGGGTTTTTTTCTTATTGCTAGACAATCTCATACAACAGCATAGATTTCCTTCTAGAAGGACTTTTTTACTAAAAAGTCCTTGACGTCACAAGCTAGCTTGTTTCAGTTTTCATAGCTGGCATGCTCCACTGGACTCTGTGACTGTGACATGACCTAAATATGACCTGGAAATGTCACCCTGTGTTTAAGTGAAGCAATGAAGGGTCACTGAAAGTTGGCCTTACTTGACTGCCGCAGGCCTCTTCTTCCTCGTCACAGTCTAGACCCTGATGGGCTATCTCAGTAGTGTCATCGTCCTGACCGACGCTGTTCTCCCCATCAAACATTCTGGTGGCCTCGGTTGTGACTTTTACTTTCATGCTGTGAAAGCCAGAGGAGACTGAACCCATTCGAAGGCTCACAGGCTCCCCCTCAAACAACAGGGAGTGTGAATTCACTCCTTCTTTAAAACCAGGGGGTTGGTAATCATGTGGGGTCACTGCAGAAAGGATAAAAATATTGCAAATTAAGTTTCAATAGAGTACGTGACATTAATAATTCATATACATCTTTCAGGTGCCTATAAATCCTTCTACTTATACATAACATCACTTGAGCACTTATCAAGGAATTTGACCAAAGGTCTCTACCTACCTGAGTTATAATAGTGAAGTTTCATAGTAAGTATAACATCATTAGGAAGGGGTCCAAGGTTCTGCATCAGTATATACAATTGGCGGATTAGTAGGGAACAGGCTTTCTTCATATCTTCACTGTTTGTCCCACTTTCAAAGCTTGTACTACTGCTATAGTCACAGAAAAATGGCACCTTTCAATCATATATAACATTTGCAATATACTCCAAAACAATACAACTTTTGGCTATGTCATCTAATAAATTAAACATTAGGACATTTTGTAGACAGTTTTTAAGAGGTAACAAGGGAATGATAGTACTTTCTGCAATGTATATGCACAGAATCTCTGAATAACAGACACTACTGATGCATTTTAAGTATCATTTTAAAATTTGGACTTTCAAATAATCACATGTCCTAATAAAGAGAACAATGGATTTGTAATTAGGTGACCTGGCATCTAATATCAGTTGTACTCTTAGCCAGCTGAACGACCTCGGTCAAGTCATTTGCACACATTCTAGGTCAGGTAGCCCATTTGTGAGATAAGCTTATGGACATTTCTGCAGCTCTCCAAGCATGAAATCAGTCTCTAGCTCTATGCTTATCTGCCATCTGATTGTCTCTCAAGAAATCCCTTCCTCACTCTGGCATAAGTTACTAAAGCATCTATTCTTCTGGCTTTCTTTTTGGTCTACACTTGAAAACATTCTCCATGATGAAGCCAAATTACTACTCCCAATAGGAAGGTCCGCTTATGTCACCTTTGTGCTAAAGTCTTCTATTACATCTATCACCTTTGAACCAAACATGAGAAATGGCGTTCAACTATTTTTCACCCCCACTCACCCCCGCAGCTGTCACCCAGTTTGTTTCAACCATATTGTACTTTCTGTTCTCATCCTGAAGCTCCTGGAGCACCTACCTAGCTCATGTGCCGTCTCCTCAAGAAGTCTCCTCTATACTCTGCACCCCCACTCAGAAGGATTATCTGTCCCCGTATAGACTATGAATGGCTAAATCTTTCATCTCCACAGTACTAGATTTGGTATCTACCTAATCAATAAATATTTGCTGAATTAATAAATGAATGAAAGAGTTGGGCTAATTATCTTCTAACTCAAATTTTCTTTATTTCTGTACAAAGTTTTCTTCTCAATTAGCTTCACATTTGAGTGTCTTCAAGGACACACTACAATGGCAATATATTTGCAGAACCTTGAACATACTGGCACTTAGCACTGCAAAATAATCCCAAGAACTTAAACTGTTAGGTCTCTCCCAGATTTTTGGAGGCAGTGAGAGATCACAAAGTAAAACATATATTAACTAGATATTTTGCCTTTTCTATCAATTTTCAGCAACTTAAAAGTTCTGTCTACCACGAATTTTTTTAAAGATTTATTTATTTTATGTATATGAGCATACTGTAGCTGTACAGATAGCTGTGAGTCTTCATCTGGTTGTTGGGAACTGACTTTAGGACCTCTGCTTGCTCCGGTATACCCTACTCACTCAGTCCCTGATCGCTCCTGCCCAAAGATTTATTTATTATTATAAGTACATTGTAGCTGTCTTCAGATGCACCAGAAGAGGGCGTCAGATCTCATTATGAGTGGTTGTGAGTCACCATGTGGTTGCTGGGATTTGAACTCAGGACCTTCAGAAGAGCCATCTCACCAGCCCATGTCTACCAGGATTTAATCAGAACTAAGGGGTATAGACGTATAGCTCATAAAGCCTCAGGAAACATCAGAAGATCATATTAAGGGCCCTCATTTAAGCACTATTTCTAGAAATTTATACTACATATTATCTTCTCACCTCCTGAGAATCTGAAAAATGTACCCATTTGCTTTACTGTTTACCTTTCAGCATATGTATCTCTAAAACAAACAAAAAGATTAATCTGGTTGTGGAGGGTAAGGATGACTGTTTATGTGGGAGGGGAGAACGTGAAGTATGTCATATACAGCTGGGCTCGGGACAGCACAGCCTTGCCTATATGTTAAGTTCAAAGTCAGCCTGAACCACATGAGATGCTGCCTCAAAGAGAAAGTACTATACAACCTGTAAAACAGTAATATAAATACTAATTAATTGTGGCTAATGTTTTAAATACCCTTCCTGGAGCTGCCTTTCCTTTTTATATCTGAGACTTTTTATATTTGTGAGACTTTCTGCAAGTCTCACAAATGAGAAGGTACTTAAGGAGGAGCGTATTGGAAAGAAGGCATATGGCCGAATTCCTCTTCAGAGTTATTCCTTTCAGGGTATCTATCTCCCCTTGAAGACTTTAATTAACAGTCTTTTTACAGAATCTGTGTCACCAACGTCTATCCCATCTCATCTGCAGCCCTTGGCTCGCTGTACCCGTTGGCTGATCTGAAGCCAAAAGCTTCTGAAAGAATGGTGCTCCTTAGCAAACATCTCCATATGCATTAGGGTCTTCCTTGGTTTTGCTCTTTGACCCACTCATATATCGAAAAATATGGATTTTAAGACTTGGTAGGGCCAGGTGGTGGTGGTCCACACCTTTAGGACAAGCGCTTGAAGACAGACAGGCAGATACTACATTTGAGACCAGGAGTTCTGGGACAGCCAAGGCTACATAGAGAAACCCTGTCTCAAAAAAACAAAACAAAAGACTTATAGGAAAATACAGTGTATATGAGTTTTCCCATATAATGACACATAGAAAATGGTATGTGTATATGAATGGATAAGCAACTGACAGCATTTGTGCATATAGGCAAATAATCCAGGAATTTCATTTCCCTCCAGTTCAGTATTCCTCTACTGAAAATGGAAAGAGGGCTGGCAAGATGGCTCAGTAGGTAAGAGCACTCACTGCTCTTCTGAAGGTCCTGAATTCAAATCCCAGCAACCACATGGTGGCTCACAACCACCCATAATGAGATCTGATGCCCTCTTCTGGTGTGTCTGAAAACAGCTACAGTGTACTTATTTATACTAAAAAATAAATTTTGGGGCTGGAGCAAGCAGGGACCAAGCGAGTGGGGTCGACCGGAGTGAGCAGAGGTACTAAAATCCAATTCCCAACAACCACATGAAGGCTCACAACCATCTGTATAGCTACAATGTACTCATATACATAAAATAAATAAATATATCTTTTTTAAAAAAAGAAAATGGAAAGAATTAACATCTTTGCATGCCAACAGAGCTACTGGATTAATAGCTAGAGACAGTCATATGGGTTCTTTATCTAACATCATGGTGACAGCCTTATTAGCATATTTTTTAATTAAATCTTTTGCTCCTTCAAGAGTTATTTTTAGTTATTTGTAGGTATATATCTACATGTGGATATGTGCACACGAGTGCAGGTATCCTCAGAGGCATGATTCACCTGGAGCTGGAGTTATAGACAGTTGTAAGCCACCTGATTTTGGAAATTGAACTCAGGTCCTCTGGAAGAGTGCTTTCTTAACCACAGAGCCATCTCTTCAGCCTCTTTATTAAACTAACTTTAAGAGCCATGACATCCATCATTGCCTCTACTTTCATCAGCCAACTTTATTGACTTCAGACATTCAAGCAATCACTATAGTTTCTATTTGTAATGGTGAGGTTTTACGGGGCTATGATAAAATGATCTCCACTGGTCACATAGAGGCTTGTCTTTACCACACTCCTACACACTTCTCGTGCTCATCAACAATTAGAGCCTACCTGTCAAAGTCCATAGAGGTTCCCTTTTTCGTGTATTTGAATTTGAATTGGTATACCTCAGTCACTTTCTAGAAAAACCAGAGAGCAGAGAAAGAAGTTAATTTTGAAACAAAACCAGATTTTTACCTCATAAAATGAACATTTTTTTAATATCTCCTATGTTTCCTCTGTATGTTTGACTCACAGTGTTACTTTCTCAAGGAGTAGTAGTCCAGATATAATGATAACTTAATCTCTCTCCTCTCAGCTAAAAATAAGTTAGGTAGCAAATATTTCCATTAGATATGACCAGTTGGGGAATCATTCGTTCATGTAATCTATGTTTTATCAAATTATCTACTTTAAGCTAGAAACTGGAGTCATTGTGGTGAACAAGGCAGAGAAGATTTTTCCCCACAGTAAGGGTCTCTAAGACACAATGGCAAGACTGAAATGTGGTCATCGAACAGTACTCTACCAGATGGATTTCAGCATTTTTAACCTGGAGTCTTGCTAGTGTCTTAAATTAGGGTGTTTGTCCAGTAATAAAATATAGAACCTTTCAAAAAGAAAAAGAAAAAGGAAAGGAAGGAGGGAGGTAGAAAGGGAGGGAGAGAGGGAGGGAGGATATATGCAGGGAAGCCACAAGGACACCTAGAAAGCCACTGTGGTAATTTAGGGTAGAAGTAAGTGAATGACTACAGGAATTTTAAAAATTGGAAAAGGAACAGAGGAACTAGGGCATCAAGTTTTGTTTCCTCCACTAGAAGCTATTACTGCTATCTGCTCTCATCATTGGTAAGGATGATATAGAGAACAAATTTCCTCTTTAAAAACAAACTCAAATAGTTCTTTCAGGCTGGTGACATGGCTCAGAGAATAAAAGTGGTTACACTGCAGGCCTGACAACCTAAGTTCTATCCCAGGAACCCAGAGCAGAAGAACACTGACTCCTCAAGTTGTTCTCTGATCTCCATATACTTGCTACTCACACCTGGACATGCGCTTGCGTGTGCACGTGAACACACACACACACACACACTTTAAAATGCTTTTGCTTAAAAATAACTGTTTTACCTAGATAAATTATACAGTTTGCAGACAGAGCTGAAGGTGCTAAAGGCAGATAGAGTATGAATTGAAACAGAACACAGACTATGACCCTCATTCATCTGACAATGTGAAAATGGAGATGTTAGACTGATCAAAAGCAGTTTTCTTGTTCCTGTTACTTATCTCTAAGATTGGGGCTCAAAGCTCTGTTGATCTTTAGTATACAACTTAACCACAGGTGATCAAGTCCTGGAAATCAGCTCATACTGCCTGAACCTAAGGAGACTGATTATAATGAGTTAATGTTAAAAGAGAATTGCTTTAATAACTGCTTAGCCTATTTTCAGGAGGCTGTTTTGTGAATACAATAGAAGAGATAGGTCAGATCAGAGTGGCTGCAGATGCCTAAGAGCAACAGGTTCACTCCAGAATGGCTAGACACAGTGTCCTCTCTTACCAGTGCTAAGTATAATTGTCCTCCCAAGCAAACAATGCCTATTCTTCTTGCCTGTCCTTGTTTCTAGTCAACTCTAGCCTCTTAATACTACGGGAATGCATTTTGTAGATAAAAGAGATCTTTAAGTAGTCGGTCATTTTTTTTAATCATTTGATTCCTAAACCAGTTGTTTTACTGTTGAGATATATAACTGTTTTTAAAAGATGTTAATCCCAGGGCTGGAGAGATGGCTTAGGTTAGGAGCACTTTTTACTCCTACAGAGGAGTTGGTAGGCTTAAAACTGCCTGGAACTAGTCCTAGGGGATCAGACACCCACTTCTAGATTCTAAGGGCACTGCACACACGGTACACATACAGTCAAGTAGACACAAATGAATACAAATATAGAGAATAATTATTTTAAAATGTTAATTCTTGATAAGTTCACCATCTTCAGACTGTTTCTCACTCCCTATTCCAAGCCACTGGAAAGACTTCTCAGGTCTGCCTCCGAAGTGAATCACACATCCATGTGATATTTATTCTCTGTTCTCTAGTCAAGAGTTTTTGAAAATGCAACCAGGCCAGGTACGGATTACATATGCTTGTACTCAGGAAGTGCTACTCAGGAAGCTGAAGCAGGGAAATCACAACTGAAGGCCAACCTGAGTAACATACTGAGCTATCCATCTCAATAATGTTTAAAAAGAAAAGGCAAGGGTCGAGGAAGATCTAGACAAGGCCTGAGTCCAATTCCTCAGACTACAACAAAAAGAAATGTTCCAAGTACAAATCAAACCATGTCACTCCTCTCTCGCCCTCCCGTGGCCTCTCACTGTCCTTGTGATGAAGCCTATGAAGTCTCCTCACCTCTCCTCCACTTAGCTCTTTTGCTGTTTCCCCCTTCTCACTTACAAGACAGATCCGGGGTATTTTTTCTGCTATAAACACTTGCTGTCTTGGGGTCTCAATGTGTCCATATTCTGGATCATGCCGCCAACACTCTGAGGTAGTATCACTGCTGTCAGTATTGATGCAGCGAGTGTGTGGCAGAGCTGCGGGCTGACTCCAGAACCTGGTGTTACCCTCAGTGCTGTTCTGCCTGTCATATACTGGTGCCTTGCCCAGATCTGGAAAAGTTGACTCCTCATTATTCCATCTCAGCTCCAACAGTAGTCCAGCCCCCAGGGATGTTTCCTATGGCTTTATCAATCTAAAACAGGCATCTGAGCCCTCCTTCTGTGATCTTTACCTTATCACTGACCAGCACAACACCTTTTCAAACTTTCTTCATAGCATTATGACCTTAAATGACTTTTACTAAATTCTATTTACTTGTTGTTTATCCTTCTTCATACAAATATAAGCTCCTAAGGTCAGAGACTTGTCTGTCCTATTTATGTCTGAGAACAGTGTTAAGTACAAAACCAGAGTTCATCTTCAAGTAGAATTTCACTTTACAAGGATTCACTCTTGACATAGTTTTTCTATGTTGTGCAGCAAACCTGAAACTAATGATCCTCCTGCCTCTCCTGAGTGCTGAGATTATAGGTATGTGCCACCACACCTGGTCTCTAATATTAGAGAAGCTTTTTTTAAAAAAAAAATCTCGAGGTCAGGCTTAAACACAACAGAGGCAGAGGCAGGCACCTCTCTATGAGCTCAAGGCCAGCCTGGTCTACAGAACAAGTTCCAGAATAACCAGGGCTGCACAGAGAAACCTTGGTCTCAAAAATCCAAAAATAAACAAACAAATGAATAAAAACAAATAAATAAAGTCTCTAAACTCATATTTTAGGATCACATATTGTTCAGTGACTGAAACAGGCAATTAAAATGGTGTTATCACCTCCAATAGGCACAAAGGACTAGACAATATAACACATGGTAACATTGCTCATAAAATTCATATATGTAATGCTTTGGTTTTGTTTTGCAAGGCATGGTTTCTCTATGTAACCCTGGCTGTCCTGGAACTTGCTTGATAGACCAAACTAGCCTCAGACTCTCAAGGATCCACCTGCCTCTGCCTCCTGAGTGCTGGGATTAAAGGCATGCGCCTCTACTGCCCCAACTCATAAATGTAATTCTTCTTTTTTTTCAATTTGTATGTGATACTTTTTTTAAACTTTTATTGCATGATGAGAAAAGTTACATGATTTCAATTTATCTGAATTTGTTAACATTTAAAAACATTTTAAGTAAATAGAATTAAATCACATTCTTGTTTCCCTTTTGTACCCCAACTCCTCCCAGAGACCCCCTCTTCAATACCTATAAATGTAATTCTTAATCGTTTATCACAAATTAAGATTTATTTGCTTTATATGCCTCTCACATGTCAGTGTGTGCTTGAAGAAAAGCTCGTCGGTCTTTATTACTTTAGTTTTCAGATGCTCTTTCTTGACAGCAATCAGAATGAAAGGATAAATGCAAATTACTACAGTTGTGTGCACAGCTCCTAACTCTGTCAGCTTCTGAACTAGAAAACACTCTTGGCTTTACGCTATGGTTCAACTGTTGTACTTGATATATTCTTCGCAGGAGTGTTGCAAATTTTAGCCCCATGTGTAAAGTCTATTTTTATTCCTAGTAAATATTAATACTGTCATTTTTGTGCCATTTTGTTTAGGGAAGGTTATCCTTTCAGTGATGACTCAAGCTGTTGGCACAAGATCAATAAATGCCAGAGATTAGGTTGATCTGAAAATGTTGTCTCATGATGATTTAAGAGGGTGAGGTCAGAGAGCTACAGTTTTCTCAATGACTTGATGTTAGGCAGCAGCCAAGCCATAAAACAGTGGAACCTTGTGCATTCTTTTAGATTCTATGAACAGAGTAGAACTAGTGTAGTAGTGAGACTGTACTCATCACTGCTGTAGTGACCTGAACGAGTAATGTCCCTCAGAACCTCAGCTATGTGAACACTTGGTCCCAGTTGGTGGCACAATTTGGGGATGTTATGGAACTTTTAGGAGGATCCTGGCAGGAGGAAGTGTGTCACTAGGGGTGGGCTTTGGTAGTTTATAACCTCATTTCCATTTCCAGTTTGCTCTCTGCTTTGCGTTTGTGGTTGAAGATGTGAGCACCTGGCTTCCTGCCCTACTGCCTGCTTGCTATGCCTCCTTGCCATGATGAACTCCTCTCTGGAACTGTAAGCCAAAATAAACTCTTCTCTAAGTTGCTCTTGGCAATGGCATTTTATCAGAGCAGCAGGAAAATACTAATACAATTACTGACTTTGTTTTGTGATTAAAAAAAAAAAACAAAAACAAAAACAAAAAATCCAAGAACTTGTAGTGTTAGTTTTTTAAAAAGACTCAAATAGTCTACCATTTTTAGTAATCAGATGTGTGCTATGACAACATAGTACTTAGGGATTGCTACCATGAAGAATAAATGGTAAGTGTTCAAAATATTTTTTGTTGGGTCATGGATAGCTTGAAACTTATCATACAAAATGCTCTCTTTCAAAGCCTCATTATTCTATATGCTAACATCAAAACTAATTTAACAGTTTTATTCTCATTCTGTCAGATTTTTCCTGAGGTAAACTCAAGTTTTACCTCCAAAACTCTGATTTCTTTTTTAAAATAAAGTTTATTATTTAAAAAAAAAATCTGCAAACAAATGAAACATCATGCACCAAAACTAACCAGATTCAAACTAGGAGATGTGTATGCATAGGGAAACATAATAAGTACTAGAAGAATAAATTAGTCCTAATTAAAAAAAAAAAACATCTTGAAACTAACTAGGAGAAAAAGATCAGGGTGGTTGGTGGGAGAGTGTGTACAAAGACTGGGTTCCACCCCAGGACTCAGTAAACCAGGCATGGTGTTATCTTGTAATCTCAATACTGTACATACACAACTGAGGCATTTGGTGAAGGCAGCAGGATCTGAAGTTCAAGGTGATTCTCAGCTACATAGTGGGCTCTATAAACAGAGCGTTAGGAGAGAGACTCAGAAAACAGGTCCTAAGACCAGTTTGCACATTAAGGAACTGTAATACACTTGTGCACAGTAGTTATTCTCCTCGCCTGCATGGTTATTTGCAATCTTGCAAAGAGAAAATACTAAGGACTTAAAAACAATTTAGTCTTGAATGTCACCAGTTAGACTAAATCCACCAGCTTAGAGAAGAAAAATTCAAAACAAGGGGAAAAAGAGAAGAATGCTAGGAGAGAGACAAAATGGGATGAGAAACAAAGGGTTTCTCACTGTGTTCATGTCACAGGTAGCAAAGCCATTGAAGTGGCACAGGTGACTATGTCATATTTAGGCAGTACTAGTCACTCTACAAACTAGAAACAACATGCTTCTCCCAGGAACTCCTAATCCTAATCTTCTTAGGAAATACATGAATCAACCCAGAGGCTTGAACTGGGGCTTTGCTTAGAAAGGACTTTAGAAAAAGTACAAGTTATTACAGAGAGGAAGCCAAAGAATTTCACAAAAGATCTGAAAAGCAGCAAGGTGCAGGAGTCACTAAGCAAGTCCAGGAATCTAAAGATGAGGGTAAAGATCTAATGCTCTCAAAGTTTAAGAAAGCATCAACAGAGCATTCAGAAAAAAGTAAAAAGCTCAGAGTAATGCTGTAGCTTTTATTTTTCCAAAAGATCATAAAACAAATAATTAAAATATATTTTATTATTATACATAAATGCTTATTTCTATATTATATATTAGTATAAATTAATACTATTATAAATAAAATTACTATTATACATTTATGATTAGGAGAATCTTAATATTGAAATGTTATAGAATAGCCTCAGTTCTAAACAGTGTTTTTTGGTTTTGGTTTTTTTTTTTTTTTTTTT
>NW_022196905.1:25798010-25820119 GCF_008632895.1 Mastomys coucha | reverse complement strand
AAAAAAAAAAAAAAAATCTCATAATAAAAGACTGGTTTCATTTATAATAAAACATAAAGTTCACGATTAACTGCTCTGTTTATGTGGTAGTCTAGAACATAATCTACATCCTCAATTCAGATAAACATATTTAAATATGGTATACATACACTACCATCTATATACCACCATCTTACCTCAGGTTCCCTGGGATTTGTGTAAAGCTGTTTAAGGGAAAATACAAAGCACTTAATTTCCAAAACTTACTAGATTGCTGTTCATTGAATACACTGTCTTTGTAAAGAGTTTAATTTGTGCTCTGTTAACTGAGTACTAGCTAGGCATATTTCAAGCTAGAAATAGGATAAGCTCTTATTTTACTAAACACTTGGAATCTTTAGAACTTTCTATGAACACTAAATATAAGGAAGTTTATAACTGATGTAAAGTATCTGTAATTAATATGACTGAACTACAAATAAATTCTTAATTTATTATGCCATAAATATTTAAATAATTAATATATTTTATCAATGCTATCTCAATTTCCTACCATCATTTTATACCCATGGGTATATAAAACTTCAAAAAAAAAAAGTCCAAAAAACTTTCAAAACAAAAAAACTTTCAATCTGTTACATATCTAAAAATATATTTAAATCCTAAGAGCTAATATGATATATTCTCTATGTTCTCTCATATAATATATGCCAAAGAAATATACTAAACATTTATAATATCTTATTAAAGTTCTGATACATCCAGTTTTTAAATGCCAAAATGTCATAACCCTCCAGGAGGGAGAAAGGGAAAGGCTGCTGTTTAAATGCCTTACTTAAAAGTCAGGGCAGAGGCAGACGCGGTCCTTAAGTTTGTACTTACTGTTAATACTGCCATGTGCAGCTTCAAGAGAAAAGAAAACTGCTGTTATTATATGTTTGTACTATAGTATTGACATTTCTGAAAGAGACTATTTCAAGTATTATTTCAGAGAGAAAATATTCACAAGGTCAGAAAAAGGAACTAAATCACTCATCAAAAAATTTTCTATTACGAACACTGACTTTACTGGGGCAGAGGGAGGGATACCCAAAAAAGTCTTTTATTTTCTAATTTGTGAACCAGAAGATATGCAAAACAATTCATTACTGCTCAAAATTAAATATAGCACAAAAATTCCTAATAAGTTCTCGTTTTAAAACTTACCAAGCAAGGTAAAAAAAATTAGAAAGTGTGATGTGTCTCACAACCACGTGCCTCTCTCTATACCACAAAACTACAAAGACATTCTCTCAGCTTTAAAGAAATATCGAATATACAGACATAGAGACAATCAAGGCTTTGATAAATTCTTAAACCTAAAATATAAAATCTGAGGACCATAATTCTGTAGCAGTTGACTAAAACTTTAGTGCCACCTTGTGGCTATTCTGGCATATAACTGACTTTTATGACCACACAGTGAAAACTGTTAATAGTTTATTGACACATTATATGGCCAGCCACTGATCTCAAGAAGCATGCCGACTAGTAAGGGGGACTAACGTTAAGAAGATCACATGGCCACACGGTTATACTCAGGGTCTGCTGTGAAGAAACAGCACACAATGTCAGTGGGTCTCTCAATGAGGGACAGACAGTTTTAGCTGCAGAACAAATTGGAGCTAGGCAGGCCATGAGCAGAGGGTCTGGACACAACTTTTTGAGCAAGAGGAACAGTATGTACAAAGATACAAGGAACTGGCATCCTATAGCGTCTTCACATAGCCTGAGCATGGGAGTGAGGAAAGGTGTCTTGGAAAATCAATAGGGACATTCAGGCCTGCTCGATCGTGCCAAGGGCTTTAAACACTATTTTTAAATTCCTGGAAATTTTTTAGTTATAAAGAATAACATGATCAGAGTTCAGTTTCTGAAAGAATTGTGAGAGATGAGAGGGAAACTGGGGAGGTTATACAGTTTCTTTTTGTAAGAATTATTTAATATATGTGCTTCCTTTAAAGAATCCAAATGTACCACAAAATATAAAGTACCCAGAATTTCATAACTAGTAAGATCATGTTCTTTAACAGAACATCTTTCAAGGGCACTTGCTACTCAAAACTTGGTTTTACTTAAACTACATTTTGTTTTTTTTTTTGTTTGTTTGTTTTGTTTTTTGAGACAGGGTTTCTATGTAACAGTCCTGGTTGTCCTGGAACTCACTCAGTAAGCCCCATTGGCCTGGAACTCACAGAGATCCACCTGCCTCAACTTCCTGAGTGCTGAGTTTAAAGGCTTGTGCCACCAGTGACCTGCTTTTTTTTTTTCTTTTCTCTTCTTTTCTCTTCTTTTCTTTTCTTTTCTTTCCTTTCCTTTCCTTTCCTTTCCTTTCCTTTCCTTTCCTTTCCTTTCCTTTTCTTTTCTGGAACATTGTCTTGTCACAGCCTGGATGGCCTTGATTATGACTGTTAGCTGAGATTTGTGGAGTTTCTCTTCTGAAGAATTCACAGAGTCTTTGCATAACTTAGTCCTAAAACATACCTGGCAAACCAGGAAGTCTCCTGGCTGAGAACTGCTTAGGTAATCGTCCTTCACACAACTCCTAGATCAGATAAGAGGTTTTGCTATGCGGAAACTGACTTGCTAAAACTGTCTTCTGTGTAACAATGAGGAGCTTATGAAAAGTTCCTGGGCATTCAGTCCTTCAGAGGCTGATCCTTCCTGAAGCCCAGAAGCTGAAATTCATGCTGCAGTGTCTCTCAACCCAGACCCCACAGCCAATAGTTTAGCCACAGGTACGGCTGAGCCAGGAGATAACTAGCATCGTTAGCCCTCATATAAGCAACACGCACCTTCCGCCATGGTTTCTAAGCCCTTCCTTCCCTTATCTGTTTTATCTCTGTATCCCTCTATCCCCTGGGTCAACATGGAATGAATGTGAGCAACTGTTCACTCAAGAGTGGGAAGAAATGAGGGAACCTCTGACTGCATTCATAATACAGTGTAAAGCTCCTTCACTGCAACACTTCTTAAAGTGAAGCTGAAGTAAAAACAGGGAAAATGGAGGGAGGATAGCAGTAGGAATTTCATTTATATGCATCTCATCTCTTCAGCCAGGCCTTGAGACTTCATTTTTCACATTCTTCATGTGTGTCTACTGAAGCATGAGAGATCATATGCACTTAAAATCTGGGCTGTGTCTCATAAAAGTACAAAGTTATACACAGGGGTTATAATTAACAAAATAAAATAGAGTAAAAATTCATTATTTAACTATTTCTTCTTTTCCATCTGCAAACTGAATCACCACTATTTTGAACATGTTCAACATGCTAACTACCAGATTCTTGTCTTCATTAACCCACATCCTGTAGATCTTGTCCAGTGACTTCAGAGGAAATTCTGTGGTTAAAAAAGATATGTGTATATAAAAAGGAGAATGAAGCTTTCGCTTCTAATTGATGTAAGTGAGACAACAGTGAGGCAACACAAAAAAAAAAAATAACAGAAAATCAACTACTAAATAAAAAAGCAGGCACTGCTATATTGTTAAACACTACAAAATAAAATGTCTAGACTTTTTTAAAGAGTCAAGATGAGTCTTGAATCTGGAGGTAAATTTTCAAACATTCTTACGTATCTCTTTTCCAAAGCATCAAAGCAGCCTTGAATCCTGTCAAGAGATAACATCCAGGGTCACTTTTGCCCAAAGAACAGCCAAAATAAATCCAATATGTAATTAGTTTGCACTTCTGTTTTGAAGTATATAAATTAACAATCATTCTGCCTGTTCCGTTTAATCACCTTTTAAAACCCCAAACACCTTTCCACATATCTACAGAATATTATAAATAATAGATAAGCAGTTCTGAAGCACAGAAATGTGTTCTCTCTTCTCACCACTGCAATGTTAGTAAACAGCATATGGTGAATAATCAAGCACAGCTAGGTTTTTTTTTCTTTATATAAGTCTGTTTTCTTCCAAAATGAAATCAATAGTTTAAAATAATACTGAATAATTATTACAATTTTCAGGAAAGAGGACTAAGAAAAGTAGTTTAAGGAAATGATTTTAGAAAATAAAGTTTGATGGGTAATTTACAGAATTTACTTACCATTTAATAATATGTAATGATCCAGGACACTTTTTGTCTTCCCGGAGAATTTTTAAACTGAGGTCTAGAAAAATAGAAACATCACTGTTATACTGAAAACTCCATGTTAAATAAGGCATTTCCTTTTTTTTTTATTTGTAAAACTTAGTTTTATGATTTATATTTCTATCTTTCTTTCTGTTTTTTGTTTTATTTTGTTTGTTATTGTTGTTGTTACTGTGATTTTCAAGACAGGGTTTCACTGTGTAGCCTTAGCTGTCAATAAATTCACTCTGTAGACCAAGCTAGCCTTGAACTCAGATCCGCCTGCCTCTGCCTCCTGAGTGCTGGGGTCAAAGGCATGTGCCACCACTGCATAGCACGTTTTAATGTTTAAATATCCACTTCACACATGAATCCTTTGTTGATAGTTAGCTCAGTTCTAGTTTTGAAGCAATGTAGCAGACTCCCACTCTGGTTTCTTTTACTTATTTCCTTCTCTCTAAATAATCTAAGATGTCACAGAGACCATCTCAACTAACAAGTTAAACACATTTCCAATTTAATTCTTTATTATTTTCCCTCTTTTATTTATTTATTTGTTTGTTTGTTTGTTTGTTTATTTTGGTTTCTCGAGACAGGGTTTCTCTGTGTGGCCCTGGCCATCCTGCAACTCACTTTGTAGACTAGGCTGGCCTCGAACTCAGAAATCCACCTGCCTCTGCCTCCCAACTGCTAGAATTAAAGGCATGCGCCACCACTGCATGGCCTTATTATTTTCCTTCTTAATGAAAAAAATATTAAACACAAATGCATAAGTTATTCTCAAACATCTCCATGTGAGATCTCCCACTTTCCCATATGAGGGAAGAAAGGAAGACATAAGTGTACAAAGAAATCTGTATAAAGTCACTGACACATGTATGATTTAAAGGAGCCTCTTAAATTGTCAAGTATTTATAAATTTATAGATTTGCATACATGTATGTGTAGTGGAAAGGTGTGTGCACACTGCATATGTACAAGTCAGAAGACGAGGACTTACAGGGGTCTCTCCTCATTATGTGGGTCCCAGATCATTAGGTTCGGCTGCAAGTACATCTATGGCTGCGGAGCCATCTCACCAGCTCTCAGAGTCCTCTATCTTTTTCATATGGTTTTCCTATGCTAACATTAAAATCACTTCTACCATTGTTGAGGAATAGGGAAATTATTTTAGTTTGACAAAATTCTTAGATATTATTAAAAAGAGTTCCCTACAGACACTGAGCATTTTTGTGATGTCACTTTAAATACAAATACATTAAGGAAAACTAGTGTCTACTCTAACAATCACAAAAAAAATAAATAAATAAAGATGGAACTCTAAGCAATGCTTTTGCCTCCGTGCCTAGGGCAGTGTAAGGCAGTGCTCCTGGAGAGAAGCTGTACTTCACAAGGCTGACTGACTGATTAAAGCTTCAGTGGTTGTGGAAAGTGGGAATTTTACAGGTCCAGAGGTGAACTACAAATTATGTTGGGCTATCTCTAGTCCCCTCATAGCCAGTTATTACCTAACTCTGTTTATGAGCTAACATCCTTGTGGATATTAGGTGAGTCCTTTTGGAATGTACCAACAAACTCCCTAGCTAACACCAACACAAAAGCTGGAAATGTCAGCAGACAGCACCCGAAACTGGCAGCAGACATTTCCCCACTTGGCTGTATCGCCGACTTTCTATGACTGTCTTTGTTCTGTCACTGTAAGAACTTCATGAAACTTCTTCCATACTAGAACACAGAATATGGCCTTGGCAGCAACCCAAATCTGTACCCCTGGCCCACGCCACTCACATTTAGCCCTAGAATAAACTATCTCTTTTATCTCTTGAAGTAAGAGCTGTGGGTTTTGTTTTGTTTTGTTCAATGTTAGCAGAAGCAACTGAAATACAAAAAGTACTTAATTTCCAAAGTATGCCTTCTTTTATAACTCCATGTTCCAAATAGGAGGGAAAACAAATTATATGCTCCCTGAAAACACACCAAATCTTACAGATTTAGCTCCTAAGTTAAAAGGAGTGATTAACACGAAACAAGGTGTCATGATTACAAGTGCCATGCGCCGTGTTTACAGCAAACACGCACTCACTGACGCTCATGTGGAGAATCAATATTGCCTAAGAAAATTAAGTTAGAATGAAGCGATGGTATATTATTAAATATAAACATGAGAAATTTCAAATTAGATTTGGAAAAAACAGCATCTTAGAAGGAAATATATGCACACTAATAACAATAAAATGAAAAGATAAGCTATTGTAAAAAGAACTTAACTGATTAAAATAACTGTCTAAATAACCATGCTAGCCAACAAATTTATGGATTTATGTCTCCTGTGCATACTTATATATGTTAATAGGGAGATGTTTCTCACCTAATTCCTTTGAAATTCCTCGGGGTCAAAATGTACCTCAAAGAACAAATTCAACTGAGGCACAAAATAATGTAAATCTTCAGCATAGATTTTTGTTCTCAGTTTTACAAAGATGGCTTAGAATTACTAGACATAGCTCACCAAGTTTGTTTTTTCATTTGATATCTAGCTTGAAGTTAATGGTTCCTATAAGTAAAACCAACACACAGCAAAATTAAAATGGAAAGTGAATTAGTAAATTGATCTTGAAGAACATGCCCATGAGTTAAAATTAATGCACTCTATGAGAGAGGGGAGCTTCATCCTGCTGAGTAGAAAAAGGAACACTAGCCAAAGCAATCATTTCATCCAACTTTACCATCCAAATGGCGATCTCTGTAAGAGCTCTCTGGAAACAAGCCCCTCAAGTATGTTATACATGAGATGGAAGTAGCAAACAGTTTCTTCACCATCACCAGTGACTCATACTCATTTGTGATCTGGGATGGGAAAATTGTGTTCTGGAAGAAAATCAAAGATGATAAAAATCAGCATTCATGAATATTCAGCCCATCAAACCATTACCACAGATAGGACAGAAACTTTATAAGACTTCAAATCTGACACATTTCTAGATAATCAAAGAAAACAGGGTTCTGAACGCTGAGTTAAAATAGATCTTCATATAAGAAGACACAACAGAAAGGCAGGCAAATACTAGAGTAATTTTGGATGAAAACTATTTATTTCAATGACCCATTAATCCGACGTGAAACTGGGAGTTTTCTTATAATTCTATAGCCTCACTCCTCTCTCCACACACTCTGGGGACATCACTGTAATCTGAATTTTACCCTTCTCTCTCTCTCCAAAGCTACCATGTACAACTTATCAGCGTACTGACCCTTTGTCTGGAGCATCTGACACTCTATCCATGTGTCCTCCTCAAGCTGCCTTGACACTGTTTTGTTTTCTTGTTGTTTTGGCAGAACTGGCAATCAAACCTAGGACCTTGTTGCATGTTAGCAAGAACCTTGGTTATTGAGCTAAACTGCTACCTGCTGACACTATTTCAGCTTTCAACCATCCCTACACAGCTGAATCCCACCCCACCCACCCATTCCCTGACTCTCACTTTTATGAAACAAGGTCTCACTGTGTAGCTCTGGCTAGCCTAGAACTCACTTTATAGACCAGGTTAAACTCCAACTCACAGAGACCTGCCTGTCTCTGCCTCCTAGGATTAAAGAGTGTGCCACCACACCCAGCCCATTCCTCATTTTTTAACCAATCATCTTCCCAGGAGTGTCTTCAGTCCTTTCCTCTCTTCACCATTCTCTTGTCTGTCCTCACAGCTTCAGTTATAGTCTATAGAGAAGACTTCAATTTCTAACTTATGTTCCCTGCCTATATTTCTAGTATCTGGACATCTGCTCCTATACTACTTTGTAGACCCTGAAATTCAGTTTGTCTCTGCTATCAAGCATAAAGCATGGTCTCCAGTTTCATCCCTAGACAAGTAAATCAGCATCTATTCCAGTTACCAGGCTAGAAGCAGCTTCACTCCTCTTTGGCTTTTTTTCCCTCTATCAACCATTTCTAACCACCAAATTGTCTCTTTTAATAAACTATTTTTTTAAAGCAAGAAAAGTTCTCTGAGTGCTATGGATATGCTCCTGTGTGTACAGGTACATATATGTGCAGTTATGCAACCATGTGTGTACACCTGCATATGGACACCAAAGGTCAACCTCAAGGTTTCTCTCTCTCTCTCTCTCTCTCTCTCTCTCTCTCTCCCCCTCTCCCTCTCCCCCACCCCTACCTCCCTCCCTCCCTCCCTCCCTCCCTCCCTTCCTCCCTCCCTCTCTCTCTCTCTCTCTCTCTCTCTCTCTCTCTCTGAGATAGGATCTTTCACTGCCCCGAGAGTCAACCAGTTAGGTTAGCAAGCACCAGGGATCACCTATGCTGGTATTACAAGTGTGCACAATACCTGGGATCAACCACAAGTCGAGGCTGGAGCAGTTATTCACCTGAGTAGGAGGGCTGTGGGAAAAGTGAGGCTAAACTGAGCCCTAAAGATAAGTGGCAAAGAAGAGGAGTGTGAGTAGGGCACCAAGAAGGTGGGATGCTGAACATGGGGCGTGGCCATCAGATCAGAATAACCAGTCCTCAGAGTTCACGCTGAGTAGAGTGAGGGGAAATTAAACAGAAGCCAATGTGCAGCAAAGCTAGGGCACCATACTAAAGAAACTGTATTTAACCTTTAAGGCAACAGAAAACCCACGAAAGTTGAATAATGACTTTCCTCTTTCATCCAATACTTGAGTTGTTTGTTTTAATTCTGGCTCTGGGACTAGCAGAAATATCTTAGATGAATGTGATTCCTGCTGTGATCATGAGAGGCAACATACTAATCCTAAAAAGTGGACAAAAGTCTTCTTAATACCAACTCATTCTTAGAACTTTTGTTGTCACCAAGTCTTCAGATGATAGTCTGCATTTGGGAGCTGTAACATTTAGTGACAGAGTAAGCTTTCCCTGTCTTACTGGAATGAGACTACACTGATGGAGTCAGAGCATTAGTGATAAACAGGCTAAAGAGTTTCTCATTCCAGGCCAGCAAGATGGTTCCTTGTGTAGGGCACCAAGCCTGAAGGCCTTCGTTCCTTCCCCAGGATCCACAAAGAGGCAACTGATCTCTGCAAGTACACCAGGGTGCACTGCTCACCCCCACACTCAGTTTCTTAGTTAGCATTTCTGTTGTTGCAATGAAACACCATGACCAAATGCAACATGGAGAGGAAAGGGTTTATTTGGCTTACACTTCCACAGCACTGTTCATCACTGAAGGAAGTTAGGACAGAAACTCAAGCAGGGCAGGAGGAAGACAGGAGCTGATACAGAGGCAATGGAGAGGCACTACTTACTGGTTTACCAGCCCTGCCCCCGCCCCATGGCTTGCTAAAACTGCTTTCTCATAGAATGCAGGACCATCAGCCCAGGGATAGCATCACTCACAATAGGCCGGGATCTTCCTCATCAATCACTAATTAAGAAAATTAATTAGTGATTAATTATAGGCCTGCTTACTGCCCAGTCTTATAGAGCCATTTTCTTAATTGAAGATCCCTATTCTCTGCTGACTCCAGCTTGTGTTGATATAAAACTAGCCAGCAAACCACACACACACACACACACACACACACACACACACACATACATATCTTAAGAAATAAATTACTGTGATAAAACTTTTTTTAAGTTTCTCTTTCCTATTTTTGGTAGTATGAATGAGAATTGCCCCCATAGACTCATATGTTTGAATGCATTGTCTCCAATTGGTTGAATTGTTTGGGAAAGATTAATATGTATGGCCTTGTTGGAGGAGGTGTACCACTGAGGGTGGGCTATGAGGTTTCAAATCCATTCTATGGTCATTCTCAAGATAGTGTACATACATATATATTTCACCTCCCGCCCCCCTCTCTATATATATCAAGACACAAGTTCTCAGTAACCACTCCACTGTCATGCCTCCCTATCTGCTGGCATGCTCCCTGCCATAATGGTCATATGCTCACCCTCTAAAACTGTAAGCTTCCAATAAACTCTTCTTTCTATAATATGCCTTGATCATGGTGTCTTATTACAGCAATAGAAAAGTAACTAAGACACTCATTAAATCACAATTAATTAAATCTAATTCTGGGGGCTTTGCACAGTACTCCTATTCCATTTTGTTTTCTCCTCCTGGCCAACATGACAGCTTTACTACAGAAAGAGCAGCTTTCCCTAAAACATACCATACCACACTTCTTTCTTTCTTTCTTTCTTTCTCTCTCTCTCTCTCTCTCTCTCTCTCTCTCTCTCTCTCTCTCTCTCCCTTCCTTCCTTCCTTCCTTTCTTTCTTGTTTGTTTGGGTTTTCGAAACAGGGTTTTTCTGTATAGCCTTGGCTGTCCTGGAACTCACTCTGTAGACCAGGCTGGCCTTGAACTCAGAAATCTGCCTGCCTCTGCTTCCCAAGTGCTGGGATTAAAGGTGTGTGCCATCACTGCCCAGCTTCCACGCTTATTTCTTATCCTGAGCCAAGGCACAGCTAGGTTTCCTCATGAAATGTTCTCTCCTCTATGAGCCTTTTCATCATTTCAAATTATACAAGGATCATAAGTTGCTACAATTTGAATTACTATATTCCTTTGTAGGTTGAGAGGTAGAGACAGCTTCTCAATCTAGTTCAGGGTGTCCTGGAACCCACTATGGAGCCCAACTGGTCTCAAGCATGTGACGATTCTCCTGGTCTCACTCTCACTCTTTTTCATGTGTATGTAAATATAGGTACATTGACTTAGTTACCATAAATTTTATTTTTCTTTGTTTGTTTGTTTGGTTGGTTGCTTTTTCGAGACAAGATTTCTCTGTATAGCCCTGGCTATTCTGGAACTCATTCTGAAGACCAGACTGGCCTCAAACCCAGAAATCCACCTGCCTCTGTCTCCCTAGTGCTGGGATTAAAGGCATGTGCCACCATTGCCCGGCTCAATTTTATTTTTCTTAATATGATGACAAAGAAGATAAAGATCATCATTTGTATTTTCTCATAAAACAACACATTATTATACATATATTATATACTGAATCTAAATAACTGTATGTGATGCATTAATGACTATTCTGGGATTTATTGAACTAGCCTGGGTAAATCCAGCAAAGTTCCCTGTCCTGACATACTATAGCTTGTTATGTCTGAATCTTAAATGTCCCCTGAACTTAAAGGCACGCTCATCAACCTGCTGTGATACTGGGAGATGGCAGAACGTTTAAGAGACAGAATCTCCTGAAGTGACGCTAGGCTACGTGGTGTCTCCTCCTGACCCCCGCTCCTGTTCTTGACCACTGTGGTGTGCTGCTTTGCTCGACCACGTGTTCCCCCACCCCCTGAATGTCTCCATGATGTTCTGCCTTGATACTGAGTCAAAAACAATAGAAGCAACTTCTGAAACTGTGAGCCAAAATAAATCCTCCTTCCTTTAAAGTTTATTATCTCATATATTTTGTCATCCGCACAGGAAGTGACTAATACATTCTTCCCCAGACTCTTAGCATCAAAGCTTCTTTCAGATCTCTCCTCTTTGGTTCTGAAAATGACAAGTTTCCTAATTGCTTCAGGAAGCACATGCCTAACAAAGAACCTTCTCTTTAAACGTCGTTTTGTTTCTGATTTCTTTTACTCTAGTAAACATGAAACAAGCACCCAGGACATAACTTTATAATTGGTCTTAATTTTCTGAATATCCCCCATCCATTAGGCATTAAAATGTAGACATACTTTCCCAGAGTATTATGTGCCAATTAACTGATAAAACTGCTGCTGAAGGAATTTTAAATTAAGTAACTCACTAAACGGTCATTGATTTTTCTTTTTAATTCTTAACAAATACCTTAGATGCCTTCAGTGTTCTGGTGTTGTGAGAGAGCTGAGCAGTAGCCATCATGAGAATGAATCAGGATTCTTTCAACAATTCCAACCTGTTAAAAAAAAATTAGAGATTTTCCCTTACATAATACTTATTTACTAGGTGGTGGTGGCGCACGCCTTTACTCCCAGCACTTGGGAGGCAGAGGCAGGCGGATTTCTGAGTTCGAGGCCAGCCTAGTCTATACAGTGAGTTCCAGTATAGCCAGGGCTACACAGAGAAACCCTGTCTCGGAAAAAAAAAAAAAGAAAGAAAGAAAAAGAAAAAGAAAAACAAACAAACAAATACTTACTTACTATCTTGTCTTTCCAAAGATGGAACTGAACTCTAAAATCAAAAATTAAAATCAAGTACAGTTAAGTATAGACAATTTCTCAGACTGTCCTGTTATAAAACAAAAAAAAAAAACAAAATCCAAAACAAAAAAAAAACAACCTTACCAAGCTCAATTTTGAAAATACAAAGGAAGATCTGAGCTAAAATAGTTCTTCTTGGCCCTATCAAAATTACAAAAATGAATCTGAATTATAAAAATACTTATTTTGAATTTTCCAAATGAGAGCTATATAAGTTAACTGTGATTTTGGTAACTAATTTTAATAACCATTTGAATTTTCACTATAAGCTTTTACTAAATCCGGTATAAAGTCTCTGCATTAAATTTCAACAACTCAATAAAAATTATAAAATAATTTATTCATTCATTAACACATTCTCAGAGGAAAATAAGTTCTAAGTCACCAAAACACTCAACAATGTATCCCATCCAGCGCTCTTGTGCCTCAAAAAGGAGCTGCCTTCTTGTGTTCAGCAGGGCTCAAAACACTTTTTTAGGTTAACTTCAGATTTGTTTACAAACTCAAAACCAACTCCAAAAGAAGAAAATGATAAGTGTTAGTGAAGAGATGGAGAATTAAAATCCTCATCACTGTTGGCTGGAGTGTAAAACAGCCCAGCCTTCGTGGAAAACAGTATGCAGTTCCTCAAATTTCTAAACAATTACACCAGTATCCAGCACTTCCACTTCTAAGCGTACAGCCAAAAGAAATAAACGGGGAGGAAGGAGCAGGGACGGCCTCCAACACTTGTATATCCACATGCACAGCAGCCTTCTTCCTCACGATCAAAGGTGGAAACAATCCAATGCCTATCAGCAGACAAACGGACACACAGCTGGGGGCAGTGGCATGCACTGGATGCCCACCTACAGTGGAAACTGGGGCAGGACAATCGTCTGAGCCCAGGAGTTTGTCAGCCTGGACTAGATCCCATCTCAAAAAAAAAGAGCAGATGAACAGATAAACAAAATGTGTTTTGTGATATTTAAGGGCTACTCAAATATTTAGAAAAGGTGACATGCCACAATGTAAATGAACCGTGCAAGCACAATTCTAGGTTAAAATTAGACAAAGCCAGATACAGAAGGACAAATATATGCTCTCACATGTGAGTACCTACAATAAAGTAAGCAAACATATACATACAAAAAGTAGGTGAGAGGTTATCTGGACTGGGGTGGGGATAGAAGTAATGGCAGTTTAATAGGAAAGTTTCTATTCATGATAATGAAATGTTTTGGAAACTGTAAATTGGTAGGATTGTCACCTGACAGCTGAGCATGACTAGACTACACATGGAGAATGGCTGACATGATCAGTTCCCCGGTATGCACATAGATCACAATGAAGAACGCAATGGAGCTGGGAAAACCCACAACCATACTACCAAGTCTAGGAAAACATTTTTTAAATGTCTAAACGTTAGGAATTAAAAGTGTACTATTCATCCTTTTTTTGCTTCAGTGGAACTTTTTAAAAGTAAATCTTCCATTTTCTTTCTGAAGGCTTTAATTTTATTTCAATTGGGGGCCTTGCTTGTAATAACTTGTTTAAAGAAAATCCATTCTGGCTCACCCAGGGCAATATGTTGCCTGTTATATTAGCAATTAAGGCAAGATTCTGTAAGATTTTTGCAAATAAGAGGTTAGAATTATTTGGAGACAGTGCCACAAGGTGGTGATAGAGACTATAAACAGATGCTATTGAATTTCTCATAAATTATTTCTTCAGGCAGCACTAGAGGACACTAGTGTAATGCTTCTACAGGAGACCAAGGTCTTCCTAGTGGTCCTTGAACAGTCTTTAAATGCTGTTTTCTTTTGTTATCTTTAGAGTGTAACTGTCAAATACGACCCAGATCATCCCCTTTATATTGTAGAAATAAGGAAGGAAAAAAAAGGTAGGTGTAAGGGTTTAAGTTCCAGTTCTAACCCATTACAGTATAACCTCCACAGGGGAATCGATAAATATAAGGAATAATGGTTTTTAAATCACTTTCTATATTGATAAGATTTTAGCCTATCTCTTTACGATCATAAGATATCTGATGGCATCTGCCCATTAGATCACCACATACAGTTAAGCACCTGCATTTTTAGAATATATGGATGACCCAGATTAAATTTATAGTACTGAAAGACAATTCTACCAGGGCTGCTGCATCTGAGAAGGGATTAAAAAATATTTATAAAACAAGTAAAATTAAATTTTATGCAACACAAATGATATGTAAAAAAAACCAGCCAACAATACAATCTAGCAAAAATAGGCTTTGTAATTAAGAAATATGGGTTCAAATTTGGATGCTTTTTGTTGTTGTTGTTTTGTTTATTTGTTTTTGTCGAAACAGGGTTTCTCTGCATAGCCCTGGCTGTCCTGGAACTGTCCTATAGACCAGGCTGGCCTCAAACACAGAAATCCACCTGCCTCTGCCTCCCAAGTGCTGGGATTCAAGGTATGGATTCTATTACCTAGCAGTTGTATAACTCTGGTTAAATTAATTCCTCTGATGTTTGGTTTCTGTTTTTGTAAACGTAAGTACAGACCCAGCTTCCAGGTCTTGCTCACTGTACATCTGGAGTAGTAACATAGGCTGAGGTTTAAACACGTGGACTTTCTGAAACAAAACCGCCTAAGACCACATCTCAGTGTGAAGTTCACTATGTAACTTTGGACAAGATGTGGGTCTCAGTTTCTCCATCTGCACAGAAAAAAATGTAACAGTGACTACTTCACATTTATTTCAAGATTAAATTTATTAAACTAATATGGTACTTAGAATAGTTTTTGATACATACTTCATGAAATGTAATAAAGTATGTTTGCTTTCAAAACAAAACAAAACAAAACAAAGCACCTGTATAATAGCCTTCCTCTCCTGGTGTTTCCCAGACTCGGCTGCCCCTCCCACCATCCTCCAGTCTTTTCTCCCTGCCTCTTTTCCTCCTGCCGTATTGGGATTCCTCGAGTTTCTGTACTAGTAGTCTTCTGTTATTTACTTATTTATTTATTCATTGAGATGGTTTTTCTGTGTACTCCTGGCTGTCCTGGAACTCACTCTGTAGACTAAGCTGGCCTTGAATTCACAGAGATTGCCCTGCCTCTGCTTCCTGAGTGCTGGGACACAAGGTGTGCACCACCACCACTCAGTTTTTTTAAAACTTCTAAACATAGCCACTGAACAAACAAATATACTCCCATTATTTCAATGACTATAGTCTAATGATTTTCGTGTGTATATTCCTAGCCCAGGTCATTCTCATGAGTTACTGATCTACAATTCTGCCCATTAGACAATTCCTATTTTGATGTTCTTAGCATATCCAAATGCAAATTCTTTCCCCTCAAACCCTCTGTTTCCTAGCGAATGACATCACCAAGTACTTAAATCACTCAGTCTGAAAATGTATGACTCAAGTCTGCCCTATCTCTTTGTTCAGTCAAGTTAGTATTTCTCAAATGTGTCAACTGCTTACTTTCTCCACACAGTTGTCTACTTATATTGGGGGTCTTCTTTCCTTGTTATTGTTGAGGCTGCTACTGTTGTTTTGATAAAATCTCACTACATGGCTCCAGCTTCCTCAAACTTGCTCTGTAGCCCAAGCAGCCTTGAACTTGAGGTGATTCTGAGGCCTCCACTTCACAAATGCTGGGATTATACGTGTGTACCCTTACCCTGGGCCTGCCATCTCTACTTTAGATCAGATCAGCCTCATCTTTTGCCTGAATTGCTGCAACCACCCATCTGCCTGTTGCTGTGCTCAGCCATCTCCCTTCTATGTTTCAGCTAGACTTTTCTCATTACAACCTTATTTGTATATTACTACCAAACTGAAGTACTTACATAGCTCCCCAACTACCCTCAGGAAAAAAAAAACAAAACTCTTTACCATCGTTTCAAGACTTGCCTCATGGCCCCCTAATTTCTTCAATCATTTCCCCTGATATTTCTTATGCACCAGTCATTTGTACACCTTTACTTTCTTTTGGCAATATTCTTCTGGTCTGAAACATCCTTTTCTACTTCAAATTACTACCTATCTTCTGGACATGGTTTAGTTTTTCAAGAAACAATGCCCCAATTTCTACTACCACCTCTACCAAGTTCAAGTTATGTCCTCATTACAATACATAGTATATTATATCTATTTGTAACTACCTGCTGTGAGTTAAACTAAGAGTAAAATTATATATGTTGAGCTGTGTATTTTTTTAAAAAATTTATTTATTTATTATATGCAAGTACACTGTAGCTGTCTTCAGGCACTCCAGAAGAGGGTATCAGCTCTCATTATGGATGGTTGTGAGCCACCATGTAGTTGCTGGGATTTGAACTTAGGACCTTCAGAAGAGCAGTCAGTGCTCTTAACCACTGACTCTTCAGCCCCTGAGCTGTGTATTTTTGAAGGTTGTTTTTTTAAAGTGTTCCAGCTTCAATGAGAGTCCCTGTCTCAAAAAAGAAAAAAAAAGGTAAAGGAGCTGGAGAGATGACTCAGTGGTTAAGAGCACAGACTGTTCTTCCAGAGGACCCAGGTTCAATTCTCAGCACTAACATGGCAGCTCACAACTGTCTGTCAGACCCAGTGAATCTGATGCCCTCTTCTGGCCTCTGCAGGCACTAGGCACCCACATACATAAAGCAAAACACCTGTACAAGTTAAAAAATAATAATACAAATAAAAAAACATTTTTAAACACTAAGCAAGCAAAGAAGATAATAGACACTAACATCTGACCTCCAAATGCACATGCATTTCCAGGTGTATGAAAACACACATGCACACAAAGAGAAAGTAAAATGTGCGGGGTTATATGGCAACCTTTAGGGAGGCACTCAGGAGGCAGGGGCAGATGATCTCTGAGTTGGAGACCAGTCTGGACAGCAGGTTACACAAAAACCTGCCTCACAAAGGAAAAAAGAAAAAGAAAAAGAACAAAAAACATAAAATTTGAATAAAGGGAACTGAAGATCAGCAAGAGAATTTGGTTTGCCAAAGTTCTCCCTGTTTAACCTTTTGCTGAGTATACTTCAATAAATTATTAGCCACCATTTTAACAAATTCCATTTGTCCCTGATAATTCTGATACTTCATGCTTGCTTGGACTAAGTGGTTCCCACTGTATTAATTGGGTATTTGTTCATGCTCTTTGGTTTTTAAAATATATTTTTCATGCTATTTCCATTAATCCATTTATTCAACATTTACTGTGCAATTGCACTGTTCCAGGTAAAACACAGGATTTCAAAAAGTAAAATATGGTCTTTACCTCAAGAAATGTATGGTCTGATGAAGGAGAAATTAGGCTATCATCCTAATAAAATCTAACACCTTTTAGGGGCAAGAACCACACTTACACTTTGCTTTCACCAGGTGAGCAGATAATGTATTGCATGGCCCATTTAAGGATCATATCATGTATGTGTACCTCTAAATCTAGATTCCACATATGAGGGAAAACGTGGTTCTGTGTCATTCTGAGTCTGGGTTATTTCACTTAACTTAGTTAGTGATCTCCAGTTCCAATTTTAAAAAGACCTAAATCATACAGCTATTAAAATGATGGAAATTCAAGGTCTACCAGTCCATTTCTCACCACCACATTTTTTTTTTCTGAGACAGGGTTTCTCTGTGTAGCCCTGGCTATCCTGGAACTCACTCTGTAGATCAGGCTGGCCTCGAACTCAGAAATCCATTGTCTCTGCCTCCCAAGTGCTGGGATTAAAGGCAGGCGCCACCACCACTCGGCTACCACCACATTTTAATGTGTGAAAATTTTCACCATCCTGAGTAGAAACCATGTTACCTGAAGCTCCCGGTCCTCCTCGGCACTCCGCCACGATTACACTTTTCCTGGGGTGGGGGTGGATGGGCTTCCGAGTTCCACGAAATACTTCCAAATCAAACCAGTCAATTAAAAAGAACAGAGAAGTGTGAACTCGAAGACCACAGAACCCACCCGAACGCCTTCCTCCCGAGAGCCCGCGTGTGCATGCGGTGAGGCCTTCACCTCAGCCTTCACCTCAGCGACGACGCCAACGGCTTCTCCCAGCAAATCCCGCCCCTTGGTTTTACACTTTCCGGCCAGGGCCACAGGAGACTCTTCAGGAATAATCCCTAACTCTAAGGTTTACCCCTTACCACGCCTTGCTCTACCTCATGAATATGCAAAATAGGGCAGGGGCAGCCTACTCACCCGGGCTGTGGGCGGGGCCTAACATGCCCGGACTGTGGGCGGGGCCTGCAGTCTCTTGGAGTGGCGAGCTCCTGGAGCCTTTGAGGGACTGCAGACTGTGTGAGGAGGCGTCAGAACGGATTGAAGGGAGCCATCTTTTATCTCTTTCCTAGGCTTGGACCCCACTGTAATCTTCTACTGTTGCGTTTAATTACGCGGCTAAAACTTGACTATATTAACCTTTCTTTGTGCTTCGCCTATCTTGCCCCACCCTCCCCATCCTTTCGTGTGTGATGTGAGGTGTGTGTGTGTTTGTGTGTGTGTGTGTGTGTGTGTGTGTGTGTGTGTGTGTGTGTGTGTACACTAGGGAGCTCTCCAGAGCAATCCAAAGTTCCTTTAACAAAAGGGAGACATAGCCAGAGCAGAGACATCTAGGAGAGTCCAGAGTGGTCATGATGACCCTGAGTCATGTGAGAAGAGGGGGGAGGGTATGGGAAAGAGGAGAGAGGGGAACTAGGTGCAACAGCCAGGAGACAAAAAGAAAAGGGGGGTGGCTAGAGAGATGGCTCAGCGGTTAAGAGCACTGACTGCTCTTCCAGAGGTCCTGAGTTCAATTCCCAGCAACCACATGGTGGCTCACAACCATCTGTAATGGGATCCGATGCCCTCTTCTGGTGTTTCTGAAGATAGCTACAGTGTACATAAAATAAATAAATAAATAAATCTTTAAAAAAAAAAAAAGAAAGAAAAGAAAAGGGGTAACCAAAATGGTTGGATTATGTAGGGAAGAGCAGGACAGCCCCTAGGTGAACAGGTCAGGGTAGGGGACAAGGTATGCCAGACAGAAGGACCCTGGTTGGACTGAGAGATGCTTGAAAGAAGTTGGTGGCCATGTCTGCTTTAATATGGTAAGTAGGCACCTCAGCCATTTGTCTGGGGTTTGAGACCTACCATAAACCACAATCCAGGTAAAAAATAGTCTAGATTTTTCTCAACCTCTGCAGTAGCTAAGTGCCCCTCTCTCCAATCTTAACAAAATGGTTTCTAGACTGCCAACAGTCCCTCCTTCCAATTAGGTTCTGCTTGGATCCTGTACTTTCCAGGAGTAAGTTTTTATTTTGTTTTAATGGCCCATTCCAGTCTCAAAATTACCTTTACTGGCTGAACCATCAGGCTCCCCTCTATACTGCCTGTCTGTCTTTGTTCTCTATTGCCGCAGTTTCTCATAACAAAAAGCAACTTAGAGGAAGAAAGAGTATATTTTACCATACAGCTTACACTACATCTTGAAGGGAAGTCAGAAACTCAAGCAGGGCAGGAACCTAGAGGCAGGGTCTGCAATAGAGACCACAGAAGAATGCTGCTTACTGGCTTGCTCCCTCAGGCCTGCTCAGCTTGGTTTTGTTGTTGTTGTTGTTTGTTTTTTGATTTTTGTTTCTTTTTTCTTTTTTCCAAGGCAGGGTTTCTCTGTGTAGCCCTGGCTGTCCTGGAACTCACTCTGTAGACCAGGCTGGCCTCGAACTCAGAAATCCGCCTGCTTCTACCTCCCAAATGCTGGGATTAAAGGCGTGCACCACCACCGCCCGGCCTCAGCTTGCTTTCTTACACAACACAGGACAGGGCTGAGCCCTCCCACTTCAGTCAAGAAAATGCCCCCACAGACTTGCCCACAGGCCAATCTAATGGAGGCAATCTCTAACTGAAGTTCCCTCTTCACAAATGACCTTGACTTCTGTCAGTTTGACCAGTGCATGCCTGCATGCCTATGTGCATACACTGTCCTAATTGTCACCTGCTTGACACGCTGAGCTCAGCCAACCACCACCATGTTCAGAGGCCTGCTTTCTTGCTTTTACGCTAAGGACCGTCTAACATATTCACAGAGCTATTTTCTCACGTTTTTGTATTATTTTATTTCATTCATGGCACTCAATATGTGTTTCATTTCTTTATTAACCTGTTCTGTCTAGAATGTATGTGAGCTAAACAAGCTTCATCAGAAGGTCTCCAGATATTCAGTAGTGGTAGGCACTTGACAAACATTGGTGGGTCAAATGTGCTGGTGTGTGCCTGCAATTCCCAGCTGTTGGGGGGTTGAGACAGGAAGACCACTCTGAGTAGGCCCTGCCATTCAATCCATCCATACATCCATAATCCATCCATACATACATACATACATACATACTTACATACATACATACATACATACATACATACATACAAATGAAAAGAGCCATCATGGATATATAGCTCAGTAGAGCACCTGCCCGATCAGCATGCAGCCCCCAGGTAAATCCTCAATACCTCAGAAATAAATATTACACATCAGTGAGATGAACTGATCACTTCCCCTCTCTTCCTCCTAAGTTTGTTTTCAGTGTTTCTCCTCTTTGCCATTGCTGGCTCCTTGTAATTTTTGTTTAGAACACGAAGGATGAATAAGCACCTGTGCTGTGGGGCAAGTGGGCTGTGCCACCAGCCAGAAGAACCGGTACAACTGAGTGAGCTCAGATCTCTGGGATCTCAGAGACTGCTCCGGAACAAGTGACCATGACACCCCACTGAGAGGATCATGGTAATCAGTCATGTAGCATAAACACCCGGAGTTCTCCATGCCTGTGAGGTATCTAGATAGCCACCACTACCATCACTACCCCCACTGCCCGAAATAGGCCAATGAGCTGCCCTTCCTGGCCAATCCTTCCCGCAAATGGTATTTAACCCCTGGTTCACCCTGAATAAAGTGTATACATTCACATTCACCATCAAAGAAACCAGTATGAACAACCAAGGATCATTTCATCATTAAAGGCAGATGCAGGGAAGGCCATCTTAAAGAGCCGCTTCTAAATCTCCGTGGGAAGGCCTTCTCTCTTCCAACCCCTCCATACTCTCAGTTCTCACTCCGAACCAAACTAGGTTCTGCCAGTCCTGGGCTCTACCTTCCCCTTCCTGCCCTTTGAATGGACACCCTGAAGGGCAGCGGACCAGGACCCCTGTCCCTGACTCCCAGGGGTACACCAGCAGCACCTGGGCACACAGGAGATGGAGAACCACAGCACTTGTCCCAGACTCCACGGTTTCCTCTTCCGGGAAAACACAGATTGTGGACCACCCTTCACAGACTTTTCCCTGCCTTCTCCTGACTGTGTGTCCAGCAGCACTCCAGGCACCCCAGCAGAGAAGCTCCATACAGCCATGGGAAAAGCCTGTCTCTTTCCCCACTGGCTGATCAACTTCTTTTGTTGTTGTTGCTGTTGTTGTTTTGTTTTGCCTTTTGGTTTTTGTTTTTTTCTTTTTTCTTTTTTCTTTTTTCTTTTTTCCTAGGCAGGGTTTCTCTGTGTAGCCCTGGCTGTCCTGGAACTCACTCTGTAGACCAGGCTGGCCTCGAACTCAGAAATCCGCCTGTCTCTGTCTCCCAAGTGCTGGGATTAAAAGCGTGCGCCACCACTGCCCCACCTTATCAACTTCTTAAGGGTAGGAAGGAGAGATTTAATTTACTTCTTACTTTATGTTCATTGAAAGTACACAAGTAGCCGGGCAATGGTGGCAAATATCTTTAATCCCAGCACTTGGGAGGCAGAGGCAGGAGTTCTAGTTGGGAGGCTCTGAGTTTGAGGCCAGCCTGGTCTACAGAGTGAGTTCTAGAACAGCCAGGGCTACACAGAGAAACCC